>NW_004443948.1:26963470-27017963 GCF_000243295.1 Trichechus manatus latirostris | reverse complement strand
TGGTACAACAGATACATAGACCAGTGGAACAGAGATGAGAATCCAGATATAAACTCATCCACTTATGAGCAGTTGATTTTTGACAAAGGCCCCAAATCCGTTAACTGGGGAAAGGACAGCCTCTTTAACAAATGGTGCTGGCATAACTGGATATCCGTCTGCAAAAAACTGAAACAAGACCCATACCTCACACCATGCACAAAAACTAACGCAAACTGGATCAAAGACTTAAATATAAAATCGAAAACAGTAAAGATCATGGAAGAAAAAATAGGGACAACGCTAGGAGCCATAATATATGGCATAAACACAATACAAACCATAAGTAACAATGCACAAGCACCAGAAGAGAGACTAGATAAATGGGAGCTCCTAAAAATAAAACACTTATGCTCATCAAAAGACTGCACCAAAAGAGTAAAAAGACAACCTACAGACTGGGAAAAAAATTTTGGCTATGACAAATCCGATCAGCGTCGAATCTCTAAAATCTACAAGATACTGCAAAACCTCAACAACAAAAAGACAAATAACCCAATTAAAAAATGGCCAAAGGATATGAACACGCACTTCACCAAAGAAGATATTCAGGTGGCTAACAGACACATGAAGAAATGCTCATGATCATTAGTCATTAGAGAAATGCAGATCAACACTACAATGAGATATCATCTCACCCCAACAAGGCTAGCCTTAATCCAAAAAACACAAAATAATAAATTCTGGAGAGGTTGTGGAGAGACTGGAACACTTATACACTGTTGGTGGAATGAAAAATGGTACAACCACTTCGGAAATCAATCTGATGCTTCCTTAAAAACCTAGAAATAGAAGTACCATACGATCCAGCTATCCCACTCCTTGGAATATATCCTAGAGAAATAAGAGCCATCACACAAATAGATATATGCACACCCATGTTCACTGAAGCACTGTTCACAATAGCAAACAGATGGAAATAACCTATGTGCCCATCAACAGATGAAAGGATAAAAAAATTGTGGTATATCCACACAATGGAATACTACGCAACAATAGAGAACAACAATGAAGCTGTGAAACATCATATAACATGGAGTAAGCTGGAACTTATTATGCTGAGTGAATTTAGTCAGTCACAGAAGGACAAATACTATATAAGACCACTATTATAAGAACTGAAGAAAAGGTTTAAACACAGAAGAAAACATTCTTTGATGGTTACGAGGATGGGGAGGGAGGGTGAGGGCTATTTACTGACCAGATAGTAGATAAGAATCATCTTAGGCGAAGGGAAGGACAGCACACACTACAGGTGAAGTCAGCACAACTGGACTAAACCAAAGCTAAGAAGTTTCCTCAATACAGTCAAATACTTTGAGAGACAGAGAAGCAGGGGTAGGGGTCTGGGGACCATGCTTTCAGGGAACATCTAGGTCAATTGGCATAACAAAGCTTATTAAGGAAATGTTCTGCATCCTACTTTGGTGAGCGGCATCTGGGGTCTTAAAAGCTTGCAAGCAGCCATCTAAGATGCATCAATTGGTCCCAACCACCTGGAGTAGGGGAGAATGAGGAACACTAAAGACACAAGGAAAGTGTTGGCCCAAGAGACAGAAAGGGCCACATAAACCAGAAACTTAATCAGCCTGAGACCAGAAGAACTAGATGGTGCCTGGCTACCACCAATGACTACCCTGACAGGGAACACAACAGAGAGTCCCTGATGGAGCAGCAGAAAGATGGGGTGCATAACTCAAATTCTAGTAAGAAGACCAGACTTAGTGGTCTGACTGAGACCAGAGGAACCCCAGAAAGCATGGCCCCTGGATTTTCTATCAGCCTAGAACTAAAACAATTTCCTAGGCCAACTCTTTAGACAGGGATTGGACTGGGCTGTGGGACATAAAGTGATACTCGTGACGAGTGTGCCTCTTAGCTCAAGTAGATACAAAAGACCAAAGGGGCAGCTTGTGTCCAGAGGTGAGATGGGAAGGCGGAGAGGGTTGAGAGCTGGTTGATTGGACATGGGGAATCGGGGACGGAAGGGAGGAGTGTGCTGTTGCAGAATGGGGTGAGCAATTAGGGTCACATAACAATGTATGTATAAAATTTTGTATGGGAGATTAACTTGAAATGTAAACTTCATATAGACTACAACAATAAAAAAAAAAAAGGAGAGAAAAAAAAAAAAAAAGAAAGCAGTGCCAGGAGCAGAGCATGTCCTTTGGACCTGAGGTTCCTGCGCAGAGAAGCTCCCAGACCAAGGGAAGGTTGATGACGTGGACCTTCCTCCAGAGCCAATGGAGAAAGTGCTCCCCTGGAGCTGATACCCTGAATTTGGACTTGTAGACTACTGGACTGTGAGAGAATAAACTTTTCTTTGTTAAAGCCATCCACTTGTGATGGTTCTGTTAGAGCAGCACTAGATGACTAGGATACCCTTCCTCAGGCTTTATTCCCAGACTGGAGCCATTTGTAGGAATCACAAGATGTGGGTTTTATACTTTGGGGATTGTGGGATCCATGGAGGTGGAGTATTGAGAAAATGTGTTTCTGGCTTTTGAACTCATCATATTTTCTTTACTGCATCTACTCTGTACTGGGAACAGCAAGGAATTAAGAACTAAGAGGGCAAACTTTGAAAGTCTGAAACCAATTTGAAAGGGCTCAAGTCCTCTTGGAGGAGGGGAAGACGGCCACTGTGAGTTCTAGTCGTGTGAGCGTGGGGTCCAATGCTTACTGATTCTGTGATACATGTTTAGGTGGTAGCTGAGGTTTAGAAGCTGGGAGACTCAAAAGTAGGCGTAATATATATATTTTTTATTGTACTTTAGATGAAGGTTTACAGAGCATAGTTTCTCATTAAACAATTAATACACATTATTTTGTGACATTGGTTGCCAACCCCACGACTTGTCAACACTCTCACCTTCTTGACTTTGGGTTCCCCATTTCCATTCGTCCAGCTTTCCTGTCCCCTCCTGACTTCTAGTCCTTGCCCCTGGGCTGGTGTGCCCATTTGGCGCATTTTGTTTTATGGGCCTGTCTAATCTTTGGCTGAAGGGTTAACCTCAAGAGTGACTTCAGTACTGAGTTAAAAGGCTGTCCGGGAGCCATACTCTTGCGGTTTCTCCAGTCTCTGTCAGACCAGTAAGTCTGGTCTTTTTTTGTGAGTTAGAATTTTGTTCTACATTTTTCTCCAGCTCTGTCCAGCGCCCTCTAGTGCGATCCCTATCAGAGCAGTTGGTGATGGTAGCCAGGCACCATCTAGTTGTGCTGGACTCAGTCTGGTGGAGGCTGTGGTAGTTGTGGTCCATTAGACCTTTGTACTAGTCTTTCCCTTTCAGCTTTGGCTTTCTTCATTCTCCCTTGCTCCAGACGAGGTGAGACCAATGGAATAGCTTAGATGGCCGCTCACAAGCTTTTAAGACCCCAGATGGAAAGTAGGCATAATACTTTTTTCCTACTCTAATGTATCACCTAAGCAGTCGTGGGGGTGCAGTGGTTAAGTGCTCAGCTACTAACCAAAAGTTGGTGGTTAGAACCCACTAGTCGCTCTGTGGGAGAAAGTTGTGGCAGTCTACTCCTGTAAAGATTTACAGCCTTGGCAACCCTATGGGGCAGTTCTACTCTGTCCTATAGGGTTACTATGCATTGAAATCAACTCGATGGCAATGGGTTTGGTTTGGTAATGTATTACCTAGGCTTACTGCTTTCAATTCATGGAGTAGTCTTTAAATAACTACAGAAAAAGTGAATTTTTAGATAGGTCCATTTTTATTCTAGTTGTACTTTTCTCTATATTCTTCCTCCTTCCTCTTTCTCTTTCCTTTTTATTGTCACAGTCTTCTTTCCTATTAAAAAAAAAAAAACCTAGAGATTTATAAATAAGCACAAAACAAACAACAGAATGATTTCGTCTTTTGTATTTAGGTCAAGGAAAATATAGAGGAAAAAGACCTGGCTGGAAATAAGTTGATTCTATTAGGAAAGCCGGAGTCCTTGGGTGGTGCAAATAGTTAACGTACTCAGCTGTTAACTGAAAGGTTGGAGGTTCAAGTCCACACAGAGGTACATCAGAAGAAAGGCCTGGCAATCTACTTCTGAAAAATCATCCGTTGAAAACCCTATGGAATGCAGTTCTACTCTGGCACACATTGAGTCATCATGAATTGGAACCAACTTCATGGTAACTGTTCTACTAGGAAAGCTGGGAATAAGAAAGGTAGGAGGGAAAAGAGTTTGCATGGCATTTTCATTTGCCACATAAAGTCCAAGTTATTCCCACAGGGACTTGTCTTCCTAAAGGATATTGTCTACCTCGGGAAAAAATTCAGTTCTCTAAAGCTGGTGACCTCCTCGGGTATGTCCCCAAGGCCATAGCAACACTTCTGGGCTTCTCTCACTGTGTGTAAGTTACAGCAAGGGGATTTTCCTACTTTGAAGTCTTGTCACCTCAGTGACTTTCTAAATAGAAACTGGAGAATCCAGAAAAGTTTTTGAACAAAAATTTTAGTTCTTCCTGGCAACTGCATATTTTTCCTGCAGGCCATTTGGAAGTGAGGAACTCTTGTTACCTTATGGTTCTCTGGAAAAATAAGTTTGATTTGGGGTCAATAACTAAAGGACATTAGTTATTTTTATCTCAGGGGCTCCGCGATAAAAGGTATGTTCAGTATGGCTGAGTAGAAAGGCTACAGATGTTTTTATTCATATACTTATCCTGTGTGTAAGTATAGTGAAGGCAAAATTAGAACAATTAAGAGCACAGAAGTGACGCGTGCTGCAATTTTCCTGATACTACAAAAAATTGTACAATCGGGACAGACATCGAGAATTTCATTTCAAATTTCCACTGGCTTTCCTATGTAGAAACAGCTGTCATCATATGCTTTTCTAAAAAGTGAAAAAGGGAAGTGACAAAGAATGAATGTATCATGGTTCATTGATTACTGGACTATAATTAAGAAGATCGTGTGTGTGTGTGTGTGTGTGTGTGTGTTTGCGCGTGCGAGAGAGAGAGAGAGAGAGAGAGAGTAAATGAGAGCGAGCAGGTGTGAAGGAAGAGAAAGGAGAGTTTTTAGTAAATGAAAAGTACATGTCTATATTTAAAACATATGATTTAGCATAAGATAATGCAAAGTAGGAAAAAAAAACGGCCATAGGGGAAAAGTACAGAGAAAGGGATCCGTGGGATAGGCTATTTCCTGCAGTAATTTAAAATCCAACAGCTATGTTTTAATCTCCTAAACTCAAAGCTCTGAGATGACGTATAACTGACATGAATAGGTTCTGGTCACAAACTTTTAAATACATCATTTATTATTTAGATTTGCTTTTTGTGGTTTACTTCAAATAGCTATCAAGATGATTGTACTCTTGGTAAAAGAAAGTTTCAGTAAAATTAATGTAATTTAATTGTAATAATATTAGATCAATTAATTAGACCAGAATAGTTCTCTGAAAACTTTTAAAGTAGTTTGAATTATATCTATTCAAACATTTCGCCATAAAATAATAATGAAAAATAATGTGGCTAAAGGGATACTGCCAAGATAGACACATTTCAAATTTGAAAGGATTCTTTCTGCATAGAAATTTTTATTAATACAGTTGTTTTCATATAGGAAAATCATTCTCTAATTAGTAAATCTTTCTCTCATTTTTACAGTGTTAGCTGTTCAGGGATGAAACTGACCTCATCGCTGACATCACCACTTCTACAAAAAATGATTTTATAATTGTTGAAGAGTTATTTCTCTGGATGAGTGTATTATATATTAGTTTTTATTCAGATTAAATAGTAATACACAGTTATAAAAATTAAGGTCTACCAAATTATTCAAAATTTAAAGTGAAAATAAAGCACTTAAACTTACTATGCACGGCTGTTGAATTAGACAGTCTTTTGTGCTGTCAACAATACTTGCCATAGTCAGGTTCTCCTAAGATCCAGTGCTCAAGAGCAGTGTACCAGCAGTCCTGATTAAATGACTAAGTCCATCCCACTTCCCCACAAAACACTTGTAGGCACTAGGAGCTCCAGACATGGAGAGGAAGCTAATAATTTGGAGAGGGGGGACTGACCTCCTCCTCTATTTCTCCCTATTTCTACATAGAGATGAAGCTTGTGATAACATCTTAACATTCGTAAATACTCAAATAATCCGGACAAGCCACTCGAAATTTCCACTTTTTAATTTATCAGAAGGGTGTAAAAGGAACAACTTTCCCTGGAACATAAATTAGTTCCTGTTTCAGGGGAGGTGAATAATAAAATGTCTTAGAGAAGCAGGTTTAAACCTTGGGGGTTTCTTGGTTTGCTCTTATTGATCAGTCTGTGACTTGTCTACTAAGAAATGGTCTTAATCTTAGAGATTGTGGAATTTAAAGAAATTATAACAATCACTTGTTTTTTCATTAATTCACCCAATAGTAAGAGTCTCCTAGGTTAGTATTGGGAGGGGGGAAGTAAAAAAGACAGAAACAGCCTGTCTTCAGGGGATTTTACTTCAGTGGGGGAAGACAGTCATGAACAAGATGTTATATATAAGAAATGTTCTGAAGGAGAAGCTCAAGATACTGTCCAAGCATGCGACAGTTGGATGAAACAAATGAGGAAAACAGAAACACACAGCACACTCGTTGGGTTTTTATATGTTCTTTCTTAAGCAATTCCGTGTACCTAGAATGCCCCTTTCAGGTTGACTTTGCTGACACACTCCCACTCCCCAGACTGGGCCGAGGGCCCCTTCTCTGCCCTCTTCTATCATTTCATGCCTACATCCCTCTTTCAGTGTGTTCACCATGTTATTAGAAATTATCTCTTTATGCGTCTGTTCCTATCACTGACTCATACATTTCTCGAGGGCAGTGACAGATGTTACTCATCTTTCAACTGTAGTCACTGACAATTCCATTGAACCAGTATGGTAATTGATTTGCTGAAGATTAAATTCTTGGGAGGAGGTATGATGAAGAGGAAAAGCTTCATTTTGGGGGAACAGGAAGACTGAATTCTATTCTCAAGCTGCCATTAACCAGTTTGTTGTGGGAACCAAAAAGAAGGACATTATATGAATTTAGGGTGACTGCTTTGGACACTGACCTGTGGCAGACTTTTGTGGTTCCCTGCATTCCTTTTTCTCAGTCCGCCTCTGATTTCAGCCACAGCTTTAGTGGACATTCCCTGAATTCAGACTCATCTCATGCTGGCAGCTGTCTCCTGTTTTCCTGGGAACTGGCCCAGTAAAGTGCAGACTGGAAGTAGTAGGGATTTAAGTCCTTGGGTGAAATCCTTGACCGAGGACGATGGAAAGCTGTTGGAGAAATGCTTCAGCCTCTTGTCCTTCAGCGGGATGATTCTCAGAGGTATTTCATTCGTTTCTCAGAGTCTGGAAGAATAAACCCCTCACTTATGACAACACAGCCTTATACTCCCTTTCCTCCTCATCTCCCGCACATGCTCCCTTATTCCTGCTACTTGGGATTGCATCCCAAGTAAACTACTTGCACCCAAGTCCAAATCCTCATTCTAGGCTCTGCTATTAGGGCTCAAACCATGACATCAGCTTCAGTGGTAGAGGTCTGAATCAAAGACTTAACTTGACCAGTACTTTTCTGTTCTAGGCATTCCACACAATGCCCAATACAACCTCCCTAACAGCCTGCACTTACTTATGTTTAGGTCCAGTCAAGAACAACCTGCCTGATGTTTCTTGTCATATAATATCTTTTCTCTGTTTGCTATGTAAGATTTATGTAATTTTGGTATTTGTCTAATTTGTTGAAAGGCTCTCTGGGCAGCAAACATCCATGAACCCTTGCAATAGTCTCAGGGACAAGATCACCTTGGAAACCTTTATAAAGAATGCTCAGTAGTGGGTATGATAAGTCACAATGTTTCAAGAATCTCCAAGAAGAAGACATGTGTGAGCTGAGTATTCCTAAGTCCTTCAGCCTTCTGGGGTTACTCTGTCCTTTCAAATACAAATTCAATAAACAAGCCTTCCCCTGCACAAATTCAATAAATGATGCAGCCTGTCTAGTGTCCTCTCCATTGTTAACACAGGCAGTCGAGTGAAGGGGAATGGGTCCAGGATGCTCTTACCTCTTATACTCTCCATTTACCATGCCTGCAAATATCCATTTACTATCTTAGTTAGCTAGTGTTGCTATAACAAAATGCCACAAGTGAAGGGCTTTAACAAACAAATTTATTCTCCCACAGTCTAGGAGGCTAGAAGTCTGAATTCAGGGTGCCAGCTCCCAGAGAATGCTTTCTTTCTCTGTTGGTTCTGGGAGAAGGTCCTTGTTATCATTCTTCCCCTGGTCTAAGAGCTTCTCAGTGCAGGAACCCTGGGTCCAAAGGATGTACTTCACTCCTAGCACTTCTTTCTTGGTGACATGAGGTCCCCTCTCTCTGCTTGTTTCTCTCTCCTTTTATCTCTTATAAGATAAAAGGTGATGTAGGTCACACCCCAGGGAAACTCCCCTTACATGGATCAGGGCTGTGACTTGAGTAGGTGCGTTGCATCCCACCCTAATCTTTTTTAACATAACCTAATCTTGCCTCATTAACCACAGGCAGAGATGAGGATTTACAGCATACAGGAAAATTATATCAGATCACAAAATGGAGGACAACCACACAATATTAGGAATCATGGCCTAGCCAAGTTGACACACATTTTTGGGGGACACAGTTCAATTCGAAACACTATCTCAGTTTCATCACCTCTAGATCTGTCATCCTTCTGGCCCCTGTCTCCTATCCACACCAATTCATCCAAGTCAGACACAGTCACCTCTCCTCTATTCTCAGCCCAGAGCTGTTATGAAAAATCAACTTTCTCTGAAGGCTTGGTGATAGTAGCGGGGAATTAGAGCACCAATCAAGAAACAATCAAGAATCAAATAAATGAATTACTTTTCTTGAAGTTCTCAGCCATTTCTGCTCCAGGGGACTCTTACTTTTTTATACTTTTTTTTTTGGCTCTTGGTCTGCTGCCATCTTTGTGGGTCTTCTGTCTCCCTCTAGAGTCTCTTTTCTTCTCCTATTTTCTCCAAGTCCTCAAACTTACCTCCCCTCTCCAGTTACAAACAAAACATTTTTTAAATGTACATAATTACTGCATGAGGAGTGTCCTGTTCATTTGTTAAATGGAACAATTTATCTTCTTTTTTTTGCAACCTCCTTACTCCAGACTCTGCCCTAGACATTGCCTTTCATAACAAAAAGTCCTAATAATATGTTCTTTCAAACAAAATGCAAGTTTGCAATGTACATTTAGCAATCCAAGAATTAGTAGAAACTTTGAAATCACAGTTTTTTTTTTTTTAAACTGTTTAAAGACAAATTTTTAGGTGGTCTCAAGTTCATAGTATGGCTCACGGCTCCTCTAATAGGGGTCTTTGTTAAAGGAAGTGGAGCAGCACCAGACTTCTTTGCCCCTTTCCAGAATATAAAATCCAAGGGTCAGATTTACCACAGTTGCGAAGGGGGGCACTACTTCATTACTGCCAGGTAGGAGTGGAAGTCTTGGCACACTTGGCTTCTGTTGACACCCACAGGGGAGCTGCTTCTCATTACTGCTGTGGGGGTGAGGGTTCAGCCTTCCCACTCCATCTTTGCTGATACCGCCCTGGCATGGAGGGAAGGAACACCTCATGACTGCTTCTCATATGGCGTCCTCTCACATAGTGTGAGGGCAGTGGCCTGCTTACCATTGGTGGTGATGAAAGTCCTGACTCTATTCTAAGCCTCCTCTGATACCAGCCAGTGGGAAAGGATAGAAGGTGGGGTCTGAAGTGCAGCCTCCCTGGGCTTTGCTGACACCACTCTGGTGGAGGGATTGGGTGCTCCCTTACAGGTGGTCTTTGCTCCTTTACAGCTGGCCTTTGCTGGTGAGGTGGAGTTGGGGGTCTCAATTTCTTCTGTGGTGTTTGGCTGGGGTAGAGTGGTTACTGTCTAAAAGCTTTCTGTTTTTTTAGGATTGTTCTGTTTTGATCTTTTGGCCAGACAGAGCAGGCTGTCTTTCTATTTTTAATCTGTGTCCACTGGTGTTTTTACACTGTCAGCTTCTCCAGAAACCAGTATGGCATAGAAGAGGCGAAAACAAAACCCTGGGAACTCAGAGCCGGGTCTTTCCTCAAGTCCCGAGGTTCCCTAGCCCGTCTACCTTCTTCTCTCCAACTTTCAGAGTCTTTGTATGTCTGTACATAAGAAGTTTTTCAGCTGTACTTAGAGGGTGAATAGAGAAAAGTATCTCTTCCATCTTTCTGGAAGCAGAAGTCTCTTTGATGTCTTTTGGGACAGAGTTGCTTTGGAACCTTACAACGCTCCTATGTAACTCACCTGTGGGGTTTGACAGGCTCTCTCACCTTCCGGTTACCTGCTTTAGGCATATCTCTGAGCCACCAGAAGAGAGTTCGACTGCATAAAATGCCGTGTGTCTTCCTGTCAGGCTGCAACCACGTTCCAAACACTCACTCTTCACCTACCCTTTTAGCATTCTTCTCCTTCCTCTATATGCTTCTCAGTGTCTATTTCTGAGTTATGTTGAAAAATAGAATAAAAATTCTTTATAGTCTGGAGAATGAGTACCAAGAGGGATAAAAATAATTGCAATTATAATTTGGCATGCTTTATTATTTTTCAAGCCAGACTTAAATTGATCATTTAGCCATTTCATTTTTAAATGGTTTCATTTGCGTTTTACAACTACTTTCTCAAAAGGAAGTTTTGATTCTTTTTGTAAGAAAACAGTTGTGTGCACACACTATATTTCTGAATAGAAAAGAAGAACTAAATAATGTTGGGAATAATAGAGCAACTGAAAAATCTCAGTTTAAATATTGTCTCTGTCTTGTTAGAAAGCTGTTTGGGTAATTATTTTCAATTGCAAATGCCTCAGTGTTCACTGTAATTACTGTCTTTTCCTGGCATGGAGGGTCAAGAAAGGCCAGACAGAGAGAGTGCAAAACAGAATGGTTACTAATGCAGAAAGTGTGTTTAACCCCAGAACCCTAGTATCAATGAAAATAATATTATGGCCTCATGATTTTCTTTCAGACATAATTTTCCCCTTTTAAACTGCCTTTAACAAGCTACTTCTTGCTACCAGCCTTGTCTCAAGGCACATGCAGTAACTGGAAATTTTGAGCATCTATACAAATGTTTATTGAATTTTTAATAATAAGATTATACACCATCAATAAGCAATCATCATTTTCCTGTTTGTTGAGCAATTGCTCCTAGTTGAACACCACAAAGTTGGACTAAGGAATTCAGAAGAAACAGCAAAGTACAGTAAGCGGTTTGCATGTAGAACACATTCAAAGATATTAAAAAAAAAAAATGAATCAAACAAACACATCTTAACTAAAAACAAACATGAAAATAAAGTTACAACAACTCCAATGTACCTGGAAGAAAAAAAAGTCCTAACAACTGTGTGTTAAAAGTTCTTTTCCGAAGAGTTTATATCTATCTTTTCTTTTTGTAACTTCTTCCCTTTGAACTTGGAATGGCTTTAAGGGGAAGAACTAAAGAGGAATATTATATTAGTTTTTACTTTTCTTTAACTTCTAGACAAAGGAAACCTGAGAATGTGGAAAGACCCCCAGGGTTCACATTCTCCAACTTCCTGTCCAGTGAGGAAATGTTTCCCCAAGATTTATCTGTATAAACCAGAGCACTGGCAGAGAATTGCTCCTATTTTTTTTTTAAACTGCTCTCATTTTGATGAATGCTATTTTTTTTTTTTGTTATCTTCAATTGTTGCAAAATCTTTACTCGTCTTGAACTGAATTGTTCTTCCATGTTGTTCTAGTTCTGTCTTAGGGAGTGTTGGATTGAAATGCATCTCCCCAAAATATGCTGCAGTCTTAACCCCTATACCTGTGAATGTGCACTTGATTTGAAACAGGGTCTTTGAGATGTTATCAGTTCCTTAACATGAGGTCATCCAGGACATGAGGTCTGTCTCAGTCATCTAGTGCTGCTATAACAGAAATACCACAAGCAGATGACTTTAACAAAGAGAAATTTATTCTCTCGCAGTCTAGGAGGCTACAAGTCCAAATTCAGGGTGCCAGCTCCAGGAGAAGGCTTTCTTTCTCTGTCAGCTCTGGGGGAAGGTCTTTGTCATCAATCTTCCCCTGGTCTAGGGGAAGGACATGCTCTCCTGGCTCTTCTTTCTTGGTGGTAATGAGGTCTCCCTGTATCTGCTCACTTCTCTTTTATATCTCAAAAGAGATTGACTTAAGACGAAACCGAATCTTGTAGATTGAGTCCTGCTTCATTGACATAACTGCTGCTAATCCTACCTCATTAATGTCATAGAGGTAGGATTTACAACACATAGGAAAATCACATCAGATGACAAAATGGTGGACAGTCACACAATACTGGGAATAATGGTCTAGCCAAGTTGACACATATTTTGGGGAGACACAATTCAATCCATGAAAAAGTCCTAATCCCATCTGAATGGTGTCTTATAAAGGAGGTGAAGAGACAGAAAGAGAGACGTGGAAAACAGCCATGTGCTGATAGAAGCAGACACAGCTCCAAGTTGCAGACCACCAAGGATTGCCAGGAGCCACCAAAAGCTAGGAGACAGGAATGGAACACTTTCTTTTTTACAGCTCTCAGAAGGAATCAACATGACCGATACCCTGATTTGGACCTCTAGTGTCTGGAACTGTAAGACAATACATTTCTGTTTTCATAAGCCACCCAGTTAGTGGTAGTTTGTTACAGCAGTCCTAAGACACTAAGAAGAGAGCGATTCTAGACTCTCTTTTATGTGATGGGCTGTGTTTATTTATTTGGTAAGTTAAATAATTCCAGATTCTTCAACTATTCTGTATTGACAGCACTTCTAAATATTTTATCATCATAATAAACCCCTTCTTTTAATGCTCCCTATTTCACAAAGGTACCTACTAGAATGTGATGTGAAAGTTAATTTAAGAAAATTTCAGTTCAGTTTTATAATTCGTGAAATAATTATCAAGCACTTACAGTGTGACTGACACTGTTAAGTCCTGGGGCGATAGAAGTGAACATGACCGATGGTCTCCATTTCTCCTTTTGAAGATCACGAGCAGTGAGTGAAGACAGGCATTCAATGAGTAATTTCAGGTGTGATGTTTGTTATTAAAGAGGTTGTACCATGGTCTAATGTGAGGGGAATTTAATTAATTCTGAAGAATCACGGAAGGCTTCCATGATGGAGAGATGTTTAAGCTAAGACTGAAGCTAGGATAACAGAGGTCCAGGAAACAGAAGTGGTACTTGGAAAGACTTGGGGTTGAGAGGTGTCCCAGAGTCCAAGGGAAGAGAGTGTTTAAGAAGAGGATTATGGGTTCTCACATCAGTGGAGAAGCTCCTGGGTGGCCCCACCATTAGGTAATGGGGAAGTCAGCTGTTCGAAAAAGGAACAAACCCTTGATTCCCTTTATTCTGTGTCTTACTATCTAACTTTTGCACAGCTTCCTCTACTTATTTTCATCATCGTTTTTACAACTGTTCTGCTTATGCCAGCATATTACCTCAAAAATAAATGTCTGAAAGGCATCACGTTTGCAGAAAGTGCTCAAGCAGGCGAGCTCTCTTCTTCCTACTTAGCTATATTTTGGGGCCACAGGACCAATTAGTTAAAGACCAAAAGTGTTCAATAGATTTAGCAACAAGGAATTAATTGGTGACATTGGGAAGAGTCCTTCTAGGAGCGTAAGGCATTGGGAAAGGAAGCCATGTTGCAGTGGGTTGGGGAGTGAATAGAGGGAGAACTAGTGAATACAGAAAGTGCAAACACTGGAAAGAAGTTTAGCTGTAGAGGGAAGAAGAGAGATAGGTTAACCATCCAGAGAAAGAGTAGAATAAAGGACGGTCTTTTTTTTTTTTTAAGATAAGAGAGACTGTGGCAAGCTTAAATATTACTGGAAAGGCACTAGTTTCAAGGGAAACGTTAAAAATACAAGAAAAAGTGGTTTCCCCAATGCCTCATCTATGACTCTTAGTTGTTTCCAGTTTGGTTTGGAAGGCAAATTTAATACATAAGTAATGACTAGTGGACAAGATATTCTGTACTAAAGAGACTGGTTGTGTGATTAAAAAAAAAGAGAAAAAATTAGGTAACATATATTGAGGTGTTAAATGGCTAGAATGGACAATACACTCAATATACTCCATACACTTAAACCTAGAGATCAATTTGATCTGGACGTTTTAGAAATAGAAAAGATTTTCAAGCTTGCCTTCCTCACCTTCAGACAATTTGACTTTGGACGAGTTACTTGGCCTTTCAAAGCCTCTGCTTTCTGTCTGAAAATAGGGGACTGTGATGTTTAACTTGAATTTTTGCGTTTGTAAATTAGAGATAGTTTTTGTAAAGCTGCTAGTACGGTTGATGTGCAATGAACGATGGTTTATATAAAAGACCTAATAGAACACTTGAAGGACAGGGAGATTGCCCTATCATGTTTTGCACACAGCAGGTTTTAACCAAAAACCCTGGAGAGGTGGCAGGCAAAAACAGAATGTGTACCGTGAGCAAACATAAGCTAAGAGAACATAGGCGAGGTAGAGGCGGGCAGATTAGACAGGCCTACAGGTCAGTGGAGGCTTGTGTGTTGGTTGCTATGATGGTGAACAGGTTTCAGTGGTGCTTCCAGACTACAAAGAACTAGGAAGAAAGGCCTGGCAATCTACTTTTGAAAATCAGCCAGTGAAAACCTTATGGATCACGACGGTCCAATCCACAAGTGAGCATGGGGATGGCACAGGACCAGGCAGTATTTTGTTCTGCTGTGCATGGTTCACCATGTGTCGGTGACTGGACCGCAGCTGACAATGACAGCGACAACATAGGTCATGCAGCAAAGTGTCATTGTGTTCGTGATGCAAGGACAACCTGAGAGATCAGGCACTTGGAAGCTAATTTCTGAAGTAGAATTCATGATATAAGGTTGATTGTATCATTTTATATTATGAGTTCAAGTCTCCAACCAAAGAATCAGGTGTGTAGGAAATGTAATTTTAGTTTTTTACATATCCATTGAATTTCTCTTTGAATCCTCCAGGATGTCAGGCACTGAAACTGTCAATATGGAATTCCCTCTCTCTTTTCTCTGGTTTGTATCTAAGTTCTGGGGAGATTGATGTCATAGCAAGGTATTGTCTGACCCATCTTGTCTCTGAGTCATCTGTGTCTGCTGACAAATCCATAGTGCCATTTGGCTCTTGCTCATTGAACTGTGCAGAACAATTCTCATTCTTGTCCACCTGGGGCTTCTGATCCAGTGCATCTCTTTGCTACTTTCATGCCAGGCTTGAGAACAGAGGCATTATACCATTGCTTCCATGCTATTCTCTGACAAGGGACTTTCCGTTGGAAGCTGTCTATGGCCCCATGTGCCTTGACGCCTAATCTGTGACTTTATCACTCTTTTGGGTTTATGATCTAAGAAGGACAAATATCCAGATTTGTTTTCTGCCTCCTAAACCACGCTGAGGTCTTGCCCCCTCGCTGAAATTCTAAGATGGTAAGCAGAATCAATGCTGTTGTCTCTAAACCACCAATTCTTTGTCTTTCTTCCACCCTCTCCCAGCCTAGTACAATATTTTTTTTTTTTAGTTTGAAGGGAAAATCCCTCCCTGACTAAATTTTGATGGTTTCTCCCCAGATTCATTTTTGCCCCTAAAATAACCCTTTGATGGGTTTAGGATTTTGGAAACACATAAACCAGAGACTTACACAAAGATTTTGCTTGCTACCTCACCCCGGCACACCCACATCTTGAGGAAATAACTCAGAATGGACTCTTGAATTGGGTGAGGAGGTGAGGGAAGGTAGGAAATTCAGGGAAAATCCATTTATATTTCAAAACTACTGTCCTGCAACAGTGGCCATACATTGAGTTACCTTACAATTTGCTACAGAATGCCTCCTTTGATAAAGACCCTGTATCGATCATTCCAATTTGGCCAGTCGCCTCCAGCAAGGCACTTCAGTACATTTTTATTCATTTGTGTTCTTCATCCTCAATGCTCGGAAAAACATTACTGTACAAATTTCTTTAGCTCAACTGATGAAAATTGAGAATAGTAAACAGAAACGTTAGTGTCTGGCAATCACAATTTTGAGATGGTAGTAGCAACACTCTTCTTAGATGGAAATATGGGTCTTCTAGCTCCTTTTACAAAGGAACTTGCTACCATCCAGACTTTCTTCCTCTGGGAGAGTCCTGAAAACTCAATATTGATTCCTGCCCAAGGCTCATCCCAGGTCAGTTCCCAAGGGCATAAAATTTCTTTTGGCAGGTTTCTGCTAAGTAGTCTAGCATGTCCCATCTTTTTTTTAAAGTTGTATTCAGTGTGAAAATCAATGAACAGGTTGGTAGATTTCCACTTTCAGTCAATGCCTCCGAGGAAATAATTCCCTGATCTGTGTTATGCAGAATGGAAAAAATATTGGGATGAGTTCCATGTGGAAGCAGATTTCCTAATCTCAAAAGTGTTGTAAGGGTTTGTAATTGTTTCTATTCCCCATTAGTTTCTTTACCTGATATTCTCTCCACACCCTGCTTAAGATAGTTTATCATCACCCGCCCCGCCACCAACCCCTACCCAAGATATCGGTAGGATTGAATGCTTTGGCATCAATATTTGCAACGACACAGTACAATACAGCCAGGGATGGCAAGGTGATGATACGTGATATAAATATTCAATATTGCTTTTCTAAATATGGAGCCCCGGTGGCACAGTGGTTAAGAACTCAGCTGACAGGAAAGGGAGAGTCATTATTTAGGAAGCATTGAGTTTTTGTTTGTGGTGATGGAAAATTTGGCAACAGATATTGACGATGGTTGCACAACATGATTAATGTAATTGATGTGACTGGACTATACACATGAAAAACGTTGAAAAAATTAATAAGGAAGAAACCTATATTCAAAGTATATATGATGTTATTCTTGAGCAATTGGTGTTTTGGGCCTACGTGGCATTTTGTGGCTCAGCACCATGTCAGCATCATAAGGTGAAGTGTCAGGGGCAGGAAACTGTGGTTTATTTTATTGTACTTTGCTAACAAAGACTCAGAAGTGAGCAACTGCTTGACATTCCTGCAAGTGTCCTCGAGTTGGCAAGTCCACACTTTGACCATGCAATAATGAAAGGGTTGAGCAATGAATTTGTGTGTGTGTGTGTGTGTGTGATACATAGATAGAATCCCCCCAGGGATTTTTGAAGGCCTGGTTTTGTTTCTGGAGCAGATAAATCATACACAGCGTGATGTGACTGCCAGCAGCAAGAGTGAAGTAATTCATGCAGACGAACATTATAAAAGGTTATTTCTTTTGTTTGTTAGGTGTTGCCAAGTCAGTTTCGACTCATATCGACCCTATGTACAACAGAACGAAACACCAAAATCTTTGCTATGCTCGAGCCATTGTTGCAACCACTGTGTCAGTCCATCTCATTGACAGTCTTCCTCTTTTTTGCTAATCTTCCACTTTACCAAGCATGATGTCCTTCTGCAGGGACTGGTCCCTCCTGATAACATATCCAAGGTACATTGGATGAAGTCTCACCATCCTCCTTCTAATGAGCATTATCGCTGTACTTCTTCCAAGACAGATTTGTTCATTTTTATGGAAGTCCATGATATATTCAATATTCTTCACTAACACCATAATTCAAAGGCATCAATTCTTCTTTGGGCTTCCTTATTCATTGTCCAGCTTTCGGATGCATATGAAAAGATAGAAAACACCATGGCTTGGGTCAGGCATACCTTCGTCTTCAAAGTGACATCCTTGCTTTTCAACACTTTAAAGAGGTCTTTTGCGGCAGATTTGCCCAACGCAATATGTTGTCTGATTTCTCGACTGCTGCTTCCATGGGCGTTGATTGTGGATCCAAGTAAAATGAATTCCTTGACAACTTCAATATTTTCTGCATTTATCATGATGTTTGTAAAAGTTTAGCGTTGCCGATTTCTGTTTTCCTCCTGATTCAGATACATGATGTAGAAAAATGAGGGTGGCCTCCTGGATTCTGCCTCTGAGCAGATCCAATAATAGTTTTGCAATCAGGACAGCATTCACCTAGGATACTACGACAGGACTCCCAGATGTCAGGGCCTTCACCAAAAGTATTGGAAAATTTCAAGGGACACAGAATTTCCAAACCACTTAACCTACAACGTTCCTCCATATGAGGAATGCCTAAAATGGCATACGTAATGATCAAAATCATTTCTACATTTGGGCCAGAATTTCACAGAGTGGGCTAACAATAAGTCTCACCATACATTTCTATTTAAAATTAGAATGATAGGGTTGAAATCTCATAAGTCAAAGAGATCAGGATGCATTTGTATCCTGACATCCAATATGTCTGAATATGGGCAAATTATTAACCCCCTTTGAAAATCAGTTTTGTTATGAAGATAATAATAAATTTCTTAAAGCATTGTTATAAAAACTATTTGAGAAAAGAAATTAAATTTCCTGATATAGATTTAAACCAAACCAAACCCATTGTCGATGAGTCGATTCTGACTCATAGTGACCCTAAAGGACAGAGTAGAACTTCCCCACAGGGTTTCCAGGGACCGACTGGTTGGTTCAAACTGCCAACCTTTTGGTTAGCAGCCAAGCTCTTAACCACTGTGCCATCAGGTCTCTGATATAAATTTAGTGATCAATGTATTTTAGATGAATCTTCTCAGATAATTTTTCAGGTACTTAAAAATCCCCATTTCTAATATTTTTGAACCAATATAGACACTTGATAGAATTTACAGTAAAAATCATATGACTTTCTACCTATTTATTTTATTTTTCAAGCAACAGATGTCATTTTTTCCAGCATTCTAATATGATATAAAGGATACGTGTTTAGATTTGTGGGTGTGTGTTCCATTTCTTGTTTTGGTCTCCTAGATTTTAAGAGATGGGAGTCTGTTCCAGGAGAGGAGAGGCTGAAAGAAAACGGTAGTGAATCAGCTCTGCTCTCAGCAAAGCAGAGCGAATGTCCAACAAGGCACAGATACGTGAGATAATATTGCCTATGAGCCTCTTTTATTCACTTGTGGAAACACTCTGGGTTCTTTTATTTGCCACCAGCAATCTGGGGGCTATTCTGCCCTTGCTGGTTTTCAACCGGGTGTTTGGTCCAAAGGGACGTAGCTAGACTTCAGTTTCCAGAATCTTCTCTGGAGTCAGTTGGTCATTGCTTTTCATCATGTGGGGAAGAAGCTAGTCACCCGGGCACTTGCTTTTGAAAAACCCTCAGTCCTGAATGATTGAGGGATCACAAATTTTTTATTCTCAGAAATTACGCTTATCATTTTAAACGTTCAGTTATTCATATATTCAAATATTCACTTATTCATTAATTCATATATCCAAGCTTCGCATGTTAAATGCTGGGAGAGGTAAGGCAGTGGGCGAAATCACCTAGGCTGGACAAATGCTCAATATAGACATTGTAATTGTAAGTCCCAGTTTCTACTGTTGAAACAGTGAAACATTGAATTCGATGGAAAATCATATTATCATAAATTTTTATTTTACATGGCTTGATAATTCTTCGTTAGAGAGGTCTGCCATCTCCCTGCAGCCCTGGAATTTATTTTGGGTTTTTCCTTAAAATTCCAAACACCCTTAGAAGTTTTTGATCAGCAGCATTTTGCTTTAGAACCCTCCTAAAGTGTCCCTGTGAGTTGGAATCAACTTGAAGGCAACGAGTTTGGTTTCTTTGGTTTAAAGTTTCTTTAACGAGCTGTGGTGCTGCAGTGGTTAAGCATTCGGCTGCTAACTGAAAGGTTGGCAGTTCAAACCCACCCGCTGCTCCGCCGGAGAAAGACGTAGCAGTCTGCTTCCGTGAAGATTACAGCCTTGGAAACAGTTCTACTCTGTCTTATAGGGTCACTACGAGTCGGAAGTGACTTGATGGCAGTGAGTAGAGTTTGTCTAACTATTTAAGTGATATTTAAATACTCAAGTCTAAATCTGGCTCAAGGGAAGAACAAGTGTTATTTCAATTTTCTCAAATTTATCAGCGTTTTTGAGGACTACAATGTGTAAGAGGACATTCGCTTATATTACGTGTGTTCTCAATAGATATTTTAAATTCATCTGTGTGCAGAATTCCTACTGACATGATCATCTCTGTTCAGTTGTCTTGAAGCAAGTCCGACACCAGGACAGCTGCCTTGACTTTTTGTACATTTTTGAGCAAGTTCGTAAAAATGGGTCGTTTGCCCTTTCGTAGAGAGAAAAGAGCAGTAAATATATTTAACGTCATACACAGAAGTGTGAACATAACAATAACTTCATGCACCGTGGTTCTAATCTCAAATCATTCTCATTCTTATATAGCCATGTGTCATGTAATTGGAGTCCCTGGATGATGCAAATGGTTAATGCGACTAGCTGCTAACTGAAAGGTTGCAAGTTCGAGTCCACCCAGAGGCACCTTGGAATAAAGACCTGGCGATCTCCTTCTGAAAAGTCAGCCATTGAAAACCCTATGGAGCACAGTTCTACTCTGACACACATGGGTCTCCATGAGTCTGAACAGGCTAAATGGCAACTCGTTTTTAGTTCTTACATAATCAGATTTAATCAGAGCTTACTGCTAAAAACTTCCAAATTTGCTTGTTCCTTCCGCCTATCTGCCCCTTCCCTTTAGATCTTCCGGGTCTGCTGTTGTTATTGTTAACCCTCAAGGTCACTACATGGGCTCTCACTTTAGGCCAGGGGACTTGGCCACTCACTGGGGTTGGAAATCACTCACCCTCAGAATACCCCAAGATTGGATCAAATAACTGTGACTTCAGCTGCATCATGCCTTAAATGAGAATTTGTGTTAAGCCATATGCTTTCATCTGTGCTTTGAATGGCCTTTACCCAATTACGAGTGACAAATTTAAATTAGGGAAAATAAGATTGCTAAAAATTCAATTCACTTTATGTCTGGATAGGCAATAAACCATTACACACACACACACACACACACACACACACACACACACACACACTTAATTCTCTGCTCCAATGCCAGCCCTAAATGTAGTTAGAATAGTCAGTTATAATACATGAGGTGTGATTTAGAGTGATGTAATACCCATCTGCTGCCAAATACATTATTCCCCTCTTCTGACCTGGTAATAATAATAACTGTTCCAGGCACTTTCTACATACTAACTTATGGGTGGGTCCTATTTCTATCCCTATTTTAAAGATGAGAAAGCTGAGACAAAGAGCAGTTAAGTAATTTGTCCAAGGCCCGCTGGATAAATGTAATGCTGGGTTCCAAACAGGTAATCTGGTTCCAGAGAGTTTCCAGAAAGTCGATGTAAAAGGATCATGGATTATTCTGATAACCTGTTATCCCATTGGTTAATTGTCCATCGTGTATATATGCGTGCATTTCACTTTGCTATGTTAGAAAGGGATATGAGGCAGATTAGAGTACAATATGTAGAATACAATGATGGTAGCTGTTGTGGATTAAATTGTGTCCCCATCAAAATATATGTTGGAATCCTAACTCCTATACCTGTGGATGTAATCCAGTTTGGAAATAGGATTGTCTTTGTTGTATTTATTAGATTATACCCTAGTAGGGTGGGTTCTGGGAACCCTGGTGGCATAGTGGTTAAGTGCTATGGCTGCTAACCAAAAGGTGGGCAGTTCGAATCCCCCAGGTGCTCCTTGGAAACTCTATGGGGCAGTTCTACTCTGTTCTATAAGGTGGCTATGAGTCGGAATTGACTCATTGGCAGTGGGTTTTAGGGTGGGTTCTAAACCTAACCACTTCTGAGTTCTAAAAACAGCAGGTTAGATACAGAGACATGCACATGAGGGAAGACAGACGCCATATGAGGATCATCTGCAAGCCAAGGAATCAAGGAAAGCTCAAGATGACCTACAAGGAAGGAACTGACACAATCAAGACCTTGATTTGAACTTCTGGCTGCCAGAACTGGGAGAAAATAAATTTCTGTTCTTTAAAGCTGCCTCCTTGTGGTATTTCTGTTACACCAGCACTAGAAAATTAAGAAAATTGCATATAAGTAAAAAATCATGACTGGGAAATGTACAATTAAAAAATAAGAAGTCCAGGTAACACCTTGCTCAGGTCTATGCTCAGATTTCCCCTTTTATAAGAGGACTTCTTTGACTACCCTTATTAAAATATAATCTCTTTCTCCTCCTGGCACTTCCTACCCTCCTTCTCTGCTTCATTTTTCTTTATAGTGTCTTATCTCCACCAGCCATTCTATATCTTTCGCTTGCTTCTTAATCTAGTGCTTGTCTCTCACACTATAGGATGTAAAATTCCATGAAGGCAGGGATTTTCTCTCTTTTGTTCTCTGCTGTATCCCCAGAATAGTACATGACACATGTTTGGTTGGCTAAATAAATAAGGGCACATTCATATTTTGACTATTAATACAAGAGTAAGGCCCTGAGATAAGGGGACCAGAGACAAGCAAGTTTTGAAGGAGGAGAGAGTGTTACCGAACCCAGAAAGGTGGGTCCTTGTCCGGGACCTCAGACTTGCCAATTATCTGGACACCAGTTTTTGAGAAAGTAACTTTATTGCAATTTGCAGAGCAAGGAGCCGGGAGGAAGTTCCTCAGATCTGGCTCCCTGAGCTATGGGGAAGCAGGGCTTCTATGTGATTTGGGCAGCAAGATGGCGGATGCACAGGTGTGCTGGGGAGGGAAAATTCTAGAAGGTGGCCAGGAAACAGGAGGTAATGTGGTTCTTCTGGGACCTCTCACTTCAGAATAGGGTCTGGGTGATGATTTTTCTTGATTCACTCCACCCATTGCTGCGTCCTCTGTTGAGGGTAATTAGCAGTCGAAGCTGGCCCTTCTGTGCATGCAGGGCGGGCCAAATCTGACTTGGGCTAGTTTAAGGACTAATGGAAATCTACTGGCATTTGTAGGGTCAGATTACAAGAGAAAGCCTAGTTCTAGATTATGATCATAAAGGATAAATCTAGGCGGGAATTCAAAATGGAAACTTGGGCATCTAGGGATGTGTGTTTGGGTAATCAAGGGGGCTTATGAGTGACAGGAAACAATGAAAGGGGAAGATCATGTAGAAGACTGACTACTGGGAAATAAAACCCAGGGTCTCAGCTATTCTCATAGGCTACACTTTAATCCTCGGTTAGGGGAAGACCCTTATTCCTGAAGTTCTGATTATGTTGCAGTCCTAATATTTTTTAAACGAAATCAAAATTTCTTTCTTTCCATTACTTAAAATTGCCTCAGCCAATTGAATCTGGATTTGCTGTAAATGTTTGAACAATTTTCTTAAACGAATCAGTCCCACTGTCAGACCAAAGGGTGAGTTTAATTGGATCACAAATTAAATAAGAGTCAGCAATGTGATTCTGTTACCAAAAAAGCAAGTCTCACGTTGGGATACTTTAACTGAAGTAAAACTGCAATTGAATAGTGCCTACGTTATCTATTGTTAGACAACCAACCACCTCCAAAGCTTAGAGGCTTAAAATAGCTCTTTATTATTTCTTGTGATTTTGTGTGCTGTCTGGGCACTTCTGTTGGTCTCACCTAGGCTTACTTGTGCAACTGCATTCAGCTAGGCTCAGGGGGGTTGGCTGCAGCTCTTCCCGGTTCAGTCATGACCAAGGAAGCAAAGCTGGAACAGACCTGAAATTTTAAAATTTGGGTGAACTGGAATGATAACTGGAATGGGGAAAATTGCAGGTCGAAGCCCTGCTAGAAACTTAATCTCCCTTCTTAGAAAACAAGGGCATCGTTTGCATTGCATAGCAACCAAATCTCTTGCCCCTTGGATTTTGAGCAGAACCGGAAACAGCGGTGCCCCGCTCAGAGATGGTGGCGGGCCATGCCCCTTTGAATGTGTGTCACTCTCCACACTCCCGCCAAGAACTCAGTCTCCCACAACAGGCTCCTGAAAGGGTTCACTATACCTATTCCGAGTCTCCCATTCCAGGGCTTCAACCCGTTAATTTTTCCGGTTCCGGTTATCATTCCGTTTCACCTCACTTTTTAAAAATTCAGGTCTGTTCCTGTCTTACTTCCTCAGTCATGGAACTGAACCAGTTCCAACCGGTTTGACCCCCTGGTTGGCTGAGATGATGGGGCCTCTCTATGTGGTCTTTCATCTTAAAGGAGGCTAGAGTTCCCGTGGGGACAGCAGTGTTCCAAAAGCTCAGGTCCCAATATGCGAGCACTTATCACACCTTTGCTTGTGTTACATTTGCTTATGCCTCCATTGGTCAAAGGAAGTCACATGGCCAAGCCTGCAGTCTATGTGGAAGGAGTTTACCAGACGCGGATATGAAGAGATGAAATTCACTGTGGGCCATTAATGTAACAATCTAACCCAAAGGGTTAGTGGGTCCTGTAATTTAAGTACTGTGTGGAAAGATTAAGAAGGTCCAAAATATAGCAATGAAGATGATCAAACAATTTAAAACTCGAGTGTAAACTCCATGGAAAAAAGTTGAATTATTTTCTCTGCTGAAAGGCACGTTCCTTCAAGGCAGGTGATTGGTTCATATTCATCTTTACGTTCAGGATATAGCACATCACAGTCCTAATATGTAGAAGGCACTCAATGGATGCTTGTGATTAAGTAAAAAGATTGCTGGATGAAGAAGTCATACTCTTCATGTATGTAACCTGTAACCCATTGCCGTTGAGTTGATTCTGACTCGTAGCAACCCAGTAGGACAGAGTAGAACTGCGCATGGTGGATTCAAACTGCCCACCTTTTGGTTAGCAGCCAAGCTCTTAACCACTGTGCCACCAGGGCTCCTTTTGTATGTAGCATGCGTATAAAATCATACTGCTCGGTTGCTGGTGATACACTATTTGATTTCTCCATTGAGGGCAGATCAGAGACTGCACTTACTTTATAATAAATGACTCCATTGTAGGAGAAACACTGACCATGTGCTGTGAAGAAATGTGATAGAACCTCATCTTTTGGTTATTTTAAGAACAGTAGAGTCAATATTTAGTGTATATCAGTTTGGCTGGGCCATGATTCCTGGTACTGTGTGATTTTCCTATATGTTGTAAATCCTGCCTCTATGATGTTAATGAGGGAGGATGGGTGGCAGTTGTGTTAGTAAGGCAGGACTGGATCTACAAGACTGGATTGTGTCCTGAGGCAATCTCTTAAGATATAAAAGACAGAAGTGAGCACTGAAACAGGGGGACCTCATACCATCAAGAAAGCAGTGCCGGGAGCAGAGCGCGTCCTTTGGACTGGGGCCCCTGCGCCGAGAAGCTCCTAGTCTGGGGGAACACTGAAGAGAAGGCCGACAGAGAGAGAAAGCCTTCCCCTGGAGCTGATGCCCTGAATTTGGGCTTTTAGCCTACTTTGCCTATGAGGAAATAAACTTCTCTTCATTAGAACAGTCCACTTGTGGTATTTCTGTTGTAGCAGCATTAGATAACTAAGACAGTGGAAATGCGTATACTGACCATATGAGTATTTATTTTATTATTTTATGATTTATTTTAGGATTCTCAAATATATTCTTCTTAGAATTTTTCTTCTGTCCTTGAATATTAGCTATATTATGAATGTTGAACAAATTTCTGACATCTAAATATATATATTTTTAAAATCTTGCATAGTATAATGGATAATAAAAGAAGGAAAAAGTGAAATGGAAGCTCTTGGGAAACCCCTGACTCATCTGCCTTTTATAAGACCATATAGTCTTGGTGTTTCTCTACCTCTCCTGTACCAGAACTCTGATACACAGGAATAAACCCTCATTGCTCATACATGCCACCCACATAACCCACAGCCTGTATTCTCTAGGTGGAAGTGTTCTCAGTCTCTTTATGACAATTAACTCTTTTCCCTGGTTTGTTATCTACCATCCAGAATCCCACCAGAAGACACACATTTTATCCTGGCCTAAGTTTTAGTCCAGCTAACACCTTCATGTATGGATTTTCCATTTTAGTTATTAGAGATCTTATATCCCTTTCCCAGAGCAGGTCTCTAGGACTTGGACCACTAAACTTTCTTCATAAATAATATTCCATCTACCCACCAGGGGTCTAACAGCTTATTGTTAGTTAAATTTTAATTTGAAATTTAAACTACAGATAATTCTCCATGAAATTGGATAAAACTTAATTTGTATAAAATAAAAAAGATTAACTTCCATAAAATCATATAGTAGATTAAAATGCCTTTTAGATTATTTTTATACCATTATGAGATGATTAAATTCCTTAAATTCAGAAACACAAAGTTTTTTTTCAATGAAACACTAATTTTAAGTGAGATTATTAAAAGTTTACATTGCATAAATGATCAGAAATTTCAACTGCAAGTAATAACATAGAAAGTTTTTTCACTGGAGATTTTTAAGGATACTGATGTTTTGAAATATATCTACATTATAGAGGTAATTAATTAATTGCAGGTTTGTAACGTTCTAGAGCCCTGTTGGCATAGTGGTTAAGAGCATGGCTGCTAATCCAAAGGGTCGGCAGTTCGAACCCACCAGCCACACCTTGGAAACGCTTTGAGGCAGTTCTACTCTGTCCTATAGGATTGCTGTGAGTTGGAATCGACTTGATAGCAGTAGGTTTGGTTTTAATGCTCTAAAAAGAATCCATTTAATTTCTATCTCTTGTGTGTTATAATATAGAATATATTCCTATCCATTTATGTGGCCTGCTTAACTTGAACATGGTAGAATATAGAAGAGACTGGAAAGGTATAGTATTTTTGGCTTTTGATATGACATTGGGCTTGTACTTTCTACATTTACGATTTTCCTTTTGATTTGACAGCCGTACTTTGTAGGTTTAGTTTATTTCTAATATTAGCTCTCTGGAATTGAGAGATGAGATGAGTCCGTAAAACTCCCTCAATACAGTCAAGTTTCTGTTGACTAATTCCATGACCAAAACATGTCACTCTGTGAGTCTCTGAGGCAGAATGTTACAGGACAGGCTTCACTCGAAGTTGGATAGTTCACACCCTGGTTGGCACATTTTCTAACAGGCCCTGTTTCAGTGGATGAGAAGAGAATCAAACAGGCCTCTAGTCACACATTGTTCAAACCATTGTGATGGCGGGAGACTGTGGTGTGATTGGAGGGGCTGTGGGTGTGATTACGCCCCAATGACTCATGGCGGTGGTAACTCATGAACTCAGTCAGATGCCACTTGCTCTAATCTTTATATGATACACTTGGAAAGACCCCCCACATGGAGGAAAGATGAATTGATGTAGTCTCTTTCAAAAGCGCCCCAGTATAGAAAAGAATTTTCATTTCCCCAAACTCTTAGAATCTCCTCCAAAAAATATCTAAATATTCAATGTACTGAGTGTCCTTCTCCCGCAGCTCAAATATCGGTGTTTACTCTTCCTCCTAGCTACCCCTACTGCCTACTATTGCAACCCAAATCACAAGGAGGCCTAAACCAGTGTGAGCTGTTTAATTCCTTCTCTCAGCTCAGAGAAGTATGTGTCTCTGCCACCCAATGTTAACTTTTCCACCCGTGATCTTTATTGTAGGAGTCCCTGGGTGGTGCAAAAAGTTAGTAGCTTAGCCACCAAAAGGTTGGCGGGCCTGGTGATCTACTTCCAAAAGATCCCAACCATTGAGATCCCTATGGAGTGCAGTTCTACTGTGAAACCTCTGGGCTCGCCAGGAGTCAGAATTGACTCGATTTTGGTTTCTTTATTTTTTCTTTACATTTTAGTACTATTTGGGAAACTAAAGGATTTGGGAGACTTGATTTTTTTCCGCAATAAAAGTCATAACTCATTATAGGAAATTTGCAAGAACAAAAAGGTACTTAGGATTCTATTCAACCAAAGAAAACCATTGCTAAATGCTAGGTCATTTTTTAAAATCCAAATTCCCTCATTCTTCATCCTCTGCCCCTTATACACTTGTTTCATGGTTGAGTTTTATTATATAACTCTCTTAAAGCTATGCGTGTTCACTTGAGGTAATTTGGAAAAATACATAAAAGTAGAAAAAGTGGCCACCACCAATGTTACTGTGTGGGCTTATTTCCTCACCAATCATGATTCAGTCTCCCTTAGCAAGAAACAAGTTTTTCTTTTTAACCAAAGACTTTTTATAAACGCTACTTGTGAAAGCTGAATAAGAGCATTTTAAAGATCAATCAAAACTTTTTAAACAAAGGCTCTAAAGTATTTCTAAGATATTAATTTCTGAGGAACTAGTACACACGGGTCATCTTTGTAGAGCCTGCCCTGAAAATTGACTTGTTCTTCTGCCCAGTCTTGCTTGCTCTCCCATTCTTCCACAGGCTTTGATCCCTAATAAATATCTCATACTCAAACTCCATCTCCATGTGTACTTCCTGTGAACCCAACTGATGGCAACAAAATACTGGAAAACCTTCCTCTCATTTTGATTTTCTCTCCAAATTCCTGCAAATATCGATATCCTGAAAGATTTACAGAAAGGAATGGGAACTTGCATTATTTTAGTCCTTTTATATAATTCTTCTTTGTTTTAATTAGGCTTTCTGCCTCATCTATAGTTAACGAGGAATATTCAGAAACAGACGATAATTATTTTTCACATAATGAAGAGTATCCAGTATGTACTATAGGGTTGCTATGAGTTGGAATCGACTTGACGGCAACTGGTAATGGCAAGGCACCTGCCAGACGCCTTTTCTGTTGTTGTTAAGGAGTAAGACTGAATGAATGAATTGCATTTGTGTTAGTTATTAGCAAGCAGATTGAAAACTGTGGATTGAAACTCCTGGAATACAAGGTTTATTGAATTAAGGACCCAGAGAACCTCATGATTGCATTACAGAGCACACCTGTCAGAAGATTAGCCAATCTTCCCACCTAAAAAGCCCACCTTCTGACTGTGTTTTGGGAGCACCACAGATGCAATGAATTTCAAAATTATTATCATCTTGCTGAAAAGTTTTATTCAACTTTCAGAAGAGCCTTGCTTTTCCTAGATTTAGTAACAAAAATTTGCAGATAGAATGGTTTTAATAGCTTTTCATATGATACCATGAGCAACACAAACAAAAAAAAATTTCTATTTGGGTAACACAGGGAAAAGTCACAATTCGATGTTAATTGATCTAGTTTTCTATGCAATTAATAAAGCATTCTGTTTACTATTAGTATGTGACATAAAATGTAATTTTTCCTCCCCGCTCCATCTCTTCTTCCTTGGCTCCTTTGTCCCTTTCTTCTGCCCTACTTTTCATCTCTCCTTCCTTTCTCTTTTCTCTCCTCCTTCCCTCACTTGCTTTCTCTTCCTTCTCCCCTCCCTTCATGTTGCCCTTCTTCATTCTCTCCCTCCTTTTCTTTTTTCTCTTCCTCCTCCCTTCTCCTTCCACATTTCACCTTTTCTCTCCTTTCCTCCATCCTTCCTTCCTTCCTTCCCTCCTTTATTTTGTTTTGTAGAATTTTTAAGAGGACTTTAAAAGTACCCTATTAATATGTGCTATAAAAGAGTTTTTGTTATATTGTTGAGAAGAGCTTGGCCATTCTTAATTACCATTTCACTTACATTTATCTTCAGATTTAAGAAAGTTTGCTTGTTCTAAATAAATATGTTTTGAAATAAATATGTCTCTAATTATAGTTCAAATCCACCAGCCACTCCTTGGAAACCCTATGGGGCAGTTCTGCTCTGTCCTACAGAATCGCTGTGAGTTGGAATTGACTCAACAGCAATGGGTTTTTAATTATAGAATATTATTTTAAAACTAAATACCATTTTCTAATTCCCAAGAGACTTTATGTAGACATCAATGACCTCCCATTCATTTTCTAAGAATGCTTATGACCTCCTTGCAGCCTTGTTCCCATTGCACAGGCGGTGCTGGGAAATGGTTTATTGACAAGGCTTAAACTCTGGAAGCTCTGACTACTTTCTCTCTAAGGAGTGAAGACTGAAGCATTATTTATCCCAGCAATGAGATCCCTTTTTTTTTCCCCACAGGCGTTTTGATGAATTACGAAGACAACTAACCACCTTCAATATTCCCTCCAGTTTGATCCTGGTTATACCCGTGAGTAGCGATAAGGGCATTAATGACATAACAGCAATTTGTACTGTGAGCAGTGAGCAGTGCGAAGGGAGAATACAGCCAATGTTTTTTAGTTTTAGTACTAGTGTAAAATAGGGGGGTTGTTTATAGCAGGCAGCTGAAGAATTTGATTTCAGAGACACCAGCGCCGGCTGGAAGGATGCATGGTAGAAGGTCACACCGTCCCATTACCTTGTGAAACACTGAAGGTTTTCCAGGTAGCTTGAATATTTGTACAAGTGAGAAGATGGCAGGATGTGAATCTAGAAATTTGCATCAGGGCCAAAATAGTGTCTAGAGGGCAGTTTTGTCCCTTTTGTAGGAATCTGGGGAGCACTTTTCAGTTTCAGTGTCTGGCAGAAGCAGGGTGATTTGTCACTTGCTCTCACAGGGTTGCATGGAGGAGGTTGGGGCTCTGATAAAGGCTCTCATGAGGGAGCTTATGAATCTGAGGTCAAGACTCTTATGGCCTGAGAAGTTCTGACAGCTTAAGTACTTTAAATTCATTCATAGCCAGTCTCTTAACCTTCATTAAGTTACACTGATATGCCTCCATAGGAGACTGTGTTTCAGGGTGCAGAGACTCTTACCTAGTGCTATTGATTTTATGCCGTTTTCAAATTGTCCTTTTGAATACTTGAGCCAGAAGTCTAGCATAAGGATTAAAAGGTCTGATATCTCTCTGCTGGAATGTAAGCTACGGGTAGAAAAAATACGAACGATAGGAACCAAAGATAGGACAGATTCCAAGGGGGCTTTTGAATTCAATGCAAGGGAGATTAGATTTTATTTTTTGCCTGTAAGGTGCCCCTAAGACTTCTTACGCAGAAGAAAGACGTGACAGTCTGCTTCTGTAAAGATTACAGCCTTGGAAACCCTATGGGGCAGTTCTACTCTGTCCTATACGGTCACTAGGAGTTGAAATGGACTCGAAGGCACACAACAACAACAACGACAGCAAGACTTCTATAGAGGAGTGCCATTATATATTCAAATGAGACAGTTGAGTCAAGAGTTTTGGAGGATGCGATGGGATGAGAAAAGCAGCAACAGGGAGGTCAGTTTGGTTTATTGCAGTTGTTAAGGCTTTAGTCCAAAGCTTGACTTTTAGAACCCTGTTCCCAGCCCTTGGAAAAGGCAGAGCCTGGGAGGAATAAACTCCTAAAGAAGCCCCCAGACTCTGGAAGAAATCAATCTATATTTCTACCTGGAGGACGTACCTGAACTGCATCTCCAAACTGAAAAGAGGGAACCCAGAAAGATCTTGCGCAAATATGAAGAAAAATCTGTTAGCACGGGTGCAAGCTCAGCCAAAGAAGGACAGGACTGGCAGCAGGTCAACCCCAGGTACCCAGGTAGGAAAGTGCTGAGGGTCCCCCAAAAGGACCACGGCCATCCTCTTCTCAGAACACTGAGAGCCACAAGCTAAGAACCCTGGTGGTTTCTCAGATACAGTCTATTCAAATGGCTCAGATGCTGTCTGGCATAGTTCGGCCACAGCACTACTGACAGTTTGTCTTCTCACTGTCTTAGTCTTGATTCTAGTTTCTAACCGTCTCAGCCCACGTGACCCTGTCATGGGTACTCATGTGTGATCAAGCTACAGCTGCCCTACTAGCAACAACTTGCCCCTTTGCTCCCTGGTAGGGTCTCTTGCTCTCATAGCTAAAACAACCCAAGAACTATGGGTATCGTCTAAGTCAGTGGAAAGAAGTAGGCTTGTGTCAGAGAGATCTGGAAGATTGAATAATTATCTGTGGCAATTACGGGAGAGACAAGAGTCAAAGCTGAGCCTAGGTCATAGCATGTAAACTCTTTTGAGCTCTAAAGCTAAAGATCTTCTTCTCAGAAAAGACATACATCCTGCCTACAATCTTGAGGGGTTCACAGATGCTCTAAGCAGAGGTTAAGAACCTCTTTTGTAGAAGAAATGCATGCATCCTGGGGGTTAGGCTAGCTGGCCTGAGTGATTCCTTCTGATTCGTCAATACTAGGGCATTTATAGAACTTAGATATTGAGATATTGTTGGGGACATTGATAGCTATGAGAAAGTCAAGAAGAGAGCTGGGGCTTGTGTGAGGCACCAGGGATTACAAGCAGAGTGTGTATTTTGTTTTAGACCTGGGCAATCTGAAGTGCTACTAGGGCATTCATTCATGAGATATTGAGCAAATCATTAAAGGCACAGATCTGGCCTTTGCGAAAGTGTTTGGGGCTTAGATCTGCATTATCCAACATGGTAGCCTCTGGCCATATGTGGCTATTGAGGACTTGAAAGAAATGTGGCTAATCCTAAAATGTGTTGTAAGTGTAAAGTACACATCCATTTTGAAGGCTTAGTCTGAAAGAGTGTAAAACATCTCAATTTTAAAATACTGATTATATGTTGAAATGATAATATTTTGGATATATTGGGTTAAATAAATTATACCACTAAATTAATTTCATCGGTTTCTTTTTACATGGTAAATCTGACTACTAGAAAATGAAAAATGACATTTATGGCTCACATTTTTTATCGGTCAGCACTGCTCTAGATAATGTTTGTGTATAGTTATCAATTCCAGCTGGGAAAAATTGAGATCTCTAGGGAAGGATAGAAAAAAGAAATATAGAGGGCTGAGGACATAATTGGAGCCCTAGTGGCACAGTGGTTAAGAGCTATGGCTGCTAAGCAAAAAAGGTCGGCAGTTCAAATCCACCAGCAGCTCCTTGGAAACCCTATGGGGCAGTTCTACTCTGTCCTTAGGGTCGCTATGAGTTGGAATCGATTTGACGGCAGGGTTTACAGGAGGAAATAATCGTGGAGAATACCTATATTTATAGGTCTAGAAGAAGGTCTAGAGTTTGGGAAGGAGCTAGAGAAGAAACAGGGAAGAATGTGAAGATGTTATCACAGGAACAAAAGCAAGAGGAAGCTTTAGGAAGGAGCCTCTGTTGAACAGGATTATGCTAAGTAATTGGCCTCTATCCTATTGCTGTTGGAGTTTTTTACTCTGGAAAGTGAAATGATCAAAGTTAACTTTAAAGAAGTTAACTTTGGTAACAAAATAAAAGCTGGATTGGATTGAGGAAGGAGCTGAAGTTCGGGTGGCCAGTTAGCATCCGGGAATAGCAACAACAAAAAAAATCCCTTAAGCATCTATAAAGCCTAACAGAAAAGAATCATTTTTACTTAAAAAAAAAAAAAAAGAACTTTCTGTTTTACGTTCTTGCAGTGAAAAATGAGGTGGTTTTGAAAAGTGAGATTTTGGTAATTTAAAGCATGTGTCTTCTGTTTCTAGAATCCAGGGAAATAGGTTGCAATGGAAATCAATGTCACACACAGAAGATTAAAGATGCTTTGTGGGAGAAAAATAGAAAGATGTAAAGAAACTAAGGACACAGAAGTTATAGGATTTCTAAGAAACAAAGTTTGTCTTTTGGTATAATTGTTCCATGTAGAAAAAAAAAGAAAAGAACATTATTCCCCAACCTTGAGACCATGTCAATGGAAAGGAGTGGTTTCTAAAAAGTGTTTTCCTTGAGGCCCTGGCTCCATAACTTATGGCCATCTGGGGTACTGTAAATGTTTATCAACTGAACACACGGTGTCCTAGAATATCCTTTATGGAAGAAATTTTGGTACATAAAATGATTTATTTGGAGATCCATTTAGGGCGAAGTCTCTGAAAGTACAGGGTGTCAAGCAAAGGTGAGCTAAATTTCTTGAAAGTATTTGGATCCCCTTTAATGTTATAAAGCCTTTTCTAACTTAAAGCAAAAGAAGAATGATGGTAGGAGAGGATCAGTGGATGTGGGTATATAAGAAGACTAAATAAAAGGCTGAGCAATTAAAGACACTTGGCAAAGAGGCCTAGATGGAGCATGATAGGAGTCTGATACTCCATCTGGACCTGGCGTGGTGCAAAAGATTAATAAGCTTGGCTGCTAACTGAAAGGTTAGAAGTTTGAGTCCACCCAGAGTTGCCCTGAAAGGAAGGCCTGGTGATTTACTTCCGAAAAATCTGCCATTAAAAATCCTATGGAGCACACTTCTACTCTGACTCACCAGGGGCTGCCATGAGTTGGAATTGACTCAACAACAAGTGGTTTTATCTATATATATATATACACACACATACACACCTATTCATATACTTACATATACACATTGACTCTCACACACACATATACACACACTCCCACAACCTCTTAATTTTTACAACTAAGGCACACATTGATTAAAAAACTTATTCAAAGCCTAATAGCCAGTAAGTGACAGAATTAGTATAAAATCTACATCTGTTGCAGAATAATAATAAAAATATAATGATAATAATGATAAACAGATAGCATTTTTAAGCATATATTATGTACCAGGTAGTGTTTTAAGTGCTTTACATATATTCACTCACCTATTTATCACAACAAACCCGAGTGAAACACAGTTTGCCCTTGACCACTAACCTAAAGGTTGATGGGTCAATGTATTTGGTTTTTGATATTTATCACAACAACCTCATGAAGTTGGTGTTATTTTTTCCTCAGTGTTATAGATGAGACACAACGAGTTTAGATAATTTGCCCAAGGTCGACCAGCTAGTCCAGTGTATCGTACTGTATCCTCGAACACTGTCAGGGAGAACCAAGCTGTATGAAGCAGCTCTGGCTGGATTATGCTGTGGTAACAAATGAATCCAAATACCTCACTGGAGTATGACAACAAAGGTTTATATCTTACGCCTTCACAGGATACTTTTGCTCTGCTTCATTCCTGGATTTAGGCTGAAGAAGCTGCCTCTGTCTAGGATATTGTTAGTCTTTTGGCCATGAGATGATCTTAAAGCCTCTGTCAGAATTGGAATCTATCACTTTCTCTCCCATTTCTTTGGCCAATGTAAGTCATGTGGTAAGCCTGTCAGTGAGGTGAGAAGTATAAGGCTTGTGTGAGAGTAGGGTCTTTGAAATAAGAGGACACCTATTGCCACTGTTGTTGCCAGTTGCCAGTGGAGTGACTTGTGACTCACTGGGACCCCATATGTGTTAGAACAGAACTGCTCCATATGGTTTTCAAGGCTGTGATCCTTGAAAAGCAGACCATGAGGCCTGTCTTCAGAGGCCTCTAGGTCGGTTCGAACCACCAACCTCCTGCGTAGTAGTCAAGTGCTTCAAGGTGCACCACCCAGGGACTCCAAGAAAAGACTTAGGAGAGTTTTTGTTTTTGAGTGTGCGTGTGGCTTTTTTTTTGGTCATATGAATCTTTAGCTTTACAAAGAAGAGAATTAATGGATGGCTAATTTGACTGATTTCCACACCAAGGTGTTAAGGTTATGACCCTAAAAGTTAGTTTTTGGGCTGTGAGTGTTGAATGGGGAGTGGCAGGGTAGCAGGGAGGAACGCAAGTGGGGACTATTAAACTGGGAACAGCTGCCCCTCACCATGACCAGAAGTGTAGGCTAGGCCATAGCCCAAATCCTTGCTGAGGCACCTGGGGGAAGACTGAATCTAAGCAATACATCAGGTCATACAAACTGACACTGAGAGCTGACTTGGCTTGAGAGCTGGTAGGAAAGGGTTGATCAAACAAATCCCTGGGTTCGAACTGCTGACCTTTAGGTTATCAGCCCAGCGCTTTAACCACTGTGCCACCAGCATTCCTTGGTAGATCAAGCAAGGAGATAGGAAAACACAAGATCTGGTGAAGGCTAAAGGTTAGCTCACTTATCAAAGGGGAAATGACCATTTTTGAGGAGGGGCTCCATGCCCTGTTCTCCTTGGTCTAAAATGCTCCCCTCAGTCCTGTGAATCACTGGGGAGTGTGCTGTTGGTGGGTGGACACTGGCGTGTGTGTATAGACTCTCCTGTCTATTAAAATATGGCAGGGTGATGGGCAAAACGCTGTCTCTACGAACAAAGCAATTATAAAGTGAATCAATTCAGGTAGTTACGTAGAAGAGATTCATTAGAAAATAAAGAGAGCACTTTAAATCTTGAATTAACGTTAAATCCAGACTGAATGTATTAGATACATTGCTCATTTTAGTGCTAGTAAATCTGATCTAAATACTCCAAACCAAACCAAACTCATTGTGGTCGAGTCAATTCCGGCTCATTGTGACCCGATAGGGCCGAATAGAACTTCCCCGTAGGATTTCCAAGGAGCAGCTGACGGACTCGAACTACCGACCTTTTTGGTTACCAGCCGGGCTTTTAACCACTGTGCCACCAGGGCTCCTTAAAGACTTCAGCTAAAGGTAATTCCACAGAGATGTAAATCGTTCTTGATGAATACAATAAAAACAAGTCATGATCACTTTTTTGAATTTAGAATAAATTCACGTCACGTGAGGTACAGTACTTAGGAACAAGACAACCTTTTTTTTCTTTCAAATCTTAAAAGACTTCTAAAAAATATGGCGATAAATTGGAACAAGTAGGAAATGGACACAAAATTAAGATTTAATGCCATTATCCATATGCAACAATTCTAATTTTCATGCATTCCGTAGTGTCTTTTCCTACATACAAGTAAAACTGTAATCACACAGTTTAGAGTTTTATAGTAATACAGCATTTTTCATAAACAATTTCCCAGGTTGCAGCACAGACCTTAGGATTCTAATGGCTGCAAAACAGCCCACTGCGTAGAATTAACATAACTTAATTCATTATTTTCTTATTATTAAATATTTACTTTCTTTCAGTCCTTCATTATTATTAATGTTGCTGCAATAGATGGTTATATAAGGAGCCCTGGTGGCGCAACCGTTAAGCACTCTGCTGCTAATCAAAGGGTCCGTAGTTCAAACCCATCCAGCGGCTCCTCAAAAGATGTGGGGCGATTTGCTCTCTCCCGCCTGTCGAGTGATTCTGACTTACAGGGACCCGACAGAACCGAGTCAACTGCCCTACAGGGTTTCCAAGGCTGTATGTGAATCTTGCCTCAGAGTGGCTGGTGGGTTCAAAGCCCTAGCTTTTCCGTTAGCCCTCAAGCTCTTAACCGCTGTGCTCTCCGGGCTCCTTGGTAAAGATTACAGCGAAGAAAACCCTATGGGGGCTGTTCTACTGTCAGTGGGGTCACTGTGAGTCGAATCAACTGGTCGATTCCTAACAACAGTAACAGCAGATGGATACAGAAATAAAAGTGCTTGCTTTCTTTTTTTGATTTTTTTCATTGAGGCATACTTCTCACCCTGGAATTGTTGGGTCAAATGTTATAAAATTTTAATGCTTATATGTAAGTGGATTTACAAATGGCTGTTATCAATTACCTGAAATGTGTGAGGATATAATTCCTCACCTCCTCAATCTGGTGTCTCATAGAAAAATATGGTCGTTTGCACGAATTTGTGTGTTTGAATACTTGTGAGGCTGAACATCGTCTCGTGCATATTTACCAACAGCGTGAGTTATCATTCATTCTTTCAATTGGACAGATATTTTTGAGTGCCGAAAATGTGTCAGCAGCTTCAGTGGCGCAGTGGTTAAGTGATATGGCTGCTAACCTAAAAGGTTGGTGGTTCAAATCTGCCAGCTGCTGCTTGGATAACCCTATGGGGCAGTTCTACTCTGTCCTGTAGGGTCACTGTGAGTCGGAATCTACTTGATGTTTTTTTTTTTTTAAATGTGTCAGGCATAGTTTTCATTTCTGAGCCCATAGCAGTGAACAAAACATAAAAATCTCTGTCCTCATGGGTCTTATATTCTAGAGTGAAAGAGACAATAAATAAATAGGTAAATTATACAGTGTGCGAGAACATTAGACGGCTATGGAAGAAAATAAAGCAGGATAAAAAGAAAACAAAATTTTGGGGAGAGACAGTCAAATTTATAAACAGGGTGCTCAGCAAAAAGCAAATATACTAACAAGGACTTGAATGAGGTGGGGCAGGTACCATGTAGGTACCTAAGGACAGAATGTTCCAGGCAGACGCTAGATAGTGCAAGACTCCGGGGATGGAGGGTGTCTGATGTCTTGGGGAGAAGCAAGGAGGCCAGTAAGGCGAGAGTGGACTGGGATCTTCAAGGGCCTGCAGGGATACATGATATTCTTTGAAAGAACTAATTTGACTTTGATGATGTTAATTTGTTCCGTAGAAGAAACAAGAAGAGCAAATTTCACTAACCCCAGTAGAATAAAAGAGGACGTCACGAGTACCGTGATTAACTAAGCTCTCCAGGGAGAATAAAGTGTAAACAAGGCAATAAAGAGGAGGACCATTGGCCAGAGCTCAGTTACGTGGTCACAGCAGGCTAAAAAGAGGCGCCAAACGAAGTTTTACATTGTACCCAAAAGGAAGAGGGCACCAATGATTTACGAAAAGCTTGCAAGCTCTTTCGCGTCCAGTCTTGAATCGACTGCATGACTATCAACTGGGATAATTGCTACAGTATCCCAGACCCTTCCCACACATACAGAATCAAAATATCAAGGCACGGGTCCCACAAATCTGATTTCTGGGTGACTCTGTTGAGCATCTAGATTTGGAAACCTTTGAGTGAGTATTCTGTCTTTTGGACATAAAATGTATCAAAACATTCCTTCCCCTGCAAATTCTCTCAGTATTTAGAGCAGCCCTGGGTGTAACACAGAAGAGCCAGCAGGTGGCAGAAGAACTCCATTCTTATAATCCTCTGGCTCGTTTTCTTATTTCACCGTCCCTAATTCCCCATCTGATCTTCCTTTATTTTTACTGGGTTGTTGGCTTGAAATATACATGGTTTAAGTCCTTTAAAAGGGTTAAAATTAACATTATAAATATATGGCAATATTGAAAAAAAAGTACCTAGAGTATCATGTTAGTGAATGATCCAGAATTTATTCCACTGAGTATTTTTTGTTTTAGATTGAAGAAAAATAATACCAAATAAGACTAAATATTAGGAGGTCAATTTACCATAAGAAACTTTTTTTTTTTTTTACTATTTAATAAGCAAATTTCAAGGCACAGATATTATAGACTTAATATAAATACATTTTATATGCTAAATTTATTCTTAAGGAAAACTTGAACTTTTTTTTTTAATTGTACTTTAGATGAAGGTTTACAGAACAGACTAGCTTCTCACTAAACAGTTAGTACACATATTGTTTTATGACATTGGTTACCAATCCCATGACATGTCAACACTCTCCCCTTCTCAACCTTGGGTTCCCTGTTACCAGCTTTCCTGTCTCCTCCTGCCTTCTAGTCCTTGTGCCTGGACCGTTGTGCCCCATTGGTCTCATTTTGTTTTATGGGCCTGTCTAATCTTTGGCTGAATGGTGAACCTCGGGAGTGACTTCATTACCGAGCTAAAAGGGTGTCTAGGGGCCACACTCTAGGGATTTCTCCAGTCTCTGTCAGGCCAGTAAGTCTGGTCTTTTTATGTGAGTTAGAATTTTGTTCTACTTTTTCTCCAGCTCTGTCTGGGACCCTCAATTGTGATCCTTGTCAGAGCAGTCAGTGGTGGTAGCTGGGCACCACCTAGTTGTACTGGATTTAGTCTGGTGGAGGCCGAGGTGGCTGTGATCCATTAGTCCTTTGGACTAATCTTTCCCTTGTGTCTTTAGTTTTCTTCATTTTCCCTTGCTCCTGAAGGGGTGAGACCTGTGGAGTATTTTAGATGGCAGCTCACAGGATTTTAAGACCCCAGAAGCTACTCACCAAAGTAGAAGTAGAACATTTTCATTATAAACTATGTTCTGCCAGTTGAGCTAGATGTTCCCCAAGACCATGGTCCCCACAACCCTCAGCCCAGCAACTCAGTCCCTCATGGAGTTTGGATGTGTCTATGCGACGGCAATGGGTCTTTTGTTATGGAGCTTCCATGACTGTGCCTTGTACAAGTTGTGCCGGCTTCCCCCGTATTGTGTACTGTCTTATCGTTCACCAAAGTTACCACTTATCTATTACCTGTTTAGCGTTTTTCCATCCCTATCCCTCCCCTGCCTCATAACCATCAAAGACTGGAAAACTTGAACTTCTGTTTTCATGAAGTTAAAACCTGTAATGGTAATTTTATACATGGAAATCCAATGAGAAGCTGTGTGCTGAAGTTGAAAGCTGTTATCAGATTTGAACAGAACTTGTATGAATCCAGGTTTTACCTCCTTGGAGACTGACCTTGAGCAATTTTCTTAGCACTTTCAGCTCCTGCTATAAAATGCCCTCATCATACCCACACCTCAGGGTTTCCGCAGTCAGTGATGCCAAAGTGCTTCATACATACTAAATTTTAAAAATAAAGTAAATGAAGAAAAAAAAAAAATTCCTTCCTCTCCTCCCAGTTTTTTCAGTGGCAATTGCTACTTGTGTTTTAATGCAAGACAGAAGACTGAAATACACATCTAGCTGGCAGAATCAAAATCTGGCTCAGATGTTCAAAAACATCACGCTGTCAAAAGATTTCAAAATCTAAAACCTGTGTTCCCTGTTCTGAAACATCTCTCCCCTTTCCGTTAGGAGACGTGATATTCTTTGAAGCTCACTTTTTGACTTTATGTGTTGTAATTATGCATTTAGTAGATGAGGTATATAATGACTTGTGCCCTATGGTGTTATTCAGTCAGCTGTAGAAAAAGGAGATGTGATGTATCAGCAGGCAAGTTTGTCCTCTTTATCCTTGCATGTAATTTACTCAAGAGCTGACCAAGTCACACACAGGCTGCCTCGCCCCATGTTACTCTGCAGACGGTGAAAAGACTGACATCAACACTATGCCTTCGAACTCGGAGCCAAGTGAGAAGGCTGATGAAGTGATGGACTGGTTCCTCCTTTCGACGCCACAAAGGAATGAAGTTGCTGATAACAAGGGGGCGCAAAGGCATGAGTGCCCTAGACAAAGCTCTCGGCAAAGATGCTCCAAGGATTCTTGGCAACCGAATACGTGAACAAGAAAAGGGCTTCGAATTCATCTTACATTTGGTCTCAGGAAAGAGGGACATAGAAACACAAATTAAAGAAAAGATCTGAAAGAATGGGACAGTGGGGGAAAATAAAGGGAAGTTGTGTTGCTGGTAAAAGGGCTATCAATATGAAATACATGATAGTCAGATTTTGAGATATATGATCGTTACTATATTTTGTGATAGACGATAGGCAGATGGATAGATAGATATAGAAAGGGAGAGAGAGAGAGATGCCTTTGCGTTGACTCTGACTCATGGCAACCTTACATACAACAGAATAAAGTGTTGCCTGGTCCTGCAACCTCCTCATGATCTCTGGCAAGTTTGAATTCACTCTTGTGGCTATTGTGACAATCCATCTCACCAAGGGTCTTGCTCACCCTCGCTGGCCCTTTACTTCACTTCTTTCATCCATCAGTCATTCCTGCTTCCTAGGAGAATTACTTTCTAAATAAAATGCTGCGCCAGAGACTTTGTCTTCCATCTCCATTCTTAGGGACATGGGCTAACACACAACTCAAACACTCAGAACTAATTTTGATGGAAAACCTACTGAGGAAGGGGTGGCAAGGACAATGCCCACCATGGAAGGTTTAATTTAATTAAATGAATGGGGAAGTACTGAAATCAAAAGGCTGTTCTCAGGACAGAGGTAAGTCACTTGTCAATGTCCCCTAGAAAACTCTCACAATACATTTACTCCTTGTTGTTGAGTTGATTCCAACTCATGACAACCCTATATGTGACAGAGGAGAACTGCACTCCATAGGGTTTTCAACAGCTGTAATCTTATGGAAGTAGATCACCAGGTCTTTCTTTGGGGGTGCCACTAGATAGATTAAAACTGCCCACCTTTCTGTGAGCAGTCAAGCACATTAACCTTTTGTGCCATCCAGGGACTCTTAGAACACATTTAGTTTCCCTCATTTTGGGATCTAACCTCAGCAGTTGGCTCAAAGATTGATTGATTGAGCAGAATTAATCATAATAATTGTGATAAAGGCCAGAGGTTTGGTATATATGATATGTTGAGGGTATTGACTGGGGTCCCCGGAATGCCCACATCCGTCTCTGCCACCCAGACCTTTTTCCTGCTGGGTGCCTGATGAGTAGAATGGCAAATTTAAGGATTAATTGCTAAAGGAGGAACAGAGCCATTTCATTAATAGTAAAGCGTCAGCTTATTAATCTTCTGCCACACAGGCTCATTAGTTAAATCAAAGGAAGGACTCCTTTCCCTGGAATCTAATGCTATTCATTTGCGTGCTCAGAAGGCAAAAGAGAGAGATTGAAAAGTCACTCATTGCCTGGGTCTGCTTACCACGCTAATCCAGAAAATAGGTAAAAAAAAGAAAATGGAGAGTATGGGCATTTTTAAAGGGCATTTTAATATTTAAGGCACCTAGTATATCGTGCAAGGAGCCATGGTGGTGCAGTGGTTAAGCACTCGGCTGCAAAATAAAAGGTTGGTTTTCGAACCCACCAGCCACTCCACGGAAGAAAGATGTGGCAGTCTGCTTTCGTAAAGATTCCAAACCCAAACCAAACTGTCGAATTGATTCCCATTCATAGCGACCCTGTAGGACAGAGTAGAACTGGCCCACAGGGTTTCCAAGGCTGTAATCTTTATGGAAGCAGACTGCCACAGCTTCCTCCTGTGGAGCGGCTGATGGGTTCGAATAACTGACCTTTTGGTTAGCCACCAAGCATTGTGCCACCATGCCTCTTCCCATAAAGATTACAGCCTTGGAAACCCTATGGGCAGTTCTACTCTGTCCTCTAGGGTTGCTGTGAGTCGGAATCGACTCGAAGGGCAATGGGTTTTTTTTGTTAGTGTAGTGTGCCCAAACGAGGGAAAACCTCAATGAGATGGATGGACATAATCGCCGCAACGATGGGATCAAACATATCCAAGATCATGAAGGTGCTGCAGCACTGGACGATGTTTCCTTCTGTAGATCTAAGATTGCAGGAGCCAGAGCCGACTCAACAGCCCCTAACAACCAGCACAGCAGTGTATTGTAGCCCCAAACATCTCTCTTTCTGAGGATTAGCAACGCCTCTGTTGCAGAAGAGTTAATAAGGGAGTGATTTGAGGAGCAGAAGAAGGTGGTAAAAGAGATTGGAAGTGACGGGGAGAGAGGACCAAAAACACATCCTCTCTATGAGCATAGAGGGTGGTGTGAGCAGAGGAGGAGGATGTGTTTCCTTTGCTACAAGTATTAGCATTAGCTGCATTTTCCTATATGTTTGGGAGTCTCACCTTGATGCACAAACACTTTGTCTCTTGCTCAAACTCATACTACCTGGCATGTTGAGCAATTTCCTGAGCCTAGAAAATGTATCTAAGGCAGTTAATCAAATGTTCAACAAGGATTCCCAGCTGAGGGCCAAGAAGTTCTGTAGTTCATTTACGGAAGGGCCTTGCTAGACCACGATAAAACAAAGTAAACAAGATCCTTCGAGCTTTCCACAGAATGTGGAGCACGTAATCCTTCACCTGAGCACGTCCCTACTTTAGTCACAGAAGTGCAGTTTGCATGAACTACAAGATGAAAACGAATCTATTTTAGCCTTTCCTGATGAAGGAGATTTATGTTTGTGGGCGTTTTATCTGCAGAATCCTTTGAACTGAAGATAATCAAATTTACTTAGAGCAAATGCTGTTATGTAGTAAGGAAAGTTTATGGTGTATGCAACAACTCTTCCATGTAAAACAATTACTGCAACCTCATCAGGTTCAGAACATTCTGGCTCAGGAGAATTCAACCAAGTAGGACTAAGGAGAGTTCAGATAGGTCAATGATCCCACAGCACTGCTTGCTTTGACAGGTGTCAGATGTCTGTAGCTAAAGAAAGGAGGCCACGGTGATCACCCCCCAAAAAGTGACTCCCTGTGGTTAGTGGTCAACAATAGGATAATAAAGTTATACTCACAAAGTGCCCTCGATGTTATTGTTAGTTGCCCTCAAGTGGGTTCCCACTCATAGGGATCTTAAGTAGAACAGAACAAAATGTTGCCCAGTCCTGCTCCATCTCTGCCGTCTTTGACATGTTTGAGCCCACTGTTGAGGCTATTGTGTCAATCCATCTCACTGAGGGTTTTCTCTCCTTTACCAAACATGATAAGGGGCATTTATTTGAATCAGTTTATGCAGGCTGAGTCTGGAAAAGTGCATCTTGCTTTGGGCATATCTCCCTCCCCTCTTTTTAAGGATTCTGCTAACCTAGGGAGAACCTGGGTGGTGCAAAGGGTTGATACAATCTGCTGCTAACTGAAAGGTTGGAGGTTCAAGTCCACCAGAGATACCTTGGAAGAAAGACCTGGTGGTTTATTTCCAAAAATCAACCATTGAAAACTTTATGGAGCACAGTTCTATGCTGACCTATATGGGGTCCCCATGACTTGGCATCAATTTGATGGCAACTGGTTGCTGGTTGACTAACCCTAGAATCACCTCTGCGTATAGAGAAACATTGTCATTTTGGGAGCAATGTAGGGTTTGGTTTTAGGAAAAAAAAAGAAAAGACTTTTAGTCCCTGCTGTGCAGCCTGCCAACTGTGTGACTTTGGGAAGTTTACACAAACCTGTTGTGTTTATATTTCCTCTTCTCTAAAATAAGGATTATAAACAATACCCATGTTATAGTACAGCATATCAAATGATGTGTGTGAAATTATTTCTAAATAGAAAAGGGTCGTCTAAGTTACACTGTTTCTTCTTTTTCTGGGGAAAGCTTGGGGGAGCTCCACAGCATGAGGTGCACGCACAGATCGGAAAATTTACCTTTTCCTATGAGCAGCCTTTTGTCTACTTTATTCTTCTTCGTCCCATTTGGAGGGCACAGCGCCATCCACCTGTGCATGGTTCTACAGCTCGGTAACAACTCCATGGAAATTGAACTTACTGTATATGCCCCAACATGTGTCTGAAAATAAATGGGCTGTGAGAAGGGAAATGCCGGTTCTGCCTCGCTCCCGGGGAAATCAAGATGACACAGCTGTGCCTGTAAATGAAGCCATTTGAAGAGTTAACATGGAAGGCAGCACCACATAATTGTGAATGTCTGTGGAGCTACTCACAGACCATGCTCTAGAAATTAATAAAAGTACTGACGTCGATGGGACAGATATACAAAATGAAAGCCAAATGAATGAATTAGTTTTCCTGTATGGTTCAATGGCATTGAATCCAAAGGCAGCTAGGCTCTGCTGGTCTCTGGCTTAAATGGTATTTTGAATGATTTCCACCAAGGTTACGTAGAAGATCAAAGCAAAGCGTGGTAAAAATAAGAAACGCTCGCTCTGGTGGTTCTGGTGGGTAAAAATACAAACGGGCAGAAGGAAATAAATTGGTAATTAAAATAATTTTTTTTAATGTTTGTCACAAAGCTGAAAGTTAAAACCTCATGTTTGTCAACTTTTTCAGTGTTCATTTAATTTCAAAAGTTTTTCATCCACCAAAATGTTTGATCGCTGTTCATCCTTCCATCTAAAAAATGACTGAGATTCGTCTGAGTACCTGGTACTGTGCATAGAGCTTGTATATGCTCCTGACTTATTCTCACAAGATTCTCCAAGTTATTATTATTCCAAGTTTTTAAGCCAAGGAAACTGAGATACGGAATTGTTAGTAACATGTAAAAACCAGTTGCCGTAGAGTCGATCCCAACTCATGGAGACCCCGTGTGTGTCAGAGTAGAATTGTGCTCTGTAGGGTTTTCAATGGCTGATTTTTTGGAAGTAGATCACCAGGCCTTTCTTCTGAGGCACCACTGGGTCTACTCGAACCTCTAACCTTTCAGTTAGTAGCTGAGCTCTTTAACTGTACCATCCAGGACCTCTTAGTAACAGGTTGATATGATAAATTTAATAAACAGAACTGAAATTTGAATCCAGTTTTTTCCCTTTAATAGCAAAACACTTTCCACTACAGCCCAAGCTTAACTGACATGTTAAAGCAAACTGAAAATTTTTCAATTGAAAAATGTCAAGTAATTATTATTATTATTTTTAGCAATTTCTTAATAGCCTCTGAAAATTGAAGACAACTTAATAACGGGGCATTTGTTGTGGTTGTTACGGAGTCAATTTTGACTCATAGCAACCTCATGTGACAGTAGAACTGCTCCATAGGGTTTTCTAGGAGCAGACCGCCAGGTCTTTCTTCTGTGGAACTGCTGGGTGGGTGGGTTCGAACCTCCAACCTTTTGATTAGCAGCTGAGTGCTTAACTGTTGTTCCACCAGGGCTTCTTAATGAGGCATTTACGCATATCTATAGTATAGCCTGAGTGAGAGAGAATGAGGATGGTAAATTCTTTCTGTTTGTGCCATTAAGCTCTATTTTATTGACCCCTGCCAGGTAGGAAAGGAGCCCAAGTGGCACAGTGGTTAAAACGCTCAGCTGCTAACTGAAAGGTCAGCAGTTCAAACCCACCAGACGGGCGAAAGATGTGGCAGTCTGCTTCCGTAAAGATTTACAGCCTTGGAAAGCTTTTGTGGCCGGTCTACTCTGTCCTACAAGGTCACTATGAGTAGGAACTGACTGAATGGCAATGGGTTTTGGGTTGGCCCCGTAGGAGATTACATCCGTATCTTATTTATTTTACAATTACCTCCTAGTCCTAGGGTTTCTAATCAGAAAACTACATTAGAATCACCTGGCAAACTTGTAAAAATGCAGCTTTCTGGATTCCACCCCAGACTTAGTGAATCCCTGGGGTTGGACCAGGGAAGCTGCCTTTAAAAGAAGCAGACAAGTTCATTCTAGCACTCACTCAAGTTTGAGAACCACTGTCCTGATTGATTGCCCCACAAAACCCACCCACATTGGTTGATGGATCAGCTACTAACTTCTCACCCCCAGGTCTGGGTCCAGCACTGTGCCAGCCCCTTCCACCTACACCGTATCACATGAAGTCATATCACATCAAAGCCCATCTGTCCCATCGTGTTCCACGATGACTCCTAGTCAACACAAGTCCCTACACTGAGTCTGAGTCTTAGCCACCATTAACATCGGGAGCTCTGCCACTCTTGTCAGAACCTCAGCCAGGGCTGTAGTCTCTGCTTCCTGCCCTCACTACCCAGCTCTGACCTATGATCCCGATGTAATACCTGGATTATTTCCTGTTCAACACAGACCTTTAGTTCTACAAAAACCAAACCAAACCAAGGAAATGAACAAACAAACCAAAAAACAAAAAACAAAACTCTCATCTCCAAGTACACAAACAAATTCCTTTCTGGTTGATTTAAGTATTGAAATTAAAGATGGAAAAATATTTACTTGGTTAATGATGAATTAGTGCCTTGCAGGAGTCATGATTAATCATGCACCACCTGGAAGCCAGCGCCAAAACAGCTCTGCTGATAGAATTCATCAGCTGCCAAAGTAAGTGATGGCACCGAAGATTGCTTTATTGTGGGATCCTTAATGTTAGATTCTAATTGCATATCACCATTCCCCAATAAAAATTGTTTGGATTCCTCTCTGAAACATTTGGGGTGAGTCTCAAAGAGGTGATTTGCATTAGCTAAACACTGAATCATAAAACTATTGCCATTATTTTGGGAAGGCAAAACACGTTTTATTCTACAAGATTTAAACAATCATTTATAAATAGCATTTCAGAACAATGAAAGTAATACTTGTTAAAAGAACAAGGACTATAATGTTGTATTAAAAGCATACTCAGTCATTAACCAAAGCGTTTCTTCCCTGCATCTGGCATAGTGGTTAAGAGCTATGGCTGCTAACCAAAAAGTTGGCAGTTCGAATCCACCGGGCACTCCTTGGAAACCCTCTGGGGCAGTTCCACTCTCTCCTATAGGGTTGCTATGAGTTGGAATCGACTCGATGGCAACGAGTTTGGTTTTTTGGGGGGTTTTATACTTGGGATGGAGCCCTGGTGGCACAGTGCTTAAGAGCTCAGCTGCTAACCGAAAGGTCAGCAGTGTGAATCCACCAGCCGCTATTTGGAAACCCTATGGCTCAGTTCAACTCTGTCCTATAGGGTCACTATGAATCGGAATCGACTCGATGGCAACAGTGTACTTGGGTAGACCAACATTTACTGTAAACAATGACCACTTTCAGTGGTTTTCTAACCCCCAAAATATTTTTGCTGCCAGCTGGCCACCAGGGAAGCATAAGAACTTGAAAAAGGTCTTCAGCGAGTCCCTCTCTGTTACTGTGTGTTTGTGGTCTGAGCTGCATTTTGTTCTGAATGGGAACAACAGAATAAGAAGAGCAGGCCCCAGAGAATCGGGGTGGCCAGGGCTGGCTCCATACACACCTGGGAAGGAGGAAATTTTATATCCATCTACTACCATTTTCAGGCCTGATCTTTGGTGGAAGTGGAAGAAACATGATCTTTGGTGTCAAAGATGAGTTTGAATCCTGGCCCCAACTTTTACAAGGAACATGGGACTTAAACTTTGTGGTTCTCCTCTCATTTGTGCATAAGGCTCCGCTTGAACTACTCTGACCCCTTTTTTCCAGCTAGTAGGTCCTGGGTCCTCACGCTTCAAGGAACAGCTCAGACGTTACTTCTTCTCGAAAACTACTCTCATCTGTCAGGCTAGATGGGTGACCCTTTTCTCTAGAGTTCATAACCAAACCAGTTGGCCGTTGAGTTGATTCTGACTCCTGGTGACCCCGTGTGTCAGGGTAGAACTGTGCTCTGTAGAGTTTTCAAGGCCATAACATTTTGGGAGCAGATCACCAGGTCTTTCTTCCAAGGTGCCTCTGGGTGCATTTAAACCAACAACCTTTTGGTTAGTAGTCAATCGCTTAACTGTTTACACCACCTAGAGACTCTCTACACTTGATATCACTCATTATATTCTACTTCAATTGTCTATGTACCTATCTGCACCTCTGTTTTATCTTTGAAGGCAGGCAACTTCCTGATGCAGTATACGCCACACAAGAGGGGCTGAATAAATATTTATCAGACAGTTTGGTCTCTAAAATATAGACAGCAATATTTGCTACAAAAATGGTTGCAAGGAATGAGTGATAACAACATTTGTAAAATTTCTGGCACATAGTAGTCACTGAATAACTTGTAGCTTGAGTCCTCTTCCTGTTCCTGGCAATGACAGAAGTTCTATGGCCTCTCAACTCTTCCCAGATTCCACCACAGTTCTGTGAGCCAGCTCTGCTTGATCTTTGCTCAGGTTTGTCACTTTTATCAATCCTGTGTAAGACTTCAGTGTCTGTTGTGGGTTGGGTCCTCCAGGAAGCAGGAGGCGAGACTGAATTAGGAGTACAAAAGCTTTAGGGTGAGTAAACACCGATGAAAGAAAAGAGAGGAAAGAGGTTTGGATGGTGAGCCGTTAGATGTGATACAGCCCTGACAAATCTCTGCCAGTCCAACAGGGAGCTCTTGAACAAAGATTGCCAGTTAGAGGAATCCTGCGTTGGGTGAAAATGACTAGGTCCTTTGTAGCTCTGCCTTTCTCAGTCATTGCCTGGAAGTACCCTAAGGAAATCATTACCTGCCTATCACCATGTTGTTGAGCCGTTGGCCCAGGGATGCCCTGAGAAGAGTGTGATGTTGGCTCAAATGCTGAGACAGATTGTGAAGGAGCTAATAGCTGGAGACAGTCAGCCAACCATGCTCCTCACAGCTGGGCAGCAAGTCCTTTCTTAGAGGTGAGTGGCACATCTCTGTGTCTGTCACAGCAGCAATTGAGAATGTAGAGTTTAGGGTAATGGTCTTCTAGGGATGCTGCATGTCTTGTTGTTGTTGTTAGTAGCTGTCAAGCTGGCTCTGACTCATGGTGAAATGTTGTCCAGTCTTGCGCCATCTCCATATTCTTTGATATGCTGGAGCCCACTATTGAGACTATTGTATCAGTTCATCTCGTTGAGTGTTCTCCTTCTTTTCGCTGACCCTCTACTTGACCAAACACGACGTCCTTTTCTAGTGATGTCATTTCCTAGTGTCTGAAGCCAGCCAGCCAAAGTCTTGTCATCCTTGCTTCTAAGGAGCATTCTGGTTGTATTTCTTCTAAGAGTGATTTGTTCATTCTTCTGGCAGTCCACGCTATGTTCAATATTCTCCACCAACACAACAGTTTGAATGCATAAATTCTTATGTCTTCTTTTTTCATTATCCAATCTTTGCACTCATATGAGGCAACTGAAAAGACCATGGTTTGGGTCAGGGATGCGCCTTAGTCATCAAAGTGACATCTTTGCTTTTTAGAACTTTAAAGAGGTATTTTGTAGCAGATTTCCCAATGTAATATGTCATTTCACTTCTTGACTGCTGCTTCCATGGGCATTGACTGTTGATCCAAGTAGAATGAAATCCTTGACAACTTCAATTTTTTCTCCAAAATGTTAGTAAGATTCTCTTACAGAGCAAGAATCCTCGTGAGCCACAAGAATGACCTTTGTGGCATTGAGACACAGGTAAATGTTGGAGCTGGGAGGTTTTATGCACATTTTAAAAGTATTTTAACCTGCCTGTTGCCAAGGTTCTAAAGTACGTGTGCTGTCTGTGTGCTATTCATTCCTTGCTTTACCCTCGGGCATGCCTCTTTGGGCAACAGTGTGTGGGCATCCAATTCACTCATGTGTTCTAAATATTTTCTGTGCAAGGAGAAGGGACATGTGGCCATATTGGCTTGTGATTATAAAGACCCATTTCCCTTTATTGAGGACAACCAAACACCATAAGTATAACGAAGGAGATTAGCATATTTTAATACATAAAGTACATTTTATAAAAATGATGGAAATAAGTAGACGTAACCATCAATTTTATTTTAACTTTCAACCAGAAATTAAAGGTACTTTTTCATATCAGAAGATGTATATCTAGGACAACTCTCTCTATAGACCTAAAAAAGTATAATAGAAAGTGGAGTTACTAGAGTCAAACCACAGGACGCAGGGCTAGATTCAGTGCAGCGAGGTCAACAGGTAGGGCATTCAGGGAGCTGGGCTTTTTCTGGTCGGGTGGGAGCCACCCTACCTCTTGATTGCGGGTCAGTTACTATTTCGGTACTGCCATGGATTGAACTGTTTCCCCCCAAAATAGATGTCAACTTGGCTAGGCCACCATTCCCAATATTGTGTGATTGTCCACCATTTTGTCATCTGATGTGATTTTCTTACGTGTTGTAAATCCTAACTGTATGATATTAATGAGGTGGGATTAGAGGCAGTTATGTTAATGAGGCAAGACTCAATCTTCAAGATTGGGTTGTGTCTTCAACCAATCTCTTTGGGATATAAAAGAGAAGGGAGCAGAGAGAAAGGGTGACCTTATACCATCAAGAAACAAGAGCCAAGAGAATAGAGCATCCTTTGGACCCCTGGTCCCTGCACTGAGAAGCTCTTTGACTGGGGAAGATTGATGACCAGGACCTTCCCCCAGAGCTGACAGAGATAGAAAGGCTTTCCCCGGAAACTGGCATCCTGAATTCAGACTTCTAGCCTCCTCGACTGTGAGAAAATAAATTTCTCTTTGTTAAAGCCATCCACTTATGGTATTTCTGTTATAGCAGCCCTAGATAACTAAGACAGACACCATAGATGTGTTTAGTGTTTTGCGTAACTGTGTACAGTGGTTTAATAAAATAACTTGGTTATTAGAGAATTTCCCTACAATGTTTTTAAAAAACACCTCATTTTCAGAGAATAAGAATACAGTAAAATAGACACAGCACATAAATTGTACAGAATAGGTCTTTGTTCACGATTTAGAAGCTGATTAAAAATCTTGTAGCATTCCACAATTATGTAGTCTAGGCATACAGGGCTTATTAGACATTGACAGACCAGGAAGCAGAAGCTGGGGACTCATAGTTGAGTCTAGACTCAGGGTCCAGGGTTTGCTATAGAATGGAAGTCAGCCTTTGAGAGAGGAGGCAGATAAAAGATATCTATGAGAGGATGGTACAGTATGTAAAACCAGGATGTGAGTTGTTTCCAGATGAGCGACTCTCTAACCAGGGCAGCTGGGGTCAAGTCTGCTCTTGAGAGAGAGGGTCTGGAAATGAAGCCCCAGCTGTGACTCTAGTCTGGTTCAATAGGGTCAATTCATTGTGCAACATCCTAAGGTTGAACTTGGATTTTCCCTGGTAATAGGATCAACAGTTTCTGTGCAATATGTCATTTGGTTTTAGCTTGTCGGGATTTAGTGTCTGGGATTCCATCTGGCCCTGACTATGGCCATTACCTCTTCTAAAGCAAAAAAAAAAAAAAAAAAAAGATAGAAATAGCTGTAATAAGAAAATACTTGTCATACTTCAAATTCTGTCAGATTACTCACTGTGCACTCATGAAATACATGGACTAAGTGCAGCCTCGCATAGATTTAACCTTGATTTGCCTGTATAGTTTACAAAACCCCTTTTTTCTTTTGGTTCATAAACACTTAAAGAATGCTTCCTAAAAATAAAAGCTTAGGATGAAATGCAAAGGTGCTTGAGAAGAAAAAGCTGGTTAGAAGATCCTTTTCATTTTTTGATAAACATAAAATTGCATTTTAATTTTTCATTAAAAAAACAGCGACATGTTTTAAATTACTAAAATAAATACAAAATTACAGATAATTCTGGGTGCCCTTTAGCCCTTATCCCTAATTTATTTTACTTCCCTCTGTAAAGGAAATTCTTATCATAACTTTAATGTATGTAATTCCAGTCTATTTTTTATTTTATTTTTTTAAAAACTATAGTATTCATGAACAATATAAAATATTATTTTGGTATGATTAAAAATTTTACACAATTTATAGCATATTCTGAAAGATGATTTTTCCACATACTATGTTTTGGGTTTACATCCATGTTGAGATATATCCTTATTCTTTTTAATCACCCTGAATAAATTTATCATCTGATATGCCACATTTTATGTATCCATTTATCCACTGAGGGACATTTTTAAAAAGCCTGTCACTTAATTACATTCATCAATCTAGCACTTATTTTAAAATATTTTTTGGAAATAGTACTACATATGAGGTGTTGCAAAAAAGTTTTGATTAGTGAAGAGTTTCCACATATGCTATATATGAGAATTACCAATTTTAGAGGATTTAAATGCAATAAGACACAAAACTTAAAATATTTACTGAATATATTTCTAAATTATGCTACAAAAGATTCTCAAAGATATTGTCTAGTTCTATGTACACACATTGCTGTATTCAAAGAGAATGGTATTGGGGTTGGGGGATGCTAACTGTAGTAATAGAATTATATTTCCAAGTTCCTCTGGGTTCTAACTTATTAGAACAATAGGCTTCAGAATGACCTGGTGAGTAAGCATAAATTTTTTCACCTCAAGATTCTAACTTATTAGAACCATTGACAATAGACATCAGAATCACCTGGCGAGTAAGCATAAACTTCTTCACCTCAAGATACAAGACATTTTGTTGGAGAATGTTGGAGAATGTGGCTTGGTTCTGAGGCCAAAATGAAGCCTTCTACTGCTCCCCCACTTGTTCCTACACCCACATACCCTGAAGAATTATAGAGTAATGGTGTTAACACAAAAATCACAGTAAGCCAATAGTATAAATTGATTTGAAGTTTATTTAATATGTGATTTGCAAATTGGGTGGCACTTCTGACTACAGTCAAATTGTTCCAGAGATGAGAGAACTCCCAAAGAGTCTTCTACCCCATCTTGTTGACATTGCCATAGAAAAAGGGCCAGAACAGGGTTTTCATAATAACAGTTTACCCTAAAGTACAGCTTCCAGGCTCTCCCTGGAGCTTCTGTTTCTCGAAATTGATTGCCCATAGATAATTCTTCAAAAGAGCACCACACCCAAGGAAAAATGGTATTTACTCACTGGCAAGACTATGGTTTGACTTAAAAGTGATTTTTAGGAGGTCAGTGTGCTCAAGGCTCAAGGTTCAAAAGGGCAATGGCCTGGGCGGGTCACTCCAAACTCCATCGAGCCCAGAAATCTGGATTCCAGGACAATTCAAACTATGTTTCTCACTAAGGAGGTTGAAGCATTTCTTTTCTTGCGTGTCTTAATTTCCTGGTGCTGCTATAGTAGAAATACCACAAGTGGGTGGCTTTAACGAACAGAAATTGACTTCTCACAGTTCAGGAGGCAAGAAGTCCAAATTCAGGGCGCTGGCTCTAGGGAAAGGCTTTCTCTCTCTGCCCGCACTGGAGGAAGGTCTTTTGTCTCTTTTCAGCTTCCGTTTCTTGAGTCCTTGGCACTCTTCATGTGGCGTGGCATGCGCCTTATCAAATCTGTGCTTGCTTCTCTGGTCTAATCTGCTCTTTTTATATCTCAACGGTGATTGGTGATCGGTTTAATCCACACCGTAAACTGATATGACATCATTAACACAACAACAAAAAAAGCCCCTATTCCCAAATGGGATTACATCCTCAAGTATAAACCAAAAAAAAAAAAAAAAAAGGATCCCATTGCCACTGAATTGATTCTAACTTATAGCGACCCTATAGGACAGAGTAGAACTGCCCCATAGAGTTTTCAAGGAGTGCCTGGTAGATTCAA
>NW_004443948.1:26946074-26963370 GCF_000243295.1 Trichechus manatus latirostris | reverse complement strand
ATAGCGACCCTATAGGACAGAGTAGAACTGCCCCATAGAGTTTTCAAGGAGTGCCTGGTAGATTCAAACTGTCAACCTTTTGGTTAACAGCTGAACTCTTAACCACTACGCCACCAGGGTTAAGATTTACAACGCACATTTTGGGGGAACACAATTCAATCTTTAACATTGCCCTAGTTCTGAATTTTCACTTATGGATATTATTAGAGGTTGGATTTGAAGATCCATGGCTTATGAAAATGGTTCCACAGAACATACCGTAGAGTTAGCCCAGATTTGTGTTAGCAAATTACACTATAGAATAAATTACATGATTATTTTAAACTGAAATATTATGGGTGAACCTATTTTGGGGAACAGACTGGATGGATTATTTGATGATATACTTTATCGTTGTATACACCTGACCACTAAATCATAGCTACCCATACAATGTGTACATAAACTTGATGGATAATAATTACACTGAATCACAATGTCTAATGTCTTAACAATGCAAAACACAATACCTAGTATTATCTTCCAAAATCTATAGTTTTATACAACTGGTTGCAATTATGCTTACAGGGCTATTTTGAGTGATAATTTTAGTGTTTTAGAAATGTTCCCATGAAGAATTTAGATATAAAATAAAATGTTAATATTCTTTGAGAACATAATGCCTTTTCAAAGTATGGAGGCACTTTCTATTATCCTTATACACAGGAGACCTGGGTAATAACTTTATGTAGAAAATTTACCTCAACAGAAGCCATATAACCATAGATGTTGCTGATAGGAAAAGCTCAAGAGGTACTTCATTCTATTGGCATGAAAAAATGCTGCACGTCTTAAATATCTTGTGTCAATTCTAATAGCTCCAACGATACCACTTTTAACCATTTTTGGATGAGAGTCTTTGAAGAATTAATTGAGATATTTCTAATTTTACCTAAAGTAATAACTAGAAACTATGTGATAGCAGAAATGATATAATCTTTAGATAGATGTTTGGTGGCTGACTTCGAGCTTTTTGTTTTCTCTTCCCAATGTCAGTTCAGGTTCCATGTTATCAAGTCACAGGAGTACAACACCACCTAGTTAATTGTGAAGGAGCCCTGGTGGCACAGTGGTTAAAGTGGTTGATGCTAACTGAAAGGTCGGCGGTTCGAACCCACCAGCTGCTCCACCGAAGAAAGCTGTGGCAGTCGGCTTCCATAAAGATTATAGTTTTGGAAACCCTATGGGGTAGTTCTAATCTGTCGCACAGGGTCTCTTGAGTCATAGTTGACTCAATGGCAATGGGTTTGCTTTCTGATATGAGTTAACTAGGTGAGGAGCCGTGGTGGTGAAGTGGTTAAGCCTTCAACTGCTAACCTAAAGGTTAATGGTTCCAACCCGCCAGATGCTCCGAGGAAGAAAGATGTGACAATCTGCTCCCGTAACGATTTACAGCCTTGGAAACCCTATGGGTCACTTCTACACTGTCCTATAATGTCACTGAGGGTTGGAATTGACTCAGCGGCAATGGGTGGGTAGTTAACTGGGTAATCCCTGTGGGGTGCAAACTGTTTTTTTTTTGGCTGCTAACCAAAAGTTTGGAGGTTTGAGTCTACCCAGAGGCACCTCGGAAGAAAGGCCTGGAGATCTACTTCTGAAAAATCAGCCACTGAAAACCCTATGGAGCACATATCTCCTCTGACCCACGCACGTGATCACGAGGAGTTGGAATCGACTTTACGGCAACTGGTTTATTTGACTGGCAAGTCCTTTACGGATGCAATTATACTCCCCTTGTCAGTATTGAAGGGAGAGAGACACACTGCTCATGTGTCCGGTACTCTAAGAGTTACCTCTGGTTCCAACTGCAAGCACATCTGGCTTCTATAAAACTATTTATCTGATAGTTTCATGGAAAGTCCCTAGTGCTTGCTCCCTTTCTGTTTTTTTTTTTAAAACTTTTAATTTTCAAATAATTATTGATACACAGGAAATTGCAAGGAAGTACAGAGAGGTCCCATGTCCCCATTGGTCCCAGTTCCCCCCGTTGCTACAATTTATATAACTGTAATATCAAATCCAGGAATTCAACATTGGTAGAATGTGTGTATACAGTGCGATGTCATTTTTGGCGTTTTTTTGTTAATGAACTTTATTTTTCAGAGAAGTTTTAGATTTATAGAAAAATTTTGCCGAAAGTACAGAGTTCCCATGTATCCCCTCCCCCCCGCAAAGTTTCTCTTGTTATTAACATCTTGCATTTCTTTGATACATTTGTTACAATTGATGAACCAATACCGATACATGGTTATTAACTGAAGTCCATAGTTGGTATTAGGGTTCTCGCTTTGTGCTATACTCTCCAATATGCTTAAAAAAAGTCATATTGTTATATGTCCACCATTGCAGTATCGTAAAGAATAGCTTCACTGTCCTACAAAATGCTCACACTCCAGAAATACGGAATGCTTCACGAATTTGCTGGTCATCCTTGTGGCCGGGTCATGCTAGTATTCTCTCTATTGTCCCACATTGAGTACCCGGGCTCATGGGCTGCGAAGAGACAACACAACGCCATTCTATCCCATGTGTAGATTCATGCAAAAACCATCACAATCAAGATATAGAACTGTTCTGTCACCCCAAAGATTTCCTTCACACTACCCCTTGATAGTCATACCTGCCGCCCTCCCCTGTACCATCTCTAATCCCCGACAAGCACTAATTTATTCTCCATCTCTATACTTCTGTCATTTTGAGAACGTTATACAAGTGCAGTTATATACTACGTGACCTGATGGTTTCATGGAGAGTCCCCAGTGCCTGCTACTTTTTTTTTTTCTCCAACTCTGTATGGCTGTCTTCTACATTTTACTTATGCGCAGTGATTTCTCAGATCCACAATCAACACCTATGGAAGCAGCAGTCAGGAAATCAAACGACACGTTGCATCGGTCAAATCTGCTTCAAAAGACCTCTTTAAAGTGTTAAAAAGCAAAGATGTCACTTTAAGGACTAAGGTGCACCTGACCCAAACCGTGGTGTTCTCAGTCACCTCATATGCATGTGAAAGCTGGACAATGAATAAGAAAGACTGAAGATGAACTGACGCCTTCGAACTGTGGTGTTGGCAAAGAATATTGAATATACCACGGACTGCCAAAAGAATGAACAACTCTGTCTTGGAAGAAATACAGCCAGAATGTTCCTTAGAAACAAGGATAGCAAGATTTTGTCTCACATACTTTGGACATGTTATCTGGAGCGACCATTCTCTGGAGGAGGACATCATGCTTAGTAAAGTAGAGGGTCAGCGAAAAAGAGGAAGAGCCTCAATGAGATGGATTAACACAGTGGCTGCAACAATGCACTCAGAGGATGGTGCAGGACCAGGCAGTGTTTTGTTCTGTTGTACATAGGGTCACTATGAGTGGGAACTGACTCGACGGCACCCAACAACAACAAGAGTGATTTCTAGCTGTAATGTTTTATAATTAGTCAAAAGTCAAGTAAAAAAATGTTCAGTTACCTAATCGTTTTGCTAGTTGCTATGAAAATCTTGAGGATTTTTTTTACCTGTTAAAATGTATATATTACACTGGATTTCATACATACAGACAGGTGGACTGTATCTCCTTTTCAAGAACATGTCTTGCTTATGGCCATATCTTCATCACCTACATAGTGCTTGACACATGTTGTTGGCTGTCATTGAGTTGACACCTGACTCAAGGTGACCCCATGCACAATGGATTGAAATGCTGCCTGGTCCTGTGCCATATCCATGATCGGGCCATCATGATATATATGGTTTTTCACTGACTGATTTTTTGGAAGTAGATTGTTAGGATTTTCTTCCTACTTTATTTTAGCTGGAAACTCCACTGAAACCTGTTCATCATCATAATAATACACAAGCCCCCACTGACAGATGGGTGGTGACTTCCCATGAGATGCACTGGCTGGGAATGGAACCCAGCTCTCCCACAGGGAAGATAAGAATTCTACTACTGTCTCCAGCATAATACTTTAGGGAAGGTTAATCCATTTGGGAAGGAGTCCTCGTGGTACAATGGTTAAGCTCTTGGCCACTAACTGAAAGGTTGGTGGTTCAAACCCATCTAGTGGCTTTGCAGGAGAAAGACCTGATGATTTGCTCTCATAAATATTACAGCCTAGAAAACCCAATGGGGCCGTTCTACTCTGTCACGTGGGGTTGCTATGAGTCAAAATCAATTCAACAGCACCTAGCAGCAATCAATTCGGGAGCAATATTTAGGAAGGATGACTAGAGGCAGGGGCAAGTGGTAACAAGGTCTCCAACTAGCTGGTAAAGAAAAGTGCAAATTGGTCACAACATGAGTGAAATAGTCTACTTGTATAACGCTTTTACTTTATAAAATGCTTATCATGTTAATGTATTTAATGATCATAGCAACAAAGTCAGGAAAGGTCTTTAAAAGATGGGAAAACAAGGGACCAGAGAGCATATGTGACTTGATCCAAGCCCCACATCTAGTCAGAGAGTAGAGCAGAGGCTGGAGTATATGTGGTAGCTAAGCTAACCAGCATTAGGGAGCCCTGGTGGCATAGTGGTTAAAGTGATGGACTGCTAACTGAAAGGTCAGTGGTTCAAACTCCCTAGCTGCTCCAGAAGAGAAAGATGTGGCAGTCTACTTCTGTGAAGATTACAGCCTCAGAAACTCTGTAGGAAAGTCTTACTCTGTCCTATAGAGTTGCTATGAGTTGGAATGGACTCGATGACAGTGCTTTTTGTTTTTGGAATCTTTATTGATTAGTTTTCTTTGCTGTTATTAAGGCTTAGCCAGTGTGCTTACAAGTGATGGGCCCTGGGTGTTCGTCAGTGAAGAATGGGTCCCGGTGTCTTGGCCAGACGCTTATTCATGTAGAATTAACATATTCCTGAATAGTTGAAAAAAAGAAGTTGCTATGGAGTTAATTCTGACTCATGGCAGCCCCATATATTTCAGAGTACAACCATGCTCCACAGAGTTTTTAATGGCTGTGACTTTTCAGAAGTAGATCACCAGGCCTTTCTTCTGAGGCATCTCTGGGTGGATTCAAACCGCCAACCTTTTTGTTAGTAGCCAAGTGCTTAACCATTTATGCTACCCAGGAACTTGAAAGGTAAAATGGAAGTCCTTTATTCTAGAGATATCTCGACCTTTTAGGTATCAAGGGAATTTATGCTGGTGCAATACTATTTTCTTTAAATGCTGTCTTGATACAGTTTTGAGGCCCTGTTTGGAGGCTGATCTGCTCCCCTTCTTGAGAAACTGATTAAGTCCATTATTCAAACACTCCCCCTATCAGGTTGTTATACTCCTAGGCTACTATATACCTGTCCTAATTACCCTGGGGCCAAATACCCAACAACTAGGGTCAGTCCCTGTGCCCCCTGAGCCTGAGGAATTATCCAAAATGCCCAATGCCCAGAAAGCCAGTGAAACCTAGTTAATCGCACCCTGCTTCCATTCATAAACCCTCTCCTACAATCAAAACTTGTTGTTACCTTGTCCCTGGGTACGACCCCCTCTGTGGCCCTGTATCATGGTGTGCTGTGCCTCCCTGTCTCTGGGGACCTGCGAGTATAATAAACCTGTTCGCTTTTCACGGCTGCCTTCATTCTTCTTTCCCAACCCATGAATTTGTTAGAGGGGATGGTCAAATAAAATAATAGCAAATAATATTTCCGAAATTGTCGCAAGCTTGTTCCTGAGCCAGGTAAATAGGCCTGAGCCTTAATACTATACAAACTGACAGACAGTTCTCTGGATACACAAATAAAGTATATTTTGACAGCTCGGCTGCCTTTTGCACAGATTTGTCAACTGAAAATCTACTCAGAGTATGCAAAGCATAAAAACCTCATTTCAATTTGTACCCTATCTCTGCTATTAGCAGTATCTGCTTAGACCCACTTATAAGAGGCTACAGTGTTAATCTAACAGAATGATTCCAATTGACCCATAGGAGACATTTTTCTGTTATGTGAAATGTTGGTACCATAATAGATGTCTTATTTTAAGGAGCATGTTTTACTAATTGAAACAAAGACCTAGGGTGTAGAAGTAGCAAAGTGACACTTGCTGGCCATCACCAAAACATTAAGTTGCTGGCACAGAAGATCACCTTAATTGTTATAGAAGTGAAGGCAAAGATACTCATTTGAAAAGAAAAAAAATAGCACTTTATGAGAGATCAATGACAAATTCAGTTGATTAAAAAAATATTAACAATCATGCAGAAATAAAAATCTTTAAAAAAACAACAAAACAAAAATAAAAATAAAAATCAGATGAAGTGGGTAAGTGGATAAATTTTAGGGAGAACAATGCATTCCTAAAAGCCTAAAACTCATTGACTAAATATGATAAACAATATTAAAACAAAACCTCTATCTTATTATTACCCATTTCACAGCAGTGGTTTGCTCTGGATGTCATCTGGTCCAATCTGATCTTGGAAAATACGCATTTCACAAGTTTTTCTCGAGCACCTGTCCTATGCCTGGAAATGTGCTAGTAACTGGGGATGTACTAGTGAGTAAACAGACATTGTCCCTGCCCTCATGGAGCTTAGAGTTTAACAAACCTTAATAAAATCATCATGCAATATTTAACCATAAAATATTTAATAAAATATAAATAAAAAATTTCAAAATTGAAAAGGAAAGCATGGGACAAAGAGAGCGGATGTGGTTTAGGTCCCAAGCGTTCCAAGAAATAGCAATAATTGGGCGGATATCTGAGGAAGAGTTAAATTGGTAAGGTGAGGGGATGATACTGGAGGATTCCAGGGAAAAACAAAACAAAAAAAAACCTGATCTCTGGCAAAGAGGAGCTTGGTGTGTTTAGGGACCCAAAAGATATCTACTCTACTTGCTGGAAGCTAGAGAATGAGGAGGTATGGCCCTCACCTGAAGCCTGGGCAAGGAATGGGAGGGAACAAGAAATGCAGAACCTCCCAGCAAATACCATCTGGGAGGACACCTAGCAGCGCTGCAATCAGTACACACTAAAGAGGTTTAAATAGTAAAGAGTGACGCTGTCTAACTTGTTTCGAAAAGATTATTCTGTCAGATGGAGAAGGGCTGGGAAAATGGACAAGAATAGATGTTGTCAGAGCAGTTAGAAGACTATTATGGAAGCCTGGGGAAAGTGATGGTGGCTTGGACCAGGGAGTAAATACAGAGAAGTGGACAGATCCGTAAAATCAATAGAACCTGATATTTGTATTTTATGGTGTGTAAAGAGGGAAAAATGTAAATTTGACGTTTAAATTTCGGCTTGTGCAAAACTGAATGGACAACAGTAGGGAACACTGGATGAGGATTAGAATTCAGGAGAACTGGGAGAGCAGCGAGGGCTAAAGATCATGGATTCAGTTTTGACTGTGTTGAATTCAAAGAACCTTTGTCAAGGTCATCATTTTGTGTACTTCTGGGAGGCACCATCCACATGGAATGAATGTAAATATTGCCCCCTGCAATTTCATTGCTGTGCTGCTGTTTCGAGGATTCAAGTGGAAGTGCAGAGTAGATATATAGTGGGTTTATCAGAGGAAGAATCAGGTCTGGAAGTATTGTACTTCAATGAGTCTAAGATACCACCAACTTAATACGCTATTATTTTATATACCACTAAGAAAGAGAAAAAATACTGCTGCCTAAGGTACATCTGACCCAAGCTCTTGTCTGTTCAGTTGCCTCCAATGCATGCAAAAGTTGGATAATGAAAACAGAAGACAGAAGAATAATGTAAATGTATGCATGGATGAAAATACCTATGTTGAGAGTATCGAGGAAGAAATAAAATAGCTTACTAAGCAGCCGGAAGGACATCGTATATTAGTGGCCAGGATAGAGGAGAATGATTCCTGAAAGTTAAAAAAAAGGAAGACAGGTAACTGGGATGATAGAAGCCCAGGAAGAATAAAGGATATTCAAGAAGAAGATAAATAAATAGTGTTAAATGCTACCAGAAATTCCCATGGCATTTATCAAATGGTAGTATCAACGATATTGGAGAGTACTATTTGTTGAGTGATGGGGATGGAAGTCATATTGGAGCAGGTGGAGAGCGAGAGGTAAATGAGGAAACAAAATCAGTGAATAAGAAAGTCTTCAGAAGTTTGGCCATGAAGAGTACGAGAGAGACAAGGAGGTAGTTTGAGTGAAACCATAAATTCAAGACGAGAGAGATGTGAACATGTTTAAAAGCCAATGGGAGATGTCGAATAGACAAGAGAAAGAAGGTGTAGCTCACGGTATAAATTAATGAGAAGATGGGAAAATGGAATCCAAAGCACAGGTGGATGGACTGGTCTTTGAGACACTCCTATAATTATCATAGACACAAAGAAAGAAAGCAGATGAGATCATCCAGAACTAGGTTTTGTTCAATGGGTGCAAGAAAAGACAGTGAGGGAAAGGAATTTATGGTATTGGATATAATGCTATTAAAATTATGGTTCATGGCCGAGTCCAGCACAACTAGATGGTGCCCGGCTACCACCACAGACTGCTCTGACAGGGATCACTATAGAGGGTCCTGGACAGAGCTGGAGAAACATGTAGAACAAAACTCTCACAAAAAAATAAAACAAAAAAAAAAGATCAGACTTACTGGTCTGACAGAGACTGGAGAAACCCTGAAAGTATGGCCCCCTGACACCCTTATATAGCTCAGTAATGAAGTCACTCCTGAGGTTCAAACTTCCAGCAAGTATTAGACAGGCCCATAAAACAAAATGAGACTAAATGGGCACACCAGCCTAGGGGCAAGGATGAGAAGGCAGGAGGGGACAGGAAAGCTGGTAATAAGGATCCCAAGGTCAAGAAGGGGAGAGTGTTAACATGTTGTGGGGTTGGCAACCAATGTCACCAAACAATATGTGTGTTAATTGTTTAATGAGAAACTAGTTTCCTCTGGAAACCTTCATCGAAAGTACAATAAAAAAAATTATGGTTGATGGAATCTAAGGTAAAGTTGGAGGTGAAGAAAAGGAAGGACTGGGGGCTGAAAGGTGTCAGAGAGATTGATGGACTAGACTGTTACACGATTAACCATTGTTTTTTTTTTCTCTTGTACATTCAGCCTGCCCCAAATAGATCCTTCTCACTGACCTTTAAACACACATACACTCTCCCATCTTAAAATCATATCATAAATAGAACTCATCCATGAATCTAGAATAGTATATCATTGTGGTCAGAAAGCTTGATTTAGTGACGTTGGAGACAGAGCAGTTATGGGTTGATAGCGTGTGACCACAGTTGTAGGTGACTCAAGGGTAAGAAGGAGAAAGTCTTTAGAGATAAAAAGATTAAGAGGTTTGCATGAAACGGTCATGTGACTGTTGATCCCACTAAGAATAAGGACATAACTTGGCATGAATGGGTTGGCTGTGATGGGTAGCAACAAGGAGGGGGACAGTGGGCATAGCTAAATTGTAGGAGCTGCAAAGGGGTGAGTTATTTTTTTTTTTTTTTTAAAGAAAATCCTTTTAGTTGCAAACTTTACCTGTTTAGGGAATATGGTGAGTGTTAAATAAATGACATAGGAAGGGAAAGACAGGGAGGAGAGACAGCAAGAAATATAGAGGCATCCAAACTTAACAAATTCCACCAGAAAGGGACATTATCTCTTGCCTTCCCACCTCACTTAACAGCGGAGCTTCTCCTATAGCCAAAGGTTGGAACCAGTTCTCTTGAAGGTTTGTCTTGTCATTTGAAAACAGTCAGGCTAAGAATGCTTGATCATTAACTGCACACAAAGGATGTGTGAGCACTAGTGCTTCAGCGCTGAAGCCCTAGCTGAGTGGCCCAGCCCTTGATGTGACCCTTGAGGATCCCTTTGTCCTCCTTTGTTAAGGCTTCTCTTGAACCTTCAACAAAGTAGTGCTTTTCTTGAACTCCACCTGGGTCCTGCTCAGTCTGTTGGGGAAGAAGAAGAAGCATGCAGAGGAAGTGAGTTTCGACTCATTTGATCTTCACACTAAAAGCTCTACAACCTTCTATAGCACACCTGTTATGAGCTGTTGACAACTGTATTTACCCTTGGTACAGATTCCAGCATTTGAACTGTGTAAGGTAGAGACCTAAACGGGTGCACATAACTCGATCTGTCCTGGGGAGACAGAGAGTCACCAAAAAGAACTTTGGAACTTGCCACTCAATCATATTTATGGTGATTATCTCAAGAAATAGATTGTTCAAGAGCCATAAATGTTAATGAATTCATCCTTAAGTAAGATGCAAAATAATTTGGCTTCGATCAGCTTTGGATGAATTATTTGGTTGATTACTACCATGTAGCTAATTCTAGCTTCAGTAGCATAGTACTGGGAACACACTTTCCTCTCTGGATTATAATGTCCCCCATCTATTATAAGTAGACACATTGAGATTGATGGGCCAAATTTAATGAAAAAGTGATAGCTCTCTCTTTGCGATAATGTTTGGAGTTTATTTTTGCTTTGTTTCCTATTAGGATGAAATGCTTTAATGTTTACATTGTCACAGAACACATTCCAGTGTGAATGTCATTTTATAATGTAAGTAGATGCTTTTGTGTATTACCGTTTTATGTTTTATCACTTTTCAAATAACTTTATTTTTGTTCTTTTTGTTGTGGGGTCTTGTTAGTTTGTGAGTGTGTACACACCTCAGCGGTGGAAGGAGAGGTAGGAGATGTGTAGCCAGCGTGCCCCCAACCCATGCTCTTCTACCTAGTTGAACAGAATTACAGTGGGGTGATTGCCACAGAGAATGCATATTGATGATTTTTGCCCTTGGACCAAATACGTCCAGTCTTGCTTTAAGAGAGAAAGAGCACGGGCTTTGCAGGGAGGTATTTCTGAGATTTCTATCCTTCACCTGCAACTTACTCGCTCTCTGACATTGATACGATGACTTAATCTTTCTGAACCTCATTTTCCTTCTCCAGAAAATAGGAATAATTCTGCTTTCTCTTAAGGTTTTGGAAAGTATCAAATGAGGTATGTATGTAAGCCATTTTTCTAGTGTCCAATGCATAGAGATGCTCAACAGACGTTCCTTCTTTTTCCCATAATGTAACAATACATGAGAAAAGCTACAGCAGATTGCTTTTCACTTTTATGGTACTCTGGAAAGAAAATGTGAGTAACTTTTTAACATTAGTATATTAGGAAAGGGGTCGCTAGGTTTTAACTTGATCACTGGGTTTAATTTTATTCTTCAAACGTTGTATGCTTTGTTTCAGCAGGATTTTGTTTTAAGCACATTTCATTATGATTCAACAATAGGGGCTCGTTAGTGTTGCTAATATTTATTCAGAGAATAAAGTTAAGTATTTTTTTAGTAATGTCAGGAAGGAAACATTTGGGGAGATGGTTTTATTTTATTTATTTAATTGTCCTTTAGATGAAGGTTTACAGAACAAACTAACTTCTCATTAACCAGTTAGTACACATATTGTTTTATGACATTGGTTACCAATCCCACGACATGTCAACACTCTCCCTTCTCGACCTTGGGTTCCCTTTTACCAGCTTTCCTGTCCCCTCCTGCCGTCTAGTCCTTGCCCCTGGGCAGGTGTGTCCCTTTAGTCTCGTTTTGTCCTATTGGACTGTCTAATCTTTGGCTGAAGGTTGAACCTCAGGATTGACTTCATTACTGAGCTAAAAGGGTGTCTGGGGGCCATACTCTCGGAGTTTCTCCAGAGATTGGAGATAGTTTTATTTTTAAAGATATTTTTCTTGCAAGCAAAAAAGGCATGGTTACATGCACATGCATGTGTAAATTCCATAACATTTATGCTACTAAAGAGTTCTTTCAAAATGGCTTGCATATTTAGTTATTTTAGAAATATCTTTGTTGGCTAGTTTTCTTTCCCATAGTAAGAACTTAAACAACCTGATTGGGATGCTATGAAAATATATTTTGAAAAATTTTGACATTCAGAAATTTGAGACTGCAGAGCTATAAGAATCGTTGATTGAACATTTTGATCAAAGATTCCATAGCAGAATCCTAATCAAAAGGGGGAAAATGTAGAACTGAATTTTAAATTCTCATAGACTCTAGACTTTCTGGAGCCATGGAGGGTGGGTGAACCCCTGAAACTATTGCCCTGAGATAATCTTTGAACCTCACATAATAACTATCCCCTGAAGTCTTCTTAAAACTGAATAATAGTTTAGCTTAACTAGTAAAAAATCTGCCTTCAGCATTATACTCTTTTAGAACGGTCTATATGGGATCAAATTGACAACAGCAACTTGAAAGATTGGATAGGAACCTTAGGGGCAGTGAATTTATGTTAATGAGGGAGGAACAACTCAGAAGAGGAGGGTGAGAATGATTATACAACTTAAAGAACGTAATCAGTATCACTAAATGGTACATGCAGAAACTTACATTGGTGTACGTTTTGTTGTGTACGTTACCAACAACAACTATGAAACAAATACAATTTAAAGAAAAAAATAGTTGATCATCATTTTTGGGGGGAGAAGGAAAAGATCAGAAGTTTTCATTGTGTTTCAGGAAACCCAGTAAGCTTTTCATCTTTTCCTTTCCCGTTTCGAGGCTCACAGACTGCTTTAAAATAAAGCTCCTTTTAGTTGTTGTTCTGTTTTTCTTTTACTAGCTTTCTTGAGTGACCATTAAAATGTCTCTGACGAGGTTGGCTATTTTTTAGCAAGCACATTAAATTCAGAGTGAGTAGTCACGTACTTTGAAGATGCATATGAAAACAGGCTAACTTTGAATTGGTTTTGTTTTTACTATTCCATACAACGCTTGGAAATTAATCACTGTTTTCCCTTCTCTATCACAGTGTCTAATCTCAATTTATACTCAGCTAAAATATTTAAGAGTGCTTCTGAGACAGCTAAGAATTTTTAAGCTAGCTCAAGTTCAGAAAGAAGCAATAACATTCGTTAAGCACGTCAGCATGTACAGGATTGCTAGGGACAGGTCACACTAGGTATCACTGACCACACACATTATCTTATATAGTCCTATCAACGCCACTCTTAGGATCAAGTTTATTATCACCACAGCATTGATAAAAACCAGAAAGAAGTGCTGTGGGACCAAGGAGGCCTCAACTGTTCTGTAGTCCTGTCTTTGCTTCCTCCACTACTGCTGAGCCCACCTACAGCCTTAAGAAACTCTGGCCGGTGTGTGATCTCCCGCTCTGGTCAGTAGTGGATAGTTTCCAGGGCGTTGCATAAAACATGCCCAAAGGTCTGTGAAGTAGTGGAACGGAACTGCATTCCCAGGAAATATCCATTAGGGTAAAATTATTGGTTCTTTCTTCTCCTATTCTTGGTTCTCTCTTTTTTTTCTCCCCCAGGTTTGTGTAAAGAGATCTCACACTAGATTTGTTCACCACAGGACAGAGTAGACCTGCCCCATAAGGTTTCCAAGGAACAGCTGGTGGATTCAAACTGCCAGCCTTTTGGTTTGCAGCCAAGCTCTTAACCACTGTACCACCAGGGATCCTTGTTCACTGTGGGCCTGCACAATCTCTTTACCATCTGCAGTTCGCGCTAAAAAGCAATTGTATTCTAAGTTCTTGCAACTTAACATGAGGTTTGTGGACCAGCAGCATGGACGGCACCTGGGAACTGACGAGAAACGCAGAATCTCGAGCCACACCCCAGACCTGCCCGATTAGAAAATGCCTTTTCAAAAAGATTCCCAGGTAATTCAAACGCACTTGCTCAGCCAGTATCTCAAAGTGACAGCGAACACACCCAGGGTGCTGCAAAACGATCCATTGCGTCACAGTTTAAATTTTATTTTATTTAAAACATAAGAAAGGAATTAAGTTGATGGATGTTTCATATCGTGACTGACTCTGGCGCCCCCCCGTGGTCCCGTATGAGATAGTCAGGGTACTCAAGCCTGGAGTAAGGCAGGATTTCCCCAAAAGCTCAGAGGGGTGGACACAGTTGCTTCACCTGTTCATTTTCTTTCAGTGTATTACAATAAAATGCAGTTTCTCTGTGCCTGTTTAAGTGGAAATATCTAGTTTTAACTTAATGAATCCTTCCCAAGTGGACAAACTTAAAAAGATTTGCTCAAAAAAACTGGCGATTAGTGATTGTACTAAAATGCAAGCTGAAGTGAACATTTTCAGGACTGTTACTTCTCCCAGTCCATGTAAGAGCGCGTTGTCAGCCCTCCTATGGCATTAAAAAACAGAACAAAATTTAAAAAACCGCAATGATTTAATCATATCTTATCCTAAACTAATAAAAATTAGGAATTAACGTGGTTATAGAAATATAGATTTATTATCTGTTATCATTAGCAACGAATCATCATTTAAGGGCATATATGTGCAGACTGTAGCTTTATAAAATATCCTTTTCAATTTTGACATGCATTAAAACCACTATAAAAATAACCTAAACTTAGAACCACACCTTTGAATAGCTGGATTTTAAACTGTTGAAGGAAACAAAATCAGTTACACTGCTTCTACTAAAATATTGTTGAATCAATGTAAATTTTTTCTTATGTTAAAAAATTATTAAAATATTTAAAACAACTTCAGTAACAACAAAAATTTTCATGGTGTTTTCAATTGTCTCATATGCATGTGAGAGCTGGACAATGAATAAGGAAGACCGAAGAATTGACACCTTTGAATTAAGGTGTCGGCGAAGAATATTGAATATACCATGGACTGCCAGAAGACTGCAGAAATCTGTCTTGGGAGAAGTACAACCAGAATGCTCCTTAGAAGCAAAGATGGCAAGATTATGTCTCACATACTTTCGACATGTTATCAGGAAGGATCAGCTCCTGGAGAAGGACTCAATGCTTGGTAAAGTAGAGGGTCAGCGAAAAAGAGGAAGACCCTCCACAAGATGGATTGATACAGTGGCTGCAACAATGGGCTCAAGCGTAACAAGGATTGTGACGATGGGCAGGACCGGGCAGTGTTTTGTTCTGTTGTACATACGGTCGCTATGAGTCGGAACTGACTCGACAGCACCTACCAACAACCACCCTGAAAAAAAGTTATAAATGAGATATTCATCATGCGGCAAATTATTGCTGAAGATATTTTGTTAAATTAAAAAAAATTTAAATATTTAATGAATGGAATATACAATTCCGCTTGTTCCTAGAATTTAAAAAAACTGAGCCACAAGAAAAAATGATATTCTAAAAACGCCGTATGTAAGGAGTCCCTGGGTGGCACAAATGGTTAAGAGTTGGGCTACTAACTGGAAAGGTTGGTGGTTTGAACCCACCCAAAGGCACCACAAAAGACAGGCCTGGCAATGTCCTTCTGAAAGGTCACAGCTTTAAAAACTCAATGGAGCAGTTCTGCGCTGCACACATGGGGTCAGTTTGAGCGGGAATCGACTTGATGGCAAGTAATAACGAACATAACCCTACAATATTTTAAAGTGCTTTTTCTGTTTTCTTTCATTTTAAGTCTGTTGATCACAGAAACCCTGAGAGTAGCAAAGGTGAATCACGTCAGTACCTCTTTACAAAACAGAAATCAGCATATGAAGAGGTCATCACTTAACCCATTCTCCCGTTTTTAACAGAGGGATATGCATTCGGGTCTCACAAAAAACCATTTTCTCCTTTCTATCTTCCATTAAGTCTCTGAATTGTTCTAATTTACTTCGATGTCGTATTTGGGTGACAGGGCCTCGAGGTCACAAAATAATACACTGAAATTTGTCACCTCTTGTGTTCTTAATCTGCTGGCTTATTCTGATGAAAAAGCAAAATGATGGTAATTACCTTTACACTTTTGTTACTTAGTATCATAATTAGTCTAGCTTCCTTCTGATGTGTTAAAATATTTTCCCAATAATTAAATTTGTTAGGATGGTGGTATCAACATGATTATTTTTGCTGTGGAATGAATATTGTACAAATATTGTACACTCTCTTTTCTTCTGTAATTTGTTAGACGCCAAAATCCCTGCTCCCCTTTTTCCTGGACACAGGGTGAGACTGCATTCTCTAGCTCCCTTGTGGTCAGTGTGGTCATTTGATGGTTCGTCTCAATGGAACCAAAGGGGAAGGGTGTGTGATGCTTCCAGGCTGGGACCTTTCACCAAGCGGGTGTACCTCTTCCGTGTTTTTCTCTCCCCTCTGCCCCTTAACCCTGGATCTGACAGACCAGTCTCTATGACGTGGACAACGACATGTGGCCCCAGAAGTTGGCAGGGACCTAGAAGGAAGTAGCCTGGAGCTCTGGATCCCTGCATGGAGGAGAGCTTCCCGTCAGTCAGGACCGCCAGCCTACTATAGAAACCAACCAACCAACAAAAAACGCCTGGCCGTCAAATCGGTTCCAACCCATAGTGATCCTGTAGGACAGAGTAGAACCGCCCACATAGGGTTTCTAAGGAGTGGCTGGTGGATTTGAAATGCTGACCTTTCGGTTAGCAGTCTGAGCTCTTAACCGCTACACTACCAGGGCGCCAAATTACTACAGGAGCAAGAAATACCGACTTTTTTTGGTTCACTGGGAGGAGACCCGGGTTCCATGCCGGAGACCGGGGTTGGATTCTCGACCCATGTACCTCATGCACAGCACCGCCATCTGGCAGTGGAAGCTTGAGTGTTGCTATGAGGCTGAACAGTTTCAACAGAGCTTCCAGACTGAGATGGAGTAGGAAGAAAAGCCTGGTAATCTACTTCTGAAAATTGTTGTTGTTGTTAGGTGCCATCAAGTCGGTTCCTACTTATAGCGACCCTATAGGACAGAGTAGAACTGCTCCATAGGGTTTCCAAGGAGCCGCTGGTGGATTTGAACTGCCGACCATTTTTGGTTAGCAGCTGAGCTCTTAACTACTATGCCACCAGGGCTCCAGGGCTTCTGAAAATTAGCCAGTGAAAACCCAATGGATTACGATGGTTCAGTACGAAACCTATCATAGGAACGGTGCAGAACACAGGAGCTTTTCATTCAGTAATATGGAGCCTACTCAATGGCAGTTAACACCAGGGGTCCATTTGTTACAGCAATTATGCTATATTAACTGTGCGTTGTAGTCCCGTATGCTTAATATAGTATGTTTAACGCAGTATGATTTAATTTGAATTCTTTTAAGTGAATTCTTTCAAATTTCACATCTATTTTGTGTCTCTGGAGACTTTGCTTTGATGATTGTTTTTCCGCTGCGATTCCTGGTTTATACACTGGTAGGCAAACTGATATTTATTTATTTATTTATTTTTTTTTTAGGCGTACTTTATTTTTTTTATTTTTATTTTTTTTAATATTTTATTGTACTTCAGGTGAAGGCTTACAGAACA
>NW_004443948.1:26916642-26939212 GCF_000243295.1 Trichechus manatus latirostris | reverse complement strand
TTGATTCTCTGTTTGGCTTAGTTTTTCGGATCTTTGTTGTGGAGGGACGGCGTGGTGCTTCTGCCTAGACCGCCATCTTGCCGGAGCTCCCAAACTGATATTTAAATCTTAGCTCCTATCACATTTGATAGAAAGCCTTTTGCAATGTTCTTGTCTGCCTGCTCACGGCTCTCTGCTAAGCTTGCTTAATGCACGGATTCACACAGCGGGATGAGCTAGGCAACATATTTTCAGTCTAAAAGCTGAGATTCTGCTGACCATAGCAAACATCGCAAAAAAGCACGGAAATGTGCGAAATCTGTCAATTCTCCACACCCCGCCATTGTACAGGCTCTTGTTAAACACTCAGAAATGGCAGAATGCAGATTGTGTTCCTGAAAAGTCGTCTTCCTCTGTCCCACGTGTACTATGTTTGATGCCTCTGCCTGAAGAAATTATCTGCTGCACATTAGCCATTTTAGGAAGTGGTCACACACTTGACCAAAATTATAACTTGCAGTCCCTCCCTGGTTATTCGGGGACCTCCTTGGGAGGGACTGCAATGGTTGGAAACCAGAGGAGAGTGGTTAACTCCTGGGCATCTATTGCACGGCCCATTCCCTCAGCTCTCGGGGTTATAGTCCAGAGTCTGTTTACAAGGTTTAGAGACTTTTACACTGTAAATCATAGAGCCACTAAGCTGGGAAAATCCTTGAGACACTATCTGATATTAATTTCTGCTTTTACATAGACAAGAGTCTATGGAACAAAATAAACTCCCCCAGCTCCCTTGGTGAATCATTTCTACACCTAAAAATCATCCTTACACAAATTACCTTGAGGGCATGCTGATGAGACTGTGAGAGAGAAAAATTTGTCCCAAATCAAGTGTTTCAAAGCACAAGGAAGTGATGGATAGAAGTCACTCACCTGTAAAAGGAATGCATACAAAACTAAAAACCTCTTACATTTTGTAGCGTTTGACCCTGTAAACAAAGCCTATATATCCTCGAGTAATTTGACGTTTAGAGAAATTCTGTAGTTTGCTTGAAAAAACCCAAACCACGCCAGTTGCTGTTGAGTCAATTTAGAACCCACGTGTATGAGAGCAGAACTGCTCTGCATATGGTTTCCGTGGCTGATTTTTCGGAAGGAGATAACCAGGCCTTTCTTCCCAGGTGTCTCTGGGTGAACTCAAACTGCCAATCTTTCAGTAAGCAGTTAATAGTGAGCAGGTTAACCATTTGCACCACCCACGGATTCCATAGCTTGCTTAGAGAGGACAAAATAGGATACCAGGGGTGAAAATCCAGGTTTTCTTTATTCTACCCCAGTGTCATTTTCTCTACGTCACACGTGCACCATATCACTTTTTTCTCACAGTATGGTCTTCCCCTTTTCCAGGGCTCCCTAATTAATCAAACCAGAGCATAGCAGAGATAGTTTCTATCAGGGATACTTCTCTACGTGGGAAGTTTAAGGATTTTGCAAGACCAACTACCTGTGGGCCAATTATTAGGTGGTTGGAAGGTTGCCGATTCCCAGATGGATAGGGTAAAGACATGAAGAGTTTGGTAAAGTTACTTTCTTTGCATTTGATAGTCAAGCATAGGTGTGCTATCCCATAAGCCTGGATTAGAGAAAGTAACCAGAAAGATGTTTATCTGTGTTTTATTGACTATGCAAAGGCATTCTACTGTGTGGATCATAATAAATTATGGCTAACACTGCAAAGATGAGAATTCCAGAACACTTAATTGTGCCCGTGTGGAACCTGTACACAGACTAAGAGGAAGTTGTTTGAACAGAACAAGGGGATACTGTGTGGTTTCAAATCAGGAAGGATGTGTTTCAGGGTTGATGCTTTCACCATACTTACTTAATCTGCATGCTAAGCAAATAATCAGAGAATCTGGGCTATTTGAAGAAGAATCCTACATCAGGATTGGAGGAAGACTCATTAACAATCTGTGGTATGCGGACTACACAACCTTGTTTGCTGAAAGTGAAGAGAACTTGAAACACTTACTGATAAAGATCAAAGACTACGCCTTCAGTGTGGATTGCACTTCAACATAAAGAAAACAAAAATCCTCACTACTGGACCAATAAGCAACATCATGATAAACAGAGAAAAGATTAAAATTATCAAGGATTTCATTTTACTTGGATCCACAATCAATACCCATGGAAGCAGCAGTCAAGAAATCAGATGACGTATTGCATTGGGCAAATCTGCTGCAAAAGACTTCTTTAAAGTGTTGAAAAGCAAAGATGTCACTTTGAAGACTAAGGTTCACTTGGCCCAAGCCATGGTATTGCCTCAAATTCATGTAAAAGCTGAATGATGAATAAGGAAGCCCAAAGAAAGATTGATACCTTTGAATTATGGTGTTTGCAAAGAATATTGAATATACCATGGACTTTCAGAAGAATGAACAAATCTGTCTTGGAAGAAGTACAGCCAGAATGCTCCATAGAAAAGACTTCATCTCACCGAGTTTGAACATGTTATCAGCAGGGACCAGTCCCTGGAGGAGGACATCATGCTTAATAAAGTAGAGAGTCAGCTCATAAGTGGAAGACCCTCGATGAGAGGGACTGATACAGTGCCTGCAACAGTGGGCTCAAGCATAATAACAATTGTTAGGATGGTGCAGGACTGGGCACTGTTTTGCTCTGCTGTACACAACGTCGTTGTGAGTTGGAACTGACTCCTTGGCAGCTAATAACAGCAACCAAACTCGATCCATGGCTTCTTGACCATGGCTTATACTTTTATTATAAATTATAACCAAAAGCAACAGTTTCAGACTATTTTTATACACATACACAGGAGATTAAAGAAAATGTACAGAGCAAAAAAAAAAAAAATGAACATAAATATCATTTACCTGTAATATGGGAGGATGGGTGAATGAGGCTGAAATTCACTGCTGGAAATGTCACAAGACATGGGCAGTATATGCATAGGTGTGCTATGCCCGAACCGTTTTACTTATTTTAATCATTCCTGCATGTTATATGTATGGGCACATTATTTGCAAAAAAGAAAAAGAAATGGTACTCTGAACTTGACCATTTAGGATGAATGACAGTGTCCTAGGGGAACGGAGTGAACAGTTTAGCTTAAGCCAACAAGGGTCCATTCCTGGAGCTGGGTTGGGAGTGGTGGTAGTCAGCTGCTTCTGAACCACAAAAGCTGTGTGGGAGGAAAAAGAAATGACTGTTGAGTAGACAGCCAGCAATGCGCATAGATCTGTTGAGAATTACCAAACCAACACAATGGAATGAAATATAGTCATTGTATTCGACTGTGTAACTTAATCATAGTGTAAGGTAAGAGTTTACAAATAACCACAGGAATTACTATAATGTGATTGTGGGGTCAATCGACCAATCTAGCCTTCCTTAAATATTTATTTCTGAAGACTTTACCTATGAAAAGTTGGAAAATGTTTCTTTTATCTCTACTGACCATACCTTGCCCACCTTTTGGTATATAGTTTCATTTTTCTTACTAATTTTACAGTGATTTCGCTATTACAACCATTTTTAAATTATTATCATGAAACTTGATAAAAATGTACTTGAACTTACTCTTAAATTAATCAATCATGGAATAAAACTACTCCTATTTGAGAGAATAATATTCTTTTCTTCCTACCTTTCTTTTGCCTTTCCTTCTTTCTTCCCACTTTTCTCCTTTCTTCCCTTCTTCCCTCTCTCCCTTTCTATCTCTTTTTTATTTCCCTTCTCCTTACTGCTTCATGCTCTTCTTTTTTTACGTCAAATACTACATATTTAGAGAATTTATTTATTGCTGCTGTTATAACAAACAAACCCATTTCCACTGAGACAATTCCAACTCATGGCGACTCCATGTGCCATAGAGTAGAACTGCTCCCCAAGGATTTCTCGGCTGTAAAATTTAAGGAAGCAGATTGCCAGGCCTTTCTTCAGCAGAGCTGCTGTGTGGGTTTAAACTGCCAACCTTTAGGTTAGTAGATGAGCACTAACCATTTGCACCACCCAAGGACCTTTTCTGTTGCTATATGACTACATTAATGATTACTTATGCAATAATTTAAAGACTACAGATTATTTGCTCACTGTCATGGATTGAATTGTGTTCCCCCAAAATATCTGTCAACTTGGCTGGGTCATGATTCCCAGTATTGTATGATTCTATACCATTCTGTTATCTGATGTGATTTCCTTATGTGTTGTAAACTCAATCACTATGATGTAATAAGATGGATTAGCGGCAGTTATACTGATGAGGTCTACAAGATAGGATAGTATTTTAAGCCAATCTCTTCTGAGATATAAAAGAGAGAAGCGAGCAGAAACACATGGGAAGCTCATACCACCAAGAAAGCAGTGCTGGGAGCAGAGTGTGTTCTTTGGATCTGAGGTTCCTGCGCAGAGAAGCTCCCAGACCAAGGGAAGACTGATGACGCGGACCTTCCTCCAGAGCTGACATAGAAAGCATTCTCCTGGAGCCGACGTCCTAAATTTGGACTTTTAGTCTACTGGACTGTGAGAGAATAAACTTCTCTTTCTTAAGGCCATCCACTTGTGGTATTTCTGTTAGAACAGCACTAGATGACCAAGACACTCATCAACAATCTATTTTGATTTATATCGAAGTTCATTCTAATGCCTCATTAAAAAAAAAAAAAAGATACATGTAGGGGATATTTTCTAAGTTCTTGGATATGAGAATGTCTTTGCTGCCTCAAGACATGGATGACAGCTTGGCTGGGCATAGATTTCTTGAGCGCAAGTCAATAGCTTAACTTTATAGATGGTGAAGAGTTTGTGTTTGAAATATAGAATTGTCAAGGGGAATTATCACATCAATCTGGATTTTTTTCTTTTGTACGTGGCCTGCTTTTTGGCCTGAATGATTTAGTTGGTATTTTTTTCCTTTTGTTTTTGTAATTACCAAGACTTGTTTTCATCTTTTATTTCTCATTAATTTTGCCTAGCATTCAGGTAGCACTTTCTGATTTAAAGTCTCAGTTCCCTTTAGCTCAGTGATTTGTCTTCATTTTTACTTTCATTGCTGCTTCTCTTCCATCTTCTGCAGAGGCCTTCCCCCTGCCAAGTCTTTGCCTTGGAATTCTTATTACCAGCATAGGGGAACTCCAGGATCAATCTCCCGTCTTGCTATTATCTTTTTGCTAACCATATTAATCCCTTTGCTGTTTTCTTCTAAATTCTGTAAATATTTCTTGGGGTAGGCTAGGTCCTCTTTCTGCTTTCTGTAGCAGCCTATCTGCTTTTCACTACCTCCACTGAGTAATCTTTGGAAAGATAATTTCTATCTGGAAGCAATTTCTCCTTATCTGCATTATAGATACACCGCCTTTTCAAATTTCATAGACAATAAAAGGGAGAGGTTGTTAAAATTTCTCTCTATTTCCTTCAGGAAGGCTTTCTCACAAGTGGAAATTGGCACTGATACTTCATTTAAGTGTACGTATTTCAGTAAGTTTAGACAGATTTAAACATGTTCAGCAAATTTGTTTTCTGTCTGTTGATCCTTACATAAGATGTCGGTTTATTCACTATTAAGAATTGAAAATGATTCTGATGTGAGATACGTGGGACCCCTTTAAAACTTTTAGATTCCGAGACAGAGAAAATAGAAGCATATGCTTAATTGAGTTTGATTTCTTTCTTCACATTGTGGATGGCGTTGTCTGATGCAGAATGCTACAACCCAAGGCATTTGTAAGGCAGAAAGTTTCATTCCTACCGGATTTTCAAGGGTTCACAGTGGCTGTTTACATTTGTTTCCGAGGGCTGCCATAACAGAGTAGCTCTAAGCAACAGAATTTTATTGTCTCACAGTTCTGGAGGCTAGTAGTTCAGATTGAGGGTGTCTGCAGGCCAACGGCTTCTCCAAAGGCTCCAGAGGAACATCCTTTCTTGTGTCTCTCAGCTTTGGTAGCCTCAGAGTTCACAGCTTGCAGCTGTAGCATAACTCCCTCGTCACACGGTCCTACTTCCTGTCTGTCTGTATCTCGTCCCATCTTGTGCAGGACACCACTCAGGTAGGGTTAGGATCACATTCACAGGTACCAGGGGTTAGGACACATACGTTTTTCGGGGCACACAATTCAGCCCACTATATTGTTCAAAGTTAACTCCAGCAGTGTCAGGCTCCAGTGGTATCACATCTTCTCACTGGAACCATCACGTTGTGGCATTTCCATGCTCTGTGGTAAGTCATCTACAGCAAACCCAAGCTGGGAGGGACTGCTATAGCACACTGCTTTGTCTGTCAACATTACTATACTTCCCAAAGTCTCTTTTGGGGTGGCAACTTCTCACTCAACGCCTGATCCATTGCAGTGAGTTCTGGCTGGGCTCCCACCCACTTACTCTCCAGGCTGATTTCTTCTTTGCGTTTGATACACCTCAGGTTGCTCTTTCTCTCAATTTGGTCAAAAGACTATATAGTGGATACTCCTGAAGCTTCTGGCCTGTGTACACCACCTTTTATTTTTAGTGATTATATATCTATGTCTCTCCTCCTCCCCTTTTATTTTGCAATTCCTGTAAGAATTTGGAAGGTTGAAGGCATGTGAAATATGGAAGCTTATTTTGTTATCTCTGTCTTTGTCCAGGAGCCCTGGTGATGCAGTGGTTAAGAGCTCAGCCTGCTAACCAAAAGGTCAGCAGTTCAAATCCACCAGCAGCTCCCTGGAAACCCTTTGGGGCAAGTTTGCTCTGTCTTATAGGGTCACACTGCAGGGTTGCTATGAGTCGGAACTGACTTGATAGCAATGGTTTTTTTGGCTTTATCTTTGTCCAGACTCTCTTCTTCTTTGGTCATGTTTGGGTAGGGGTCTTTTTGTTCCCGGTCCACATTATTCAGTCAGGAGCCCCCTTTTGGATAGTCATTTTCTGGGATCAAAGCTAGATTTCATTCCCAGTTTTTTGCGTGTAGTTGCTCAAAGACGTCATTAAAATGTTTTCTTTCTTCTTTAACTACTTTTTAACTATATTTATCAGCTATATCTTCAGAACTCTCAATCTTACTGTTTTTCTGCCTATTCTATTGTACAAACTTGTGCAGAGCAGGGTTGTAGGAGATGGAATTTCTTCATGGAATTCTCTTTGAATGCCCTGAGGTGACTTCTGCCTGTGGTGGTGGCTGGATTGTATAACTCTTCTTGCTTACAGGAAAGAAAAGAAAAACTATCTTCAGTAAAAATATTATCTGGAAGACTCTTATTCTTCGGTGCTTTTCTTCTTCTTTTTTTTTCCTGCTCATTACATAAATCTCCACTTCAAAGAAGCTTCTTCTATTGGGGTCAGTTTAGTTTAGCAGGCAGAATCACAGTGTTGCTATTTAATTGTCTTTTACAATTATTAAGCCTGTTACATAAGACGAGGATGACATTATTAAAAAAAAAAAAAACGAAGAGCCTCAAAGACGGAATTTTAGCCGCTAACATTTTTTAAGTAAATTAATCAAATAATATTGTTAAAAAAAAAGTTTTCTCCAAAAAAGTAGAAGATTCTCAAAGAAGCGTTTCAAACAAAACTGTGTTTTCATTTATGCTAACATTTTTATTTAATTTTTTTATTTATACCCTGAATAGCATTAACTAAAATCTACTTTAGGGGTCAAACAATTCATACCTTTAAATCATTTTTCAGAGATCGTTCTTCCTTTTTGTAGTCTAAAGCTGCTGGTAGTGATGAGAGATGAGGTTATTGATATTTATAATCTGTCTTGTTTTACTACAGGTTCCATTACCAAGTAGCTTGTATTATTGCTTTTTACTGTACTCTATGAATCAGAACAAACCAAAGTTAGGTTATTTTCTTTGTCTTAAGTCTTCACTCTTTCTTCAAATAGAGATGTCAATGGTTATAATCAGTGCTTTCAGTGAAGATAGGGATGGAATAGCTTCTCAATCTCTTGTTCTTTCAGAGTCAGGGAACAGTTCACATGAAGCGTTGGCACAGATCCAAAGCACAGTGAACAATAATGGTGATTGATGATGATGATGATGATGGTGTTGATGATGATGATGGTGACGATGATGATGTTGATGATTTTGATTGTGACCGTGATATGATACTAGAAACACATCTCCCAGCTCCTAGGCTACTTACTATTTGAGAAGCATTTCAATACAGTACAAGTATTTCAGAAAACAAAATGGCTTTAGCTCTTCACTTTTTTATAAGATAAACTGCAAAAATTTCTACTACCCCTGATATGTCTTTCCTTCTTGCAAATCCTACTTTTTTTCTAGTTATTCTTCCTCATATATGTCTCATGAATAAGGTAGTCTAAATATAAACACTGAAGTACTTTTGATATAGTAGGATTTTGTATAGAAAACATACAGAACCACGAGAGATTTCAGCACTTTAGGCAGGAAGGTGGCTGTGGATATTCACTGTGGCTGCCGATTGGCACCATTATTCTGGAGGTTTTCCAAGAGAAGCCATTCATCTTCTAAGTGGTGGTAGCTGGGAAACACTTCCCCACTTGGCTATGTTTTCATTGTGATTTAGCCCCTCAAACAGTATAAATATATTATTTTGTTTAATTTTTATAAAGCAATAGAGTTGCAAGCTTAACATACTAGTTCTGATTTTCTTCTGTATAAAAGATGATCTACTGCCTGTGCAGAACTACACTTCCTCACCTTCCAAAGCTCTGCCATGTTCTTCCACTCCTGCTCTTTTCTTCTTCTCATTCCTAATTGTGGCCTTTGAATTTCTCCTCATTTCTGTCTTCTGTCTTCTTGCTCAGAGATCTGCTCTATCTTCACAGACAGAGTGATCACCATTATACTTTCTCTGCTCCTTTCTTAATATTTGTGCTCACTTACAATGATCACAATGGTAATGATTATCGTGAAATTTGGCCATTACTCGTAAAACTGGTTTCATCATATCCTCTTCTAAATCTGGAATCTTTTCCAAATTCTTTATTGCAGCAATGCAAACATCATTTTCTAAGTCATCCAAACTTAAGTCACTGGAATCATGTTTAAATAGTAACCTTGTTTAATGTGTTCAAGGCATGTCATTTTTTAAGAAAGGATGCTTTCTGAGGTGAAAGGTGTAGTCTCCCACTATTTGCTTTTCCCCTAGATCCTTGCTGCTCAAAGTGTGGTCCACGGACCAACAACATTGCCATCATCTGAAAGCTTGTTAGAAATGCAGAATCTCGTACCCCGCTCTAGACCTTCTGGATAGGAATATGAATTTTAACAAGATCCTCAGGTAAAAGTATCACATCTGAAATTGTAATTTGAATATTAATCATCTCTGAATCTTGCTCTGCACTTTTAACAAGATTCTAACACATACCCAGGTTAGGCCAAATCCATTAGACCTTTGAGATGTACGGCTGTGGAGAAGACCTGCCCAACAAAACTGTCTTTAATGATGGCAATGTTCTATATCTTCACAGTTCAGTATGGTATCCACTGGCCACATAGCTAATGAGAACATTAATTAATTAAAATTAAAACTTAATGGCTATATTATTGGTCAGCGCAGTTCTGGAGGATTTGCGAGGAATTTGGCACTTAAAAAAAACAAAAAAACCAGTTGCTTTGGAGTCGATTCAAACTAATAGTGACCCCAAGTGTGTCAGAGTGTGTTAGTGACTGACTTTTCTGGATGGACTCAAACCTCCAACCTTTCAGTTAGCGGGTGAGCATGTCAACTGTTTGCACCACCCAATGAGGATTTAATAAATACTTGGTAAGTGAAATCAAAAGATTTAGTGCCATTAAAGTAAAAATTCATTTCAGATTCTTTGGTACATAAATATATTTATATATATATGGAAAGTAAATTGGAATATGTGCAGACTACTAAAAGCTGTACCTGTTGCTCATCGACAGATGGTCTTCAACTGTTTTCATTGGTGTTTGTTAAATTCAGATCACGTGTGCTATTGTCAAAATCACTTATTCATTTACACCAAGAACCTGAAAAGATTTTTCAAAGCGCTGACTTGCACAAACTTGGTTATCACTGGAAATAGCCCAGTGTTTCTGTAGAAGGACCTTAGAGGCTCCAGTTTCAGCACTTACTTTTCATGGCTGTCATGGACTGAATTGTGTCCCCCCAAAATATGTGTCAACTTGTCTGGGTCATGATTCCCAGTATTGTATGATTGTGTACCATTTTGTAATCTGATGTGATATCCTTATGTATTGTAAACTCTATCACTATCATGTAATAAGATGGATTAGCAGCAGTTACACTGATTAGGTATACAAGATTGGATATTGTCTTAAGCCAATTTCTTTTGAGATATAAAAGGGAGAAGCGAGCAGAGACACATGGGAACCTCATACCACCAAGAAAGCAGTGCCAGGAGCAGAGCACGTCCTTTGGACCTGAGGTTCCTGCACAGAGAAGCTCCCAGACCAAGGGAAGATTGATGACGTGGACCTTTCTTCACAGCCGACGGAGAAAGTGTTTCCCTGGAGCTGATGCCCTGAGTTTGGACTTGTAGCCTACTGGACTGTGAGAGAATAAACTTCTCTTTGTTAAAACCATCACTTGTGGTATTTCTGTGATAGCAGCACTAGATGACTAAGACAATAACTTTCTGTTCTCTTTGCTATTTAAACTTAGTTGTTACCACAGTTATCACTGTAAGTTACGTGGAACCAGTAAAGTTTGTTTCTTTGATGATTTTTAATTGTTTTGGGGTGATGCACAGAACAATAAGAAATTTCCAACAGCAAATTTTGGAACATTATGATGTTTTGGTTTCAATATGACTCTGATTTTTAAAAATATGACTTTTTATATGATTTGTAAGCCATTAGAATTTTGATCTGTTAAAATACTAACTGCATTCTTATAAATGATTTACATAAAGTGCCCTCATGTTTATAGCCGTCAGGTATCCTTGGATGTAAATACTGTGATTTTTTTTTTTGTCAACATAAATATTTTTCAGTATTATAAGACATTTTCACTTAACAGGTATTAATCTAATTGAAAACATTACAAGAATAAAAGAAGCTGTGATCAAAGATAAGACTGTGATGAATTGAATTTTGTCCCCCCAAAAATACATGAAAGTCCTAATCCCTGTTCCTGTGAATGTTATCCTATTTGGAAATGTGGGTTTTCTTTTGTTATGTTAATGAAATCTGTCTTAGTTATGTAGTGCTGCTATAACAGAAATACCACAAGTAGACGGTTTGGTTTTAACAAACAGGAATTTATTTTCTCACAGTCTAGAAGGCTAGTATTCCAAATTCAGGGTGCTGGCTCCAGGGGAAGGCTTTCTCTCTCTGTCAGTTCTAGGGGAAGGTCCTTGTCATCAGTCTTCCCCTGGGTCTAGGAGATTTTCAGGGCAGGGACCCCAGGTCCAAATGATGCACTCTCCCCCTAGCTCTTCTTTCTTGGTGGTATGAGGTCACTCTCCTCTTTGCTTGCTTCTCTCTTTTACAACTCAAAAGAGGTTGTCTCAAGATAAAACCTAATCCTGTAGATTGCATCCTGCCTCATTAACATAATTTCCTCTAATCCAGCTTCATTAACATCATAGAGGATAGGATTTACAACAGAGGATAAACATATCAGATCCCAAAATGGAGGACAACCACACAATACTGGGAGTCACGGCCACATTGATGCACAATTTTGGGGACACGATTCAATCAATAACAAGGGCATTGCCAGCGTAGGGTGAGTCCTAATCTCTTCTGAGCATATAAAAAGAGCAGAAAAACAAAGACACACAAAGGAAGAGGCCGAGACACCACATGGGGACCCATCTACAGTTAACGGAAGACCAGGAATTGCCAGCAGACTCCAGAAATTATGACAGAGGCCCACAGAAGGAACTGATAATGGCTGAGACCCTGATTTGCACTTTTAACCTCCAAAACTGTGAGAAAGTAGACATCTATTCTTTAAAGCCGTCCGTTTGTGGTATTTTTTTGTTACGGCAGCACTAGGTAACTAAGACAGGCACTAATGTTAAAGGGGAAAACAGGTCTAAGAGAGAGCAAGGGGGTACATCTGCAGGTGTTTTGCTACAGCTGGGGCTTGAGCCAGGCCACAGGGGTAGCTACCTCTTCATTCTTTCTCATGCCCCACCTCCTGGTGTCTTTACTTGGAATGGAGAGTTCAAGGTTTTCTTATTTCTCCTTCCCAGTACTCAGTCTCACATTTCTTCTTTATCTTCTTCTTCTTTTGATTAGTGACTACTTAATTTACAATCTCAGGGACAGCGCTGTCCTCTTAAGCTTATTTAGCTTTGTCAAAAGGAATAGTGGGAGATATGAATGCCAGACCTTCAGGAGATTAAAGCACAGTTGTTAAATGCATATCAGGACGAGATCTGTGAGTATTAACGATACCCTGGAGCTGAATGGCAGCTTATTAGAGCTGTCACTGCTTCTGGACTTTGAGGATTTGTTGTTTTAAGTTCTTTTTTTTTTTAACTTTCCATTTCAAAAGTGGGTCATTAAAGATTGTCATTTGCTAAAAAGTTAACGTAGTGCTATAAGCATCTTGAAAGGAAACAAAGTTGATTTTTAAAATACTAAGTGATGCAGTACCTTAGAGAATGTTCAGAGAGGAAAGAAAAGGGCTTACATTTAGTACATTCTAGAAGAGGAATGATATAACCTTACATGCTGCAAGCAATGCATGTATGCAACTGCCCTTGCTCAGAAATAATACCCTTGTCAAATTCCTTTTGTGTAAAGGAAGATTCTCTCGCTGCAGCTCTGCAATTGATTTAACCGTCTAGGCAGGTGAATTTTACAATAGGTCAAATCTAATATTAATATCATGGCCTTTTCTGTTCTTTTTGTTTTTAGCAGTATCCATTATACTTACTATGAATGCTGGGTTAAATAAAAGCGTGGCAAGTTTAATGCATCACGTTTTCATCCTTTCTGACCAATGCAGAATCCTGATGTAATTGTAATGTTAGTTTTGTTTAGCCTGTGAATATGAAGACATAGTTGTAGATATTAACACTCTTTGTGGCAAGAATCATGTCTGTTTTATAAATTATCATATTCTCTTGCTTAGAATTATTTCTGACACTTAATAGACATTCTGTAAATATCTGTTAAGTAAGTGCATAAAGGAGGAGTGAATTACAAGGCAAAAAGTAAAGATCAGCTGGTTATTAGCCAAAGAAGAAAGTTTTATAAACATGGAATCCCAAGGTTTATTCAAACAGAAATGAGAAGAATTTTTTTTTTTTTTTAATTCTCCATTACTTTAATCAACATGCATTACAGTGGAATGAAAACAAAGTGATTTTTGGAAGATTTGGAACTATGTATGTGTGAGTCTGGATGGACCGTGTGACTGAAAGCTTTTCTCTCCTCCAATAATAGAAACAGCTACACCTCTTCTCCTCCTGGAAAATCTCTTCTGATACTTAGCATTTGACACACGCTTCCCATAGACTTGGAGCCCTGGTGAGCAGTGGTTAAGAACTCGGCTGCTAACCAAAAGGTCGGCAGTTCGAATCCACCAACCGCTCCTTGAAAACCCAATGGGGCAGTGAGTCGAGATCGACTTGACGGCAATGGGTTTGGGTTTTCTATAGCCTTGCGCACTGGCTTCACTGAATTCATTGTCAAAAGAAATAAAAATATTACAGACAAAAATATTCTTCATGCTAAGGTTGCTAATCAAAAGGTCAACAGTTTGAATCTACCAGGGGCTGCTTAGAAACTCAATGGGGCAGTTCTACTCTGTCCTTTAGGGTCGCTATGAATGGGAATTGACTCGAAGACAATGGATTTTTAAGGTAAGCAGGAAGAATGACAGGTCTTGAATTAGTGGACTTTGTAAAAAATTGTAGACAGTTTGATTCTATTGCATGATTTTCAACTTTATCCTTTGTGCCATATTAATTTCAGGACTAAATACTCCAATTTGATGAGTAGCTATTAATGTTTCTGCCCTACATATGGCAAGTCCAAAGGAAAGCTGTTGAGCTTCTTTTTTACCGGCTCATGATTTTGCTGTAATCATCAGCAAAAGAACTAAAATGTAATGACCCAAACTTTTATTGAATAAACAGTGAGGCTGGAGAGAAGCATCTTCATACCAGTTGTTTCTGCTCAAAATCATCAGATTCCTGCTTAAACCTCTGCTGCAGTTTGCCTGTATAAATACAAAATTTATAATTCTATGCGAAGGAATTGTGAGAGCCTTACAGAATAGTACACACGTATAATCTATGTTTGCACAAAGCCTAAACTTTGATTAAATGTCTTTCTATTTATATCTTACAACAAAGGAACCAGAAATTACATTTAAGTAGTCTTGGGAAAAACATCATGTGTTTCTCAAATGAACAGTGTAGACTCACATCTGATATTATGTCTTACAAATTTCAGTATTTCCTTTCTTTCGAGGTGGAAAGAAGGGCTTTGTGTTTTACTGCAAGCAACTATGTATGTGTAGTAAATTCAGCTGTTCTAGTTCTTCAGTTTGTGAATGCCTTCCAGTTTTTTCAGTTAATTGATGCCTCTTCTCTGTTTATACAATTTGTCGAGAGGATACTTAGGAGACCAAAACCAATATTATACCTTTGTGTTGCCTTTCTGACGTTTTTAATGTGGAATTCCGCCCCTTCCTAGCCTATTCAGAGTTCCTTGGTTAATCCCAGTCATGTTTTCCGTATGTCATCCTGCATTTCTATGTAGGAAGGATGAGCGGAGAGTCAAGCAATCTACTTGAACGTGTTCTATTGTGCTGTCTCCTGACCACAGATGCCGGGCTGCTGTTGGCCAATGACCAAGAAGACAAAAGAGGATGATTCAGTGCAGCTCTGATACCCTTAAGGCAATATTCAAATGCATTGATAAGTTTTTCTAAGTGGGATAATCTCAAGGAGGATTAGCATACACACAGTGCTGCCTGTGTAGACTGTGAGGCCTCCTGTATATATTTTATCCTTTAGAATTAAACTCCAAACCCTTATCTCATTCTACACATCAGCCTGGGCCCTGGCAGGAAAGAGATGGTACCTTCACTCTGGTTCATTGGAGGGGTGTTAATAAAGGGACTGTATACACAGGTGTGGGTGGTGTCTAGTGAAATCAGTAGGTTCTATACCATCCAGTACACTGCCTTGAGGCTAGCAGGGGAAGATTTCCACCTCAGAGTCTGATGATACAACGAAGGCATGCAATTACAGGAATCTGGAGAGGTGGCTGTATTGAGAGGGACAACAAATGGGAGCTGTGGCTTGTGGAAGGAGGCCATAGCTGAACATTAGAGATTCAACAGGGAAGAAGCCGGGAGAATAAATACACTATCTCACATTCCACCCTCTGAGCTCCTACCAGTACCCCACACTGGTGCAGAAGTCAGCCACCTGGGCACAGAGGAGGATGGAGAAGGGTGGAGAGAGGGTTTGATGGGCAAAGGGAAGGCATCCCACAGAGTCTCCAACCTCTCCAGTCACAGCCTACATCTAGCCCAGCCTACAGGGCCCACACCAGGTCTTGGACCACCTCACCTACTATTTACTCCATCACTTACTTTGCTCTGGCCTTTTTTGTTTCCCTACAACTCAACCTCCCACAAACCCTAGAGTCTTTGTACATACTGATCCACGTGCCTAGAATGCCTTCTTCCAGCGTCTGGGCTTGGCCGGGCTTCCTCAATCCATTAATGTCTTGTCTCAATTGTTACCTCTTTTTAGAGGTCTTCCTTGACCATACCAACTACAACTCCCCCTGCCACCCCTTACACACACACTTAGTCACTTTAAAAAATATGTATCTCTATATATCATTCTCTTATTTTCCTCATAGGAGTCCCTTGGTGGTGCAAATGGTTAATACGCTTGACTGCTAACTGGAAGACTGGAGGTTTGAATCCACCCAGAGGCACGTCCGAATAAAGGCCTGACAATCTACTTCCAAAAAATCAGCCACTGATAACCCTAGGGAGCACAGTTCGACTCTGACACGCCTCAGGTTGCCGTGAGTCAGAATCGACTCAGTGGCAACTGACGACAGCAGCAACCATAACGACTGGTAAACAAATGGAATAGTTTATCAGTGTATAAGATTCTGAGTCAATGTTAGTGGCAGAGTAGAGAAGAGAATTCAGAATTCTTAACTCCAGGTAAGCAAATCTACATAGCAGTAGTTTTAGAACACGCCTTTGGATTGCAAACATTTTGTAATCTGCCATATTTCATACTGAAAGCAACTTCTGTTCTGTACTGCTTTTCCTGATGGTTGGACAAAGTCAGAAACAACTCGTTTGCTGAAATGTTAGCTGTTTTGATTAAAAAAAAACAGAAACATGTAAATTCAGCCCTTGCTTTAAAAAAAAAAAAAAAGGTAGAATTGATATCCTCTCCTCATTTTATATTTTGATTAAGCTCATTTGTCCCCTTTCTTCTCTTGCAGTTTGAATCTGATCCAATTGGAAAGTGGCGAGTAATGTCACCTGTGGTCAAAAATGGACATTTTTGCATTTACATAATCATTTCCTCTATTCTTCCCTGGTTTCTTTACACATAATGAAAACAAAAGCTGATAAAGATGTTGGCATGAGAGGTGGAGTGGGAGGCAGTAGGAATGGGGAGAGAAGACTGGAAAGCCAAATATGCTTTAAGCATTCACAATGGTATTGTTTTCACAATTTCTTCTTGTGTATAATTCTGCTGGGAGTAATCCTTCTGCTGGGTGCCCTTTCTTCCCATACGGTGCGTATTTCTCACTCACACCTACTCCTTGTTTTATGCAGAGTTCTGTGCAGAGGATAGATAAAGACTACTTTAATTATCAGAATTTCTCACCTTGACATTTCCTCTTACAAGTTATAAATTTATTTTTGGTTGGCAGTGGGAGAGAAAGCATTTTTACCTCTATAATTATTCCATCTTATTCATTGTTTCCTTCCTAAACTTCCAACCCTATCCTACCTACCAGCGTTATATTTCTGTGTAAACTGTTTCCCAGTTAGGGTCCAGGCCAATAGATGTTTGTTATACTCAGTGATGGAGACAAAGACGCTACTGTGTCCAAAATCTTGCCATTGTCTTGAGAGCAAACACCACTTGTTTACCCAGTAGCTGAACATTTTTGTAATGATTATGATCTCAACTCAAGATTTCAGCAACTCTTTATGAGTTTCTTAGTGTTATTAAACATGGGATGGTTGAAATAATATATTTATTATTTTCAAACATCACGGTGATGTTGAGAAGAATATTGGGCTGTAATTTGGACAGCTTGAAATAAAGCTTTTAAGATTTTAGATGGAAATAAATAAGACTTTATCTCAGAAAGGAATATGCAGAGAAGATTCTCTTTGCTCCACTGGACGATCTGTCTTCTAAAAAGCATATTTTATCATTTTCAAAAAGTCATATAGTAAATATAACTGTTGGTAGTCCTGTCGTATTAGGGCAAAATCTGGCATGAAGCAAATTATTGTCAGTCTTGCATTCATGAGCAGGCTAATGCTAACTACCTTGATCGAGCTGATTATAAGTGGTGTATTTCTTTGTTTGGTTATTATTATTATTATTATTTAATTCCAAGTTGGATTGAGAATCAAATAAGAAAATCATGAATTTAGAAGCTCAAGAAACACTGTATTGCTCAAATGTCATCTCAAGGAGAGAGAAACGTGACTTAGGCAAATGAGTTACCATGAAAAGCTTTACAAATTTAAGGCATTTTATGACTATGCCGATTGACTCATTCCTTGCTGGATTGTGTGATTAGAGTTATTATACAGAGTTTTCAAAGATAAGTTTTACAATGGGAGGTAGTTTTATGTTGGCATAACTGGTTAGATGCATTTGCTTTGGAGACTATGTTTGCCACATACACGTCTTTTGTTGTTGCTGTACTTGAAACAGTCTCTGTGGCTAATAGGACACAGCCTTCTATGCTTCTCCCATGATTCACTGGGGTCTTGTCCTATTAATTCACTCGGCCACTAGTTCATGACTGTCCTGGCAAGTACTGTTCACAAACCTGAACTAAGTCGTATGTTCAAAGCGGGGAGTGCACAGACTGCATCAAGAACCACCGTAGCCTCTTTGTAGAGTTTCGAGCTTGACTTCATAAAACTTGTGAGCCTATGAAGACAGAGGCTCCTGGCTCCTGTGACTGACGCACCGAGAGCCCTCTGACCACAGGCACTGAATTGAATTTTACCTGTGAGTGCATATTTATTTCTTATTAGCAGGTAGTATTAGCTTTATGGAGCCTTAGTGGTGCAGTGGTTAAGAGCACAGCTGCTAACCAAAAGGTCACCAGTTTGAATCCACCAGTCACTCCTGAGAAACCCTTTGGGGCTGTTCTCTGTCCTATAGGGTCACTATGAGTCAGAATGGACTCGATGGTAATGGGCTTGGTTTTGGTTTTATTAGCTTTATGGGGCCCTGGTGGTGCAGTGGTTAAGAGGCTGGCTGCTAACCAAAAGATCAGCAGTTTGAATCCACCAGCCACTCCATGGAAACCCTGTGGGGCAGCTCTAATCTGTCCTGTAGGGTCACTATGAGTCTGAATCAGCTCGATGGCAATGGGTTTGGTTTGGTTTGGTTTATTAGCTTTATGAATAAAAGCAATGAATCAGAGTTAGAATTAAACAAAAAATAACATAGAAGAGATATAATGGTAGCAGCAGAAGCAGGTAAATTCAATGGACATAGTGTCAGTCCCCACCACCCATCTGTCAGTTTGTCATACTGTGGTGGCCTGTGTATTACTGTGATGCTGGAAGCTATGCCACCAGTATTTCAAATACCAGCAGGGTCACCATGGTGAACAAGTTGTAGCAGGGTTTCCAGACTAATACAGACTAGGATGAAAGGCGTGGTGATCTACTTTTGAAAATTAGCCAATGAAAACCTTATGGATCCCAACAGAATATTGTCTGACTTGCTTGCTTTGGGCACGTCATCAGGAAATCACTCACTAGAGGAGGACATCATGTTTGGTGAGGTACAGGGCCAGTAAGAGTGTGGGATACCCTCAGTGAGATTGATTGGCACAACAGCTGTGAGAAATGACTCAAACATTTTGGTGATTGAGAGGATGAGGCAGTATCAGGGGACGTTTCGTTTGGTTGCACATAAGGTTGCTCTGAGTCAGAATCAACTCAACGACAGCTAACAACAAGTGGCAGCCCATTTAATAACTTTTGGAGTCTGAATACAAGTGACGTTGGGGGAATAGGTTGTACTTTTCTCTCCCTATTCGACTCTATTTCCCTTTCCAGCCATTCATATTTTTGAAGTCCCTCAGAATCTGAAGTAGAATACAGCAGGGTGAGTGGCTGGGGAATGTGACAGGGAGGTCTCTAAGAAGATGGTCTTTGCATCCATTGATTTCACCTTCACTTGGCATTGGGGATGCTTAGTATTTTCAATCAATCACCTCATATGCATGTAAAAGCTGGACAATGAATAAGGAAGGCCAAAGAAGAATTGACGCCTTTGAGTTATGGTATGGAATATACCATGGACTGCCAGAAGAATGAACCAATCTGTCTTGGAAGAAGTACAGCCAGAATGCTCCTTAGAAGTGAGGATGGCCAGACTTCGTTTCACATACTTTGGACGTGTTATCAGGAGGGACCAGTCCCTGGAGAAGGACATCATGCTTGGCAAAGTAGAAAACCAAAAAAAAAAAAAAAAAACCAAACCCATTGCTGTGGTAAAGGAGAGCGTCAGTGAAAAACAAGAAGACCCTCAACAAGATGGGTTGATACAGTGGCTACAACAATGGACTCAAGCATAACAGCGATTGTGAGGACGGCGCAGGACTGGGCAGGGTTTCCTCATGTTGTACGTAGTGTCACTATGAGTCAGAACCGACTCGATGACACCTTACAACAACAACCACAACGGTGAAGAAAATACACAAAAGTGATTCATACAAGAAGCTACCCACTCCATCACACCCACCATCAAGGGCGCTTCCTGTCACCACAAAGTCTCCAAGAACTAGGGTTTTCAAACTCCCTGACTCTAACTTTTCTTTTATGAAGACAATCCTTCAAGAGACAGTACAGTATCTGGGGCACACCGTGAACTTTTGTCCCATCCCTTTTGGTTTACTTATTTATTTTCTTTGTTTTTGTTTTCCACTCTTAGCTTCCCAGTGCTGCTGTAAGAGAAATACCACACGTGGGTGGCTTTAAAGAACAGAAATTTATTTTCTCACAGTTCAGGAGGCTAGAAGTCTAAATTCAGAGTGTGGCTTTAGAGGGAGGTAATTCTTCGTCTAGTTCAGCCTCTAGTTGCTGGCGATCCTTGGCTTCTTGGGGATCTTCATGCGGCATCTCTCTTCCTCTGTTGGTGCTTGCTTGTCTCTGTCAGTATGCTGCTCTTCATGTAATTTAGAGGAGACTGAGTTTAGGGCACACCCAGTGCTGAGATGGTCTCATTAACATAACAAAAACTCTATTCCCAAACAGGATTACATCCACAGGTATATGGATTAGTATTCCAAAACATGTTTTGGGGGGACACAATTCAATCCGTAACACCAAAAACCCATTGCCATTGAGTCAATTCTGACTCATAGTGACCTCATAGGACAGAGTAGAACTGCCGCCATGGGATTTCCAAGTCCATAAATCTTTAGAGAAGCAGACTGCCACATCTTTCTCCCACAAAGAAGCTGATGGGTTCGAATAGCCAACTTTTTGGTTAGCAGTTGAGTTCTTAACCACTGCACCACCAGGGCTCCATCTATAACCCACTGTTATTAATTTCTTTAAAAAAATTACAGGTAGTCCCCTACTTATGACGTGTTTGAGTTATGATGAATCTGCACTTATGACTGTCTTTTTTTTTTATACATCTTATTGTTAGTAATACTTTCTACATACAATGTTGCTGTGGATAATTTGCTGATGTTATCATTCTTCTCAGATGTTCACTCAAAGATGTTTAGTGTTATGATTTACTGTTCAAAACATTGTTGTACAGCAGGCTGTGGCAATAATAATGAAAATTAAACAAAAAAAAATAGGCTTACAGGAGAACCGATTTACGATGCAGTGGTCAGGACAGAACCTCATCGTGAGTCAGGGACTACCTGTATCTCTGTACTGTTATGTTACTCTTTTTTCTCCTTAGAGTTGCTAGAAGGCCTTATCAATTCATGGCCACTTCTTAGTTGTCCTTATTTCTCTCGCTGTACTTTATGGAGGAGCACAGTGCTGTACTCTTCATTCTAGTCCCTCCTGTCTCAGTTTTGGATGGTATTAAATGAGAAGAGATGCCCTTGCAAGGGGTGTCTGATTGGAGCCACTGTACCAACCAAGAGTATGTGGGTATGTTTTGGCCTCAGCATGGAAACCTAAGATCTACTACTGACACTTTAAAAAAATATGTATTTAAATTTATTTATTTATTTATTTTTATTGTACTTTAGATGAAGGTTTACAGAACAAATAATTTCTCATTAAACAGTCAGTACACATATTGTTTTATGACAAATGGTTAACAACCCCACTATGTGTCAACACTGTCCCGTCTCAACTTTGGGTTCCCTATTACCAACTTTCCTGTCCTCTCCTGCCTTCTAGTCCTTGTCCCTGGACTGTTGTGCCCTATTAGTCTTGTTTTGTTTTATGGGGCTGTTTAATCTTTGGCTGAAGGGTGAACCTTGGGAGTGACTTCATTACTGAGCTGAAAGAGTTTCTGGTGGCCATACTTTCAGAGTTTCTCCAGTTTCTGTCAGGACAGTAAATCTGGTCTTTTTTTTGTGAGTGAGAATTTTGTTCTACATTCTTCTCCAGCTCTGTCCAGAACCCTCTGTTGTGATCCTAGTCAGAGCAGTCAGCGGTGGTAGCCAGGCACCATCTAGCTGTACTGGACTCAGTCTGGTGAAGGCCATGGTAGCTGTGGTCCATTAGTCGTTTCGACTAATCTTTCCCTTGTATCTTGTTTTCTTCATTCTTCCTTGCTCCTGAAGGGGAGAGACCAGTGGACTATCCTAGATGGCTGCTCACAGGCTTTTAAGACCCCAGACGCTACTCACCAAGGTAGAATGTAGAACACTGTCTTTATAAACTGTGTTATGTCAATTGAGCTGGATGTTCCCCGATACCATGGTCCCCACAGCCCTCAGCGCAGCAATTCAGTCCCTCAGGGAGTTTGGATATGTCTGTGGAGCTTCCATGACCTTTTCTTGTACGAGTTGTGCTGGCTTCCCTAGTATTGTGTACTGTCTTACCCTTCACCAAAGTTACCACGTATCTATTGTCTATTTAGTGTTTTTCTGTCCCAACCCCTCCCCTCCCTTGTAACCATCAAAGATTGTTTCCTTTTGTGTGTAAACCTTTTCATAAATTTTTTTTTTTTTAGAGTTTTTTTCTAGTGGAAGATTTTTTTAAATTTTTTTTATTGTATTTCAGGTGAAGGCTTACAGAACAAATACTTTCTCATGAAACAGTAGTACACATATTGTTTTATGACGTTGGTTAACAACCCCACAACATGTCAACCCTCTAACTTCTCAACGTTTTTTTTGGTGAAAATACATATAGCCAAAGATACTCCATTTCAAAAATTTCTACATGCACAGTTCAGTGACATTGACTA
>NW_004443948.1:26875202-26909952 GCF_000243295.1 Trichechus manatus latirostris | reverse complement strand
TGCAGGTAGGCAGGATGTAGTGGGGAGATTGTTACGTGTGGAGCTAAGATGGATATGGGAAAGAGGAGAGAGGAACAGGAGCCAAAAACATACTAACAAACAGAAAAGAATGCTAGGGGAGCTTGCCATTGGAGTGGAGAGATGAGAGACTATGAAATGGAGAAAAACAGAAAGGGGAGAAGGGAGAAAAGAAAAGAATAAATAAATAAGAATAAGAAAGGTTAAAGAACTGCAAAGTTCCCAGGGATCCCACCTGTGCAGCTATGAGTTCTGGGGAAGTCACTCTCAGGTGTTGCAGTGTAGCCTGGCTGGAAGGCGTAGAGGTATACAAAACCAGGTATTCAGGGAACAGAAACAGAAGGAAGATATAGCGAGATGAGAAACTGAGTAATGAAGAAAGACAAAAAGGGGAAAAGAGGGAAAAGAAAACAAAACAAATTAAAAAAAATAAAAAAGGAACAAGAAAAGCTCCCAAAATAACAGGGGAAAAAAAAAAAAACCAACGAAAAAAGAAATGCCCTCAGGGATCCGTCTGCACATCTGTGTGCAAGCCGAAGGGGTAGTCTCCTTGCCACGCAGCTCCACCTGTCCAGAAAGGGCTCTAAACTCAAGAAAAGGAAAAGAAAACAATCAAACAATTCAAAACAAACAAATGAACAAAAGCCCCAGGATCCCACCAGTGCGGCAGCCCAGACCGGGAAGCAGCTCCACACTTGGAGCTCCACAGCCCTTCAGGAAGAAGCAAAGATGGCGCACGGAGCCAGGTATTTGAGCGAAAGGAGGTGGAGGTGGTGAGTGGTAAGGAAGAAATCAAAAGAAGTCGAAAAAAGCAACACCAGCAGCCTACAAATGGCACTCAGAGAGCTGGCCCATTCGGGTGTGTGGAATCCAAGCAGCCGGTGTTTCCCGGACAAGAGATTGTGGCGTGGGAAGCAGAGGAGGCCGAGTGGGGGTGAAGAAGGGTGGGGGGTGGGAAAGCATATATTGCAAATTACCAGTTGTTTTGTCTCCCTCTGGAAGCTCCGTGAAGCTGCTTTCTCGTACCCCCTGTTTGCTGGTCTCCGATAGGAGTCCAAGATGGCATATCTGTGCTGTGTTAGCTGGTAGGGGACCTCTGAATGAATCTCTCCTCACTCTCCGTTCTCTGTTAGTTTTCTCACTCCATTTGGTGCTTGTCTGAGTTCTTTATTCTTCATTTGATGTTTTAGGGTTTCAGGAGTGTTGTTTTTCTCTGTTTGGCTTAGTTTTTCGGATCTTTGCTGTGGAGGGATGGCATGGTGCTTCTGCCTACAGCACCATTTTTCCCTCATGAATTTTTATAGTAGTAGTCTCCTACAATATTTATCCTTTTGTGATTGACTTATTTCACTCAGCATAATGCCCTCCAGATTCATCCATGTTGTGAGATGCTTCACGGATTCATCATTGTTCTTTATCGTTGTATAGTACTCCATTGTGTGTATATACCATAGTTTGTTTACCCATTCATCTGCTGATGGGCATCTAGGTTGTTTCCATCTTTTTGCTATTGTGAACGATGCTGCAGTGAACATGAATGTGCATATGTCTATTCATGTGACGACTCTTATTTCTCTAGGATATATTCCTAGGAGTGGATTGCTGGATCATTTGGTATTTTTATTTCTAACTTTCTAAGGAAGTGCCATATCATTTTCCAAATGGTTATAACATTTTGCATTTCCACTAGCAGTGCATAGGAGTTCCCATCTCTCCACAGCCTCTACAACAACTGTAATTTTCTGTGTTTTTCATTGTGCCAGTAATGTCTGGGTGAGATGGTATCCCATTGTGGTTTTTATTTGCATTTCTCTAATGGTTAGTGATCACAAGCATTTCCTCATATGTCTGTTGGCTGCTTGAATGTCTTCTTTGGTGAAGTGTCTGTTCATTTCCTTTGCCCATTTTTTAATTGGATTATTCCTTTTTGCTGTAGAGGCTTTGAATTTTCCTGTAGATTTTAGAGATTAGACTTTTTTCCAATTTGTAATAGCCAAAAACTTTTTCCCAGTCTGTAAGTTCTCTTTTAACTCTTTCGGTGAAGTCTTTTGATGAGCGTAAGTGTTTAATTTTTAGAAGATCCAAGTTATCTAGCTTATTTTCTGGAATTTGTGTGTAGTTAGTTACGGTTTGTATCCTGTTAATGCTGTGTATTAGGGTGTCTAGCGTTGATCCTATTTTTTCTTCTATGATCTTTATAGTTTTTGGCTTTATATTTAGGTCTTTGATCCATTTTGAATTAGTTTTTGTGTATGGTATGAGGTATGGGTTCTGTTTCACTTTTTTGCAGATGGACATCCAGTTTTGCCAGCACCATTTGTTAAAAACACTGCCTTTTCCCCATCTGATGGACTTTGGGCCCTTGTTGAAGATTAGGTGACTGTACTTGGATGGATTTACATTTGGGTTCTCAACTCTGTTTCATTGGTCGGTGTATCTGTTGTACCAATACCAGGCTGTTTTGACTACCGTAGCTGTATAGTAGGTTCTGAGGTCAGGTAGTGGGAGTCCTCCTACTTTATTCTTCTTCTCCAACAGACATTACTTATCCCGGGCTTCTTCCCTTTCCATATAAAGTTAATGATTAGTTTTTCCATCTGTTTAAAGAATGTTGTTGGTATTTGGATTGGGATGGCATTGTGTTTGTAGATTGTTTTGGGTAGAATGAAAACCCTGGTGGCTATGGCTGCTAACGAAAATGTTGGCAGTTCAAATTCACCACGTGCTCCTTTGAAACTCTATAGGGCAGTTCTGCTGTGTCCTATAAGGTTGCTATGAGTTGGAATTGACTTGACACCGATGGGTTTGGTTTTTGGTTTTGTGGGATAGAATTGTCATTTTCAGAATGTTGAGTCTACCTATCCATGAGCATGGTATGTTCTTCCATTTATGTAGATCTCTGTTGGTTTCTTGCGGTAGTGTTTTGTAGTTTTCTTTGTATAAGTCTTTTACATCCCTGGTTAGATTTATTCCTAAGTATTTTATTTTTTCTAGGAGCTATTATAAATGATATTGTTTTCCTGACTTCCTTTTCATCATTCTCTTTATTGGTGTATAGGAGTCCAACTGATTTCTGTATGTTTATCTTGTATCCTGCTACTCTGCTGAATCTTTCTATTAGTTCCGGTAGTTTTTTCTTGAAGTCTTTAGGGTTTTCTATGTATAGTATCGTATTATCTGCAAATAGGGACAGTTTAACTTCTTCATTACCAATTTGGATGCCCTGTATTTCTTTTTCTTGCTTTATTGCTCCAGGTAGGACTTCCAGCACAGTGTTAAACAGGACTGGTGATAGAGGGCATCCTTGTCTTGTCCCTGTTCTCAAGGGGAATGTTTTCTGCCTTTCTCCATTAAGAATAATGTTGGCTATTTGTTTTCTATACATGTGCTTTATTATGTTGAGGAATTTCCCTTTTGTACCTATTTCCCTGAGAGTTTTTATCAGGAATGGGATTTTGTTGAATGCCTTTTCTGTGTCGATTGAGATCATCATGTGATTCTTTTCTTTTATTTATGTGGTGGATTACATTGATTGCTTTTCTAATGTTGAGCCATCCTTGCATACCTTGTATGAATCCTGCTTGATTGTGGTATGTTATTTTTTTTTTGATGTGATGCTGAATTCTAGTGGCTAGAATTTTGTTGAGAATTTTTGCATCTATATTCATTAGAGATATTGGTCTGTAATTTTCTTTTTTTTGTTTTTTGTGGTGTCTTTGCCTAGTTTTTGTATCAGGGTTATGCTGGCTTCATAGTATCAATTTAGAAGTATTGCTTCCTTTTCTATGTTCTGAAATAGTTTGAATAGTAGTGGTATAAAATCTTCCCTGAATGTTTGGTAGAATTCTCCAGTGAAGCCATCTGGGCCAGGGCTTCTTTTTGTTGGGAGTCGTTTTTTTTTTAATTTCCTTTTCAGTCTCTTCTCTTGTTATGGCTCTGTTCAGATTTTCAATGTCATTTTGTGTTAATTTGGGTAGGTAGTGTGTTTCTTGAAATTTGTTCATTTCCTCTGGGTTTTCAAATTTGTTGGAATATAGTTTTTCAAAATACTCTGTTATGATCCTTTTTATTTCAGTTGGGTCTGTTGTAATGTCCCCCATGTCGTTTGTTATTTGGGTTATTTGCATCTTCTCCTGTTTTTCTTTTGTCAGTTTGGCTAGAGGTTTTTTGATTTTGTTGATCCTTTCAAAGAACCATCTTTTAGATTCATTGAGTCTTTCTATTGTTTTTCTATTCTCTATATCATTTATTTCTGCTCTGATCTTTATTATTTCCTTTCTTCTGGTGGCCGTAGGCTTCTTTTGCTGTTCTCTTTCTGTCAAGAAGAAGCAAAGATGGCACACAGAGCCAAGTGTTTGAGAGAAAGGAAGGGGAGGAGGTGAGAGGCAGGGAAGAAACCAAAAGAAGCTGAAAAAAGCAACACCAACAACAACGAAATTGCACTGAAGGAGCTGACCAGTATGGGTGGGGCGAGTCCACGTGGCATGGAGCTGACGCCTCCTGGGCCCTCTGAAAAGCGGCCGAGGGCCAAGCAGGGGGAAGAAGGGTGGGGGGTGGGAAAGAGTGTATCTCTGGTTACTGGGTGCTCTGTCTCCTGCTGTTAGCTCCATGAAGCTGCTTTCCCATACTCCCTGCCTGCTGATCTCTGACAGGAGTCGAAGATGGTGAATCCGTGCTGTGTTAGCTGATAGTGGACCTTCGCTCGTATCTCTCCTCTCTTTGTGTTCTCTGTTGGTTTCTTATTCCATTCAGTATTTGGTTGAGTTCTTTAACTCTTCATTTGATGCTTAGGGTTCCAGGATTGATGTTTGTTTCTGTTTTACTTAGTTTTTCATGTCTTTGGTGTGGAGGGATGCCATGGTGCTTCTGTCTATATGTAGGTTCTGCCTCCTCAGTCAACTTCTTGACACACTGGTTTTCTCTTCAAGATTTCTAAACTCCGTTTCCTACCCAGTCATATTGATATTCATTCTTTGGACTTTGATTATTGTTATAATAGTGATCACCATCATAATAACAATCATCATAATAAGATTAGTGATTAACACTTATTGGACATTTACTATATACCAAGCATTCTATTCAGCATTTTACTTGCATTCTCATTTAACTCTCAAACAGCCCTTTGAATAAAGTACCCTGAAGAAGAATTAATGCCTTTGAATTATGGTGTTGGCAAAGAATATCGAATATACCATGGACTTCCAGAAGAATGAACCAATCTGTTTTGGAAGAAGTACAGCCAGAGTGCTCCTTGTAAGTGAGGATGGTGAGACTTTGTCTTATGTACCTTGGACATGTTATCAGGAGTGACCAGTTGCTGGAGAAGAACGTCATTCTTGGTAAGGTAGAGGGTCAGTGAAAAAGAGGAAGACCCTCGATGAGATGGATTGACACAGTGGCTGCAACAGGGGGCTCAACCATAACAAGGATTGTGGGGATGTGCGGGACCAGGCAGCATTTTATTGTGTAACACATAGGGTCACTGTGAATTGGAACTGACCTGACTATACCTAAGAAAAACAACTACAATTATTCTTATTGTGAAAGTGCAGAAACAGTACAAACAGTGAAGTTAATTTATTGCTGCAAATTGTAGTTAGTAAGTGAGAGAGGAGATTCCAAGATTTGTCTGAATTCAGAGCCCGTATCTGTAACCATGGCATTCTATTATCTGTGCTACTAATGCAATATTTTTCACCATACCTTTGTCACTATTCCAAGATTAGGGGGAAAAAAAAAGTGATTATTTCTTATTTCTCTTTTTATTTTATTTTTTGTTTATTGTTGTAGTTTAAGTGAAAGTTTACATTTCAGGTGAGTCTCTTATACAAAAATTTATACATACATTGTTATGTGACCCTAATTGCTCTCCCTATACTCTGACAGCACACTCTTCCTTTCCACCCCTGATTTCCTATGTCCATTCAACCAGCTCCTAACCCTCTCTGCCTTCTCATCTCACCTCCGGACAGAAGCTGTCTGTTTAGTCTCATGTATCTACTTAAGCTAAGAAGCACACTCTTCATGAGTATCATTTTATGTCCCACAGTCCAGTGCAATCTTTGTCTGAAGAGTTGGCTTTGGTAATTGTTTTAGTTCTGGGCTGACAGAGAGTCCAGAGGCCATGCTTTCGGGGGTTCCTCCAGTCTCAGTCAGACCATTAAGTCTGGTCTTTTTACTAGAATTTGAGTTCTGCCCCCCACCTTTCTCCTGCTCCATCTGGGACTCTCTGTTGTGTTCCCTGTCAGGGTGGTCATCGGTGGTAGCCAGGCGCCATCTAGTTCTTCTGGTATCAGGCTGATGAAGTCTCTGGTTTATGTGACCTTTTCTGTCTCTTGGGCTAATACTTTCCTTGTATCTTTGGTGTTCTTCATTCTCCTCTACTCCACGTGGGTAGGTACCAATTGATGCATCTTAGATGACCACTTGAAAGCTTTTAAGACCCTAGATGCCACTCACCAAACTAGGATGCAGAACATTTTCTTATATTTTTACCTCCTGGAAAAAAGCTTTTTTCAGAGATGAGTTTGAGAAAATCTCCACTCATAGCTCCAGCCTCACCAGGCTGGGACTCTTAAGAGCCTTAGCTGGGCCAGGGGCCGGGGAAACCCCTGAGTACCATGCCCATAGGAATGAATCCAATTTGTTCTTGGGACCCATGATCTAGCTCTCACTCCCTAATCTTCAGACACAGCACATGGTGCAATGTGCAAACTGTTGCCTCCTTAAAACTGTTCATTTCTTCAGGAAGAATTTGGGGCTGAGTTGATTCTAGCTTGAACTCACATTTGAAGGCTTGCTGAATAAAATGGCAGTTATAGTATGGGTTTGGAGAAAAGTCACCAATATTGAGCACATTATTTACTGGTGGCTATGATTAAAAAAAACAGAAAACAACAGGTGTTGGTGAGGATGTGGAGAAATTGGAACCCTCATCCATTGTTGTTGGGGTTGTAAAATGATAAAGCTGCTGTGGAAAACAGTTTGGTGGTTCCTCAAAAAGTTAAGCATAGAATTATCATACTACCCAGTCATCACACTTCTAGGTATATACCCAAAAGAATTGAAAACAGGAACTCAAACAGATACATGTACATCAATATTCATTGCAACACTATTTACAATAGCCAAAAGTGGAAATGGCCTAAATGTCATCAACCAATTAATGAATAAACAAATATCCATCATAAACATAAGGAATATTACTCAGCAATAAAGAGAAGTGAAATCCCGATACGTGCAACAACATTGGTGAACCTTGAAAATACCATGCTGAGTGAAATAAGTCAGACACGAAGGGGCAAATATTGTATGATCCCACTTATATGAAATATCTAGAATGGCCAAGTACGTTAGTGGTTACCAAGGGTGAGTGGCAGGGAGGGGAAAAGGAAAAGAAGGACTTATTGCTTAGAGGACACTGAGTTTCTGTTAAAGGTGATGGAAAAATTTGGAAATGGATAATGGCGATGGTTGAGCAACACGATAAACATAATGTCACTGAACTGTACATATGAGGAAGATTGAAATGAAAAATGTTTTGTTACATATATATTTACCAAAATAAAAACAATTCCCAGAAGTCATTTCCTATCAATTATCATGTTATTATACAAATTAGAAAGATAAACTGTTTAATGACCAGGATATCATGATATTATGGTTTTGGAAAATGAAACTCCCTAGTGACTTGTCATGTGAGTTGGTCATATTTCCATCAATTCTCTTCCAACTCTATATTAATTACAGCCAGCTATATTTTGGGGAGGAATATAAGGTGGTTGTGGTATTTTTCATATCTTTGATTTCTGTGTTGAAAGTCCACAGCTTTGATTCATTCTTGAAGCAACTCTGATAAAGCAATGTGTTTTATTCCCAGTTTAATAAGATAAAACCAGCAGGATGTCCTACTTTCAGAAATGTTTGATAAAGTATCCGTCTCACTGAGCTGAGAGAAAAGGCAGTGGATTTTTTTCTTCTTTTTTCATTTCATGAGCCCTAGGATGCAGAGTCCCAAAGTATAATTCACTGTTCTTCATGTGAGTTTCTCACAATATACTCTTTTCTCTCTTTAAGTTCTTTTGGATAATTCTCACAGTTCTTGGCGGGCTGCTAATCAGTTTAGCCCGTGAAATCTAGGCTGAGACAAAGTACATTACTGGTCCAGGAGATGGGCTTTTTCTTTTTAAAGTAATACCAGCATGGCGAACCATTTCACACCCTTTTTGTTAAATAAGAAGTGGGATTCAATAAACTTTTTAATAAACTATACCTTTTTTTTTGCCTTCTCAAATTAGTATATTCACATGAATTATGCTAATATATACTATATGTTGAAGTTAAATATAAATACATCTCAGCTTTACAAATGCAGGTTTTCCTTTTATACCTTTTATTAACATTATGTGAGCCACTATTAGAAACAGCTTAGCCTTCATTGTAGTACCTGGCCAATAACTTGCCGGATGGCATAACAGCACATCATGAGTGAGTGACAGCTAGGAGCATATTGTTTTCATCTATGTGGTTTCTGTAATTACTGATAGCATTTTGAGGCCATGTTTATTTCCATCTACACTTCATATGTGTTTTAATTTTATTAATCTGTTGTTGTTCAGCTGCTATGGATTTAGAAGAAAGGACAAAGTAAATAGCAAATACTTTTGAACTTACTATTTATACTAAAAATAAAGACAAACTCAAGAAAGGTTTTACGGTGATTTTACATAGACTTCCAACTCTGGCAGTTTAAGTAAAGCCAAGTATCCATCTTCAACGTCACCTCTTTCCCTGGTGCCTAATATGGGGCATGTTGGGTGTTGGAACATGAGGCGTATGCTTACAACATTTTTTGTTGTTCTTGTTGTACTTTAGGTGAAGGTTTACATAACAAATAGTTTCTCATTAAACAGTTAGTACACATATTGTTTTATGACAGTGGTTAACAACCCCACAACATGTCAACACTCTCTCTTCTCAGCCTTGGTTTCCCTATTACCAGCTTTCCTGCCCCCTCCTGGCTTCTAGTCCTTGTCGCTGGACTGTTGTGCCCCATTAGTCTTGTTTTGTTTTATGGGGCTGTCTAATCTTTGGCTGAAGGGTGAACCTAGGGAGTGACTTCATTACTGAGCTAAAAGGGTATCCGGGGGCCATACTCTCAGGGTTTCTCCAGTCTTTGTCAAGCCAGTAAGTCTGGTCTTTTTTTGTGAGTTAGAATTTTGCTCTACATTTTTCTCCAGCTCTGTCCAGGGCCCTCTACTGTGATCCTTGTTAGAGCAGTCAGTGGTGGTAGCCGGGCACCATCTAGTTATACTGGACTCAGTCTGGTAGAAGCCGTGGTAGCTGTGGTCCATTAGTCCTTTGGACAATCTTTCCCTTGTATCTTGTTTTCTTCATTCTTCCTTGCTCCTGAAGGGGAGAGACCAGTGGAGTATCTTAGATGGCTGCTCACTGGCTTTTAAGACCCCAGACACTACTCACCAAGTCTTACAACAATTTTAAGAAAAAATTTTCTTACACTTTTACCTACCATAGGAAGCTGTCTTGTGCTATAACCCCTCTAATGACATCAGATTTTCAGATTTCAGTTCCCTTTATTTTTAGCTTTATTTTGGGAATTCACAAATTATAATGGAGCAGTGCTCTACATCCAGTGGCAAACATTATTTTAGTGTGAACATTCATCTTTTGTAAGATGGACAATCATTTCCCTGGGTTTGAATTTTGTTAAACAAGTTTATTTGAAACAAGAAACAAGTATTTGTATAGTTCATCATTTTTATCTGCATCAAAGACAGTATTTTAAGAGGCTTTACTAAAAAAATTGAACGTATTAAATAAAGTTTTTTTCCCTCCAATGTTGAAGTTTATATTTTTCTTTGCAGAGTTTATTATTATAAGAAATCACCAAAACAAAACAAAACAAAAAACCAAGCCCACTGCCACTGAGTGGATTCCAACTCATAGTGACCCATAGGGTTTCCAAGGCAGAAGCTGACTGCCAAATCTTTCTCTCGCAGAGCTGCTGGTGGTTTCAAACCATCAACCTTTTGATTAGCAGTCGAGTGCTTGAACTACTGCGCCACCAGGTCTCCTGAAGAAATCACCAGAAAAGAAAAATATTCTCAAAATGTATCTCACTTAAGAAGACTTTCTGATTAATATCAACTGGAATAATTATACCTAAAATATAGGCACTTCTTAATCTAAGTTTGGTCAGTTTGGCAAGCTTAGTGAAAAATATGAGAGATTCTTGGGTGAGGTATTTAAAAACGGGACTGTACTTGATTGAAGGGTTGACTCAAAGAGTAAACCCACCTCAAACTTTGGTTCCATCAGGAGGCAGGTGGTCTTGACTCCTATTATATTTTTAGACCTTTTTGCTGGCTATAGATAATTTTTTTTTTAATTCTGTGCCCAGAAGAGCAAACAGCCTAAACGACATTTTAAAGTAGACAAAATCAAGGAAAAAAAAAAACAAAAACATATATCTATAAACTTCTCTGACCTCTCTAACCTCCCTGGAGAGAAATCTCTCATGACCAAATCAATGTGCTTTGTCAACTTAGGGAAGGAAATAAACATTTTGGGTTCAACGGAGGGAAAACTGTACAACTTTCAAAAAGAATTACGTGGAAAATTCTACTCAGGCCTGGCATTTCCTGGCAAAGACTCCTGAACCACAGGGGGTTCACCTCTGGTGTAAAGATTTGGGCTTTCAGATATGATCTCAGTAGCTTTGCAGGATAAACCCCTGTTGACTGCACTGGTGTTAAAAAGCTCCACGTGATGGTCACAGGTTGGGTTTATCTGCCTTTCCAAACCAAAATTCACTTATTCCTGGATGCAAAGCCAATTTGGCTTCTGTTTTTCATAATGATAACAGTTTGATGCCGATATCTCAGTTAACCCTGTGGGACATGCATTATCATTATCTCCATTTTCAGATGAGAAATGAAGGATCGTGGGAAATTACGCAACACACTCAAGGCCATGTAGCTAAGAAGTGGGATTTTACTTAAGTTCATCTGACTTCAGAACCCACATTCTTTACCTCAGAACACCCATTCTTAACTGCTTTCTGTTATATATGAACCTATGTTGCATCATGAGACTCAGCTGCGTTTCGTTTGTATGACAGGCAAGCTCTAATTTTTGGATATGCCTGAAATGCTTTGGAAATACTAGAATAGAAATATGTAATCTGCTGATACATTTAGAAATGAGCTATTGAAAATTAATATGACCACCATTAAGACTTGATTCTGATATATCACCTGCATGTTAAAAATGTAAACTTAGCCACAAATATTCATTGACTTTCATTAACATACTAATATTTGCGTTATGTGGGTGGTATTTGATATTAGCCACCTAATGATGAATAGAAATTAGACTAGAAAACCCTTAGGAGTAACTGAGCCTTGCATTTTATGAATGTGATTTTATTGAATCTGATTACTATGTTATTACACATAAAATATGTTGTTGTCAGGTACTGTTGAGTTGGCTCAAATTCATGGTGACCTTATGTATAACAGAACAAAATGTTGCCCAGTCCTGTACCATCCTCACAATCATTGCTATAATTGAAACCAAGCATGAATGTTGTAGCCACCGCGTTAATCCAAATATACCTATATATACACGTAAGTTTAGAACAATTCCCAGAAGATATTTCATTGCAGAGTTTTTTTTTTCTCACATTGAACATTAACTGGCTCTTTTCTCTGCACGTTGCTCAGTAACTGAAAGCATGTATGCAGTAAGTAGTATATACACTAAGCAGAAATCTATGAAAGTTTCTTTCATGATACAGAGACTGATCATGCATAAATGAAGAAATAGAGATTTTTGATGGTTCATGCAGGAGTGGGTATACTGGCAGAGAAGGCTGAATGTAGTAGCTTTCCTTTGGATGGCTTCACGCCTCATACTCCCCTGTTACTATCTGGAAAGCAGAAGCAAATTCCCTAGCATCCCGCGTTTACCCTTTTCTGTTCTTTTTTCAATGCAGAGAAGAACGGTGCAATTCCAACAGTCCATTTTCTTTGACACTGCTTGATAAATACACAAACAACATACTTAGATAAGCACCACACAAACTACAAATAAGCTTTCCACTTAGAGAAAATACCACCCCCCACCCGCCCAAATCAAACCAAATCCGTTGCTGTCGAGTCAATTGTGACTTATAGCTACCCTACAGGATAGAGTAGAACTGTCTCATAGGGTTTCCAAGGCTGTAAATGTTTTACGGAAGCAGACTGCTGCATCTTTCTTCTGTGGAGCAGCTGGTGGGTTTGAACTGCTGACCTTTCAGTTAGCAGGTGAGTGCTTAACCACTGCACCACCAGGGCTCTTAAAAATACCCCAGGCCTACTGATATCCTGCGGACATATCTTTATAAGGCCTCACAAATCATTCTGGCCATCTCAGAAATACTTTGTAGGAGAATTAGTGTTGGAACTTAAAGAAGAGTGAATGACTGGGAATTTGAAACTCAGTCTTTAGTCTGGGCTGTGACCAAAATTTCAGCACGGGATCAGGAACCACATCTCTTCTGCTCATCCCAGTATCTTCAGGGCTTAACACAGTGCCTGACATATATCAGGACCAGTTGCCATCTAGTCCATTCCGACTCATGACGACCCCACGTGGGTCAGAGTAGAACTGTGCTCCATAGGGTTTTCAACGGCTGATTTTTCAGAAGCAGATCACTAGTCCTTTGTTCTGAGGTGCCTCTGGGCGGACTCTCACTTCCAACCTTTCGGTTAGCAGCCAAGAACTTTTGCTGTTTACACCGCCCAGGACTCTATATAGTAGACACTCAATATCAGTTTGTTAAATGCATAAACGAATGAATGACTCTTCACGAGAAGGAACTCTGAGAAGAGAAATGCTTTGTTACCACTTGTTCTGTGGAGGGAACTCAAACATTTGGCCAACTTAATCATTACAGTCTCTTGAGGATGGGAAGGGTCTGTGAACTCTATCAGCTGAGGCATTTTAGGTGCCAAATGGGAGTTTGTTCAGGTCTCCAGTCAACATTAAAGGGAAGAGGTGGCAGGATTTATACGAAGATGATTACTTTTCCGTGATTCCTTGGGAGGAGAGTTCAAAAGAGAAATGACTATGATTGTCTTGATTTCTTGATGAAATAGTGTGGCTTTTGACTCCTCCAGGGTAGTGAAATGAGGTTGCAAAAGTCAGAATGATTGATCAATGCAGTTTTAAAACCAAGAGTGCTGAATTAAAAACAAAACAGAAAACAACGTAATATTTCCTGATAAACTACAGAAAGAAATTGTACTGTTGGGCAAGGAGTTTATTTAGGCAGCCTGATGCATATTTTTTAAAATATTGGAATTATAATTATTATTTTTTGCTACTTCCTTAGGAAGAAGTAACTTGTTTTTAGGTGTAATTTTTAGTTATTCTTCAGAAATAACACACTGTATAATAATATTTTTATGACCAAGCATGAATGTTAAATGTAATTTCTCATATGTATATCACTTTTGTGGTATGCTTTAAAGAGGATCTATATAGTCCTTTTTTTTTCCCTCCAAAGGACAAGCAGTTTAGGTACTTTTTGTTGATTGATGATTCTAAGAGCATTGGCTACAGTTCAGGTAAGATAAAGTATTTTCTCAATAACCTGGATGTTTTCTAGTATATTAATGTTTAAATAAAGTTACTATTCTCCCCATCTTTTTCTGAGTATCATGGTGTTCCAAGAGGAGTTTCTGAGTAGAATGAATCACCATTGATTTGAAAGATAAATTCATGACATTTATGAAGAGTGAACTGTTGCTGTAGGAAACACCAAGGGTGACGTCCCCAGTATCCTAGCTCCAAACACTGCAGATTAACACCAGATTTTTGCCTAGGAAGATAGTGACCTACACGTGAATTCAGAACTGCATGCTTGTTGAGTAGGTGTGTCTACCTCACAGTATGCTCTAGGCTAGGAGTGGGAAACTTTTTCTGTAAAGGGCAGATGTAAATGTTTTAGGCTTTGAGAATCATAACTACTTAACTCTGGGGGAGTTGAGCAGGAAAGCAGTCATAGGCAATGCATAAAAAATGGGCATGGCTTTGTGCTAATAAAACTTTATTTACAAAAAAAGAGGTGGCAGGACAGATTTGGCTTGTGGGCCATAGTTTTCAGGCCCCTGCTCTAGGTTATTAGTATGGAAATTAAGGTGTTTACTACATTCAATAGTTCAACTCACAGGAAACAATACTGACTTTTATTACCGTGAAATCAGAAACTGAGAAGAAATATTAACCAGCTTGCGTTTATCAGCTAATAATTTTTGATATGTTATGCATACAATATAACCCACTGTACAACCCTATAATGATAACATGATATGGAATATAATGTGATATAATGTAATATGTTTAGTAAATTGGAATAAATAATTATAGTAAATATAATCCAATGCCTTTATTTTAACCAAAAAAAAAAAAAAAAAACCCAAACCTATTGCCATCAAGTCAATTCTGACTCATAGAAACCCTATAGCACAGAGTAGAATTGCGCCGTAGAGTTTCCAAGGCTGTAATCTTTAGGGAAGCAGACTGTGACATCTTTTTCCCACGGAGTGGCTGGTGGGTTCCAACTGCTGACCTTGCAAGTGAAGTAGCTTCCAACTGCAGTCGAGTGCTTAACCACTGCACCACCGGGGTTCCTTGCAAGTGAAGTGGCTCAAGCTTCTGTAGTTTGTAAATTCAGAACAATGATTATAACTCAGATTTTGGACTGTAGTACTCATAAGTGCTTTCACCTTTCTGTTAATTCACTAAATATATCTATGCTTCTTTTCAGGTGCCTTCGGTAATATATACACGTTAATTATTTCTGAAATGCATAAAAGATGGCTAACCAGTAGACCATGGTGGTGCAGTGCTTAAGAGCTCGGCTGCTAACCAAAAGGTCGGCAGTTTGAATACACCAGTCACTCCTTGGAAACGCTATGGGGTAGTTCTACTCTGTTCAGTAGGGTCGCTATAAATGGGAGTTGATGGCAGTGAGGTTTTTTTTTTTTTTTTAACCAATAGACAACAATGGTTATCGAGAGTTAAAGAAATAAGTGCCATTTAAATTTTGTGTCTTTTTTCTCAATTAAAAAAAATTAACATGTATTATTTTGAATTAAAAATAATTGTTTTAAAATGTAATAAAAATAAAATTGCTTAATAAACTTTCTTATATAGACTCTAGTTTAAGTTTGAGAAGAAATTAAGGTAATAAAATAGAGTACTTGATATTTTAGATTATAATCCCACTTCAAAAAATATTAAGAAATATTTCAAACAAAAGAAAATAGAATAATAAATTGTACATTCTCGTTACCCAAATTATCAATTATCAGAATTTTGCCGCATTTAACTGATCTGAAATATTTTACAGAATTTCAGACACAATCAATGCATTTAAATTTGTTGAGGCTTATTTTATGGCATACCATATGCATTTGGAAAGAATGTGTATTTTGCATTTGCTGGGAATGTTCTCTAAATATCAACTAAATCAATGCACTAGATAGTGTTAGGCATACCTTCTATGTCTTTGCAAATTTATTTTTTGGTTGATCCATCCATTACTGAGATAAAAGTTTTAAGATTTTCCACTCTGATTGTGTTCTGCTAATTTTTGCTTCATGCATGTTGGCATTTTGATATTAAAACATACACATTTTTGTTTGTTTTGTCTTTTTGATGAATTACCTCTTCTATCATGAAATAGCTTCTTTATCACTAGTAATAACTTTTATCTCAAAAATCTCTTTTATATGGCATTAATACAACCATCATATACAGTTGTATTCCATTTTCCATTCATATATATTCAGTCTGCTGTGTTGGTATATTTAAAAATCATCTCTTATAGACCGAACATGGTTGGGTCTCTCTTTTTCCCATTGAGGTAATCTTTGCTTTTTAATTGTTCTTTTGTTGATCTAATCTAATTACTGATACGATGGATTTTAGGTTTTATCACATTATTGTTTATTTCCTTTGTTTTTTTTTTTCCTTTTCCCATTCTCTTGTTCTTCCTTTCTGCCTTTTTTTGGATTATTTAGACATTTCAACGTGCAATTTTACTTTTCCTATTGACTTTGCTTCTATATTTATTTGTGCTATATTCATAGTGATTGATTTATAGATTCCAATATATATTTTTAATTTCTAACAGTCCACTTACAGCTAGTACTGCTTCGTATAAAATTTAAAAACTTTGGAACCAGATAGGTACACATTCCCCCCAGTGTTTAATGCTATCATTGTTTTATGTATTGCCTATTCATGTTATAAACTCCACTAGACAGGGTTGTAATATTTGCTTTAAACAACTATACGTACAATAAGGAAATTAAGAGGATAAAACCTGATAAAAAACCTTTTCTTAAACCCAGCTATTTGTCATTCACATAAAGCTCTGGTGGCTCAGTGGTTAAGCACTCGGCTGCTAACCAAAAGTTGGCAGTTCGAATCCACCAGCTGCCCCTTGGAAACCCTATGGGGCAGTTCTACTCGGTCCTATAGGAATGCTATAAGTGAAGAGCGAGTCGACACCAACAGGTTATTTGTCATTCACCATGCTCTTCATTCCTTTCTCAGCATTTAAGTTTTCATCTATTTCCATTTCTTTTCATCTGGAGAAATTTCTTTAGCACGTCTTGTAGTACAAGACTCCTGATGACCATCTCTTACTTTTCTGTGTAAGTGTCTTTATTCTGAATTTCTTTGTGAAGTATATTTTTACTGGATGTAGAATTCTGGTTGATAGTTTTTTTTTTTCTTTCTTATAGCACTTTAAAGATTTGATTCTACTTTCTTCTGGTCTCCATAGTTCCTGATCATTGAATCATTCTTACCTCTATGTAAGGTGTCACTTTCTCTGTCTGCTTTCAATACTACTTTTTGTCTTTGGTTTTTAACTGTCTAACAACGATGTGCCTCAGTGTAGCCTTCTTCATGTTCATTTTGCACCAAACATCTTGAATCTGTAAATTTATGTCTTTTATCAAATTGGGGATTTTTCAGTCATTATTCTTCATATATTTTATCTGACTTATTCTTTCTCTTCTTTTCTTCTTGGATTCCTGTTAGACATATGTTTGATCATTTGAAATGATCCAATAGATAACTAAGGTTGCATTCATTATTTTTCTCTTTTCTTCACATTGGTAATGTCTATTGATCTGCTTTCAAGTTCAGTTACTCTTTTATCTGTCATCTCCATTTGACAGTTGAGTCTCCCTGGGGAATTTTTTCAGGTATTTTATTTTTTAGTTCTAGAATTTCTAGTTGGTCCTTTCAATTTTTTTTTTTTCATTTCTACTGCAACTTTCTATTTTTTATTTGTTGAAGGCGTATTTTATTTTTTCTTCATTGACAGAGTTATAAAGTCACATTAAAATCTTTGCTAGTTTCAATTAGGTCGTCTTGAGACTGGTTATATTTGATTTTATTTTCTATTGGGAATATGTTCCATATTCTGAGTTTTCATAATTCAGGATTCGATGCCGGGCATTAGGGGTGTTCAGTCTGGAAACACTGTATTCAGTTATTTTTCTCTGATGAACTTGGTTATTCTTCACTTGTTTTAGAAGGATCTTACCATAATTGGACTTCAACTGCAAATATTTGGGCAGCAGCCCTGGTCTCAGAGAGGGTCTTTTGTTTTTAGCTGAACTACTTTGAGTGTTTTGCACAAACATGGCTCAGGGGTTAGTCCAAGATGTGGGTAGACAAATATGGTGATCCCTCTCTGGCTTTTTCCTTCTGAGATTCTCCCACTGTCTTTAGTAGCCGTGCTTTCTTCAGATTCAGTATTATGGTCCTACAGGTCAGGAAGACTGTCCTGTGTGCCATGTGATCTGCACCTGGCCCGAGGCTAAATGCTGCAAAACCATCCAATCACTCTGTACATCTTCTCTGCTCCAAGTGTGTATTTCCCACCAGAATCTATCTGCAGATTCTGTAAATCTCCAGATTTTACAGTTCTATTCTTCTAGAAGTCAGTTCCATAGAATCTTAGTCATTATGTGAAGAGAAAGTTTAATCAGACTCATTGTTAACCAAACCTCTGGCGAAGAACAAGCTTTGATTGTTAATTTTAGTGAGATGTCTCTTGGTAAGCCTTTGGAGGTTTTTTTTTTTTCAACTCAAGGTATGGTTAGCATTGTGACATTATTGGAATCTGCAGTAAATGATTATCTAAAGTAACTCTTATTGGGGTTGGGAACAGAACAGCATTCTACGTTTAGTGCTATACTTATGTTAGTTCACTGTATTCAAGTGATACAGACTGAGGCAGCATCTCCAAAATAATATCCATATGCATGTTAATATTGTACTATTTTAGCACAGGTTCTTTTGATTTAGCTGTGTCTGTGTTATTATGTGTCATGCAATAACTCAATTCTTCCATTGAACTTCTGTGAAACCTTCTTTTCTACAGCATGGCATGACATCATTTGACCTTAACTTAGACTTATACAATTGCAAATAGGAACACAAATTGGGACACTGAAATTGAGTGATGAAGTTCTTTTTTCATTTGTTTTGTTTATTTTTTAAAAGATATTTATCCAGATGATTCAGAAGATATTTATTTATATAATTTGGTGTTTTATTTAAGAGAAAATGCAATTAAAACATATTGTGAACTTAAGGTCCTCTGAGAGTGTATCTGTAGGTCTCACCAGTCCAATATTTCTAGTTTGAGGAAATTCTGATCTATTGCTGTCCAGTTAACTGAACACCATTTGTATAGTACAGGAAGGAGAAATGGAAGAAGAAAATGTATTATGTGATGAAAGAGTGAAAAAAAAAAAAGAAAGCTAGAAGATAAAAATAAAGGAAAGAAGAAAAGGGGAAAAAGGAACTTAGTCTTTGAAGGAGTAGAAAAGAGAGATGAGAAGTGAATAAAGGAAAGAAGAAGAGAGGGAGAAAGAATATACATGACAGAAAAATCCTTGCTACAGGAAAAGCTGAGGGACAAAAGAGTCAAACAGAGAGTGCAAAAGAAACAAAGTGAAGAAGAGACAACTTGCTGATGTAGGTGGTGGAGTGAAGAGGGCGAAAAACAATTGAACACTCAACATTCACTCCTCATTTCTATTTCCACAATAGAAGAAAAGGCAAGTGACCAAGAATCATTTTCCCTAGAATTCCCTTCAGGCCTTTCTTCATTTTTGATCACTCTTTCTTTTCTTTCTTTGCTTCTACCATCATGAACTGCCAGAAGAATGAACAAATCAGTCATAGAAGAAAAACAACCAGAATGCTCCTCAGAAGCAAAGATGGCAAGACTTCATCTTGTTTACTTTGAACACACCATCAGTAAAGACCAGTCTCTAGAAAAGGACTTCATGTTTGGTAAGGCAAAGCATCAGTGGAAATGAGGAAAACCCTCAATGAGATGGATTGACACAATAGCCTCAATGACGGGCTCAAGCATATCAAAGATCATGGAGGGGGTGCAGGACTGGACAGGGTTTCATTCTGTAATGTATAAGGTTGCCATGAGTCAACTGACTCAACAGTAACTAACAACAACACAACAACAATCATTCTGGAGAACTGGTCCTCTAACCGCCCCCACTAGTCTGCACTGTTTTTCAGAGAAAGTTAAGGTGAACAGTGAACTGCAGAAATATGGCCCCAGTATCACGGAAGTAGTGGGATCCGAACTACATTTGCCTGCAGATTTATTTTTCTACACTGAACAATGTGGAAGGAAGGTAACTCAAGTATCTAGTGCTTAGCAGGCACTAGAGAGTCAGAACATAGTCCTTCAGAAGCGTTTTCCTAGAAACCTGTGACTTAATTTGCTTTTCTCTGAAGAATGAATCATTTGGTTATCAGGGAGAAGCTGGTTAGTTGAGCAGAGAAGCATTAAGATGCTTTATGGAGAAGAGATGCCTGTATTGATCAATGCAATGTGAGTTTTTTTTTTTTTTTTAAATCTAAATATATTTGGGGATTGAACACATATCTTGGGCAACTGCCTGAGATGATATGCATGAAGTTATTGTTTTATTAGTATATAATTCCCTAAAAATATTAATGCAGCTTTCCACAGTAACTTAGTTGATAGAAAATACTACATTGTTATAAAACAAATGTTCTCAAACTTTTTGGTGTCAGGGCCCTTTTATACATTTAAATATAATTGATCACCTAAAAGAGCTTTTTCTTTTTTTTTAGTGTGGGTTAATATCTATTGGTACTTATGAAATTAGAAATTAAAACTAAGACATTAAAAATAATAATTTGAAAATAACAATATTAAACCCATTACATGTTAATATAAACAAAATATTTTATGAAAAATAACTATTTTCTAAAAACAAACAAAATTTTAGCAAGAAGAGTAGTACTGTTTTACATTTTTGTAAATCTCTTCAGTGTCTGGCTAATAGAAGACACCTGAAGAATTGTTTCTACAATTGGAGATCTTGGATGGTCCAAATGGTTAATGTGCTCAGCTGTTAACCAAAAGTTTGGAGGTTCGAATCCACTCAGAGGCAACATTTGGAGAAAGGTCTAGTGTTGTCCTTCCAAAAAATCAACCATTAAAAACTCTTCAGAACACACTTCTACTCTGACACACATGGGGTCACCATGAGTCGGAGTTGACTCAGTCGGAACTTTTTTTCTTTTTTTACAATGAATCTGTTGCAGTATATTTTGGTTGAAGTATATGAAAAGTCTGGCCTTAAACAGACAGTCATTCAAGAGAGAATTACTTTAACAGCTTTTTATGATAATTATTGATCATCTTCTTGATAAACCACCAAAACTCAACAAACGGTGATTTCTTAAAGTTTAGTTGCAATGTGGAATTTGAAACTGTATCAATAAACTTTACATACTCTGTTACCTCAACATCTGTTGTTCTGTCTTGTGCTTTGAATCACTTTTCTAACCCGACATAATTTTGTAAGATCATGCATTAGTCATTTGGAAAATACTGGTTCATGAGTTATGCACATCTTCCACATTTTGGCATATTATACAGCATGAATATTAATATCACAACCAATCTCATCAGAAAAGTATTTAACCACTATGAGACCATCAAGCTCATTGCCATCTGGATATATGTGTTTCAAAATTATAATTTTTGCCTGAAAATTGAATTTTATGACATTTCTTGCTCATGAGTGAATACCTCCTGTTACGATGACCTCACCACAAAATTTAAGGTGTTTGGTTAAATCCATGAGATCTATTTCCCAATTTCAGCTGTTCATATTTTATTGCTTACACGGAGAATGCATTTCTAAAACTGCCTTCACTATCTTCCTCTAATGCTCACCTTATGTATGGAAGGATCTTGGACCACGATCTACCTGGATACCTGGATACCTGGATGTGAGCTCTAGATTAGATTTTCAAAAGTGAATTAGAAGACGATGTTTCTCTTCCAAACTCTCTTTAGGTGTTTTCTTTGGCTCAACTAGTTCTGGAGTTAATAGTCAGACATTCTGATTATATGACTGGCCCAGAAGAACTGGTTTTGATTTTAATTGCTTTAACAATAGCGGCTCTAGAGCAAAAGAGATATTGTTCTTCCATTTAAGCCAAAGGAGTTTTAATGGGCAGCATTGATGTTATTTTTTAAGGCCAACTTTAAAGTCATGACATTTTGGCAAATGGAACAATACGCTATTCACCGTTCTAGAAATATATACTAAGATGGATGTCACCAAACCACCAACATTCCATCAAGACAGAACCCTTTTAACATGCTGTGTGAGGCTGCAGTTGTCATTTTCATCTCTCAGTTAAAAGGTTTCACCCTCACTCAGCCAAGTTACTAGTTTTCAAAGTGACAAAAAAAAAAAAAAAAAACAAGATCTCATAAAATACTTGCAGGTAATATACAGCAATAGTAGTCTGAATTCTAATAAGTAAATCATATTTTTCTTTGGAAATGAATTATTCTCACAGGAAGCAACATCAATATAAATAATGTTTCCACATCTAGTGAGTCTGGGAAATCACAATATACCAAGAAGCTAAAATCACCACAAGAAGAATTTAGAAATATTGTAGCATACTAATACAAGCCTCTTCCAAACAGTGTGCAATGGAAATACGACTTTCTTCAAAATAACAATGCTCTGAATTGTTTGGTATTGGTAAATGTGGTTTAAAATTAGAACAACAGATATAATGATAAAAACTATTTTAATATATTAAAGATGGCATTATATGGAACTCAGTGGCGTCTGGGTTTGTTTGCTGACACTGAATTTTCTTTCCCATCTCTGATGCCTTCTCTTCTACCTCCATGTTGTTAGTTGCCTTGGACTTGGCTTTGACTCATGACGACCTTATGTTTAACAGAACAATACCCCACCCAGTGCTCCTTCATCTTCATGATTGCTGGCCTGCTTGAGTCCACTGTCACAGCCATTGTGTCAATCCATCTCACTGAGGACTTCCCCTGCTTGCCCTGGCACTCTCCAAAACATGATGTTCTTTTCCAGAAAGTGATCCTTCCTGATGAAGTGTCTGTATCAGACAATATTTTTTTGTGATCCAAAGGAATTTCATTGGAAGTAGATTGCTAGGCCTTTCTTCCTAATCTGTCTTACTCTGGAGGCTCTGCTGAAATCTGTCCACCATGGGTGACCCTGCTGGCACTTGAAATACTGTTGGAATAAATTCCAGCACGATAGCAACATGCAAGCCACTGCAATATGACAAATTGACAGAAAGTGGTGGTCTACCCCCATATCCATCCGTTATGAAGGTATCAAATTCTAAGTCTGAGATTCTGTGGGCCTTGAGAGAAGGAATGACGCAGTGATGTCAAAAATCGTGCCATTTATGGAGAAACCCCGAGAGTATGGTCCCGGACACCCTTTTAGCTCAGTAATGAAGTCACTCCCGAGGTTCCCTGTTCAGCCTGGGAGTAGACAGCCCGGTAAAACCAAATGAGACTAACGAGGTACAGGAGTCCAGTGACAAGGGCCAGAAAGCAGAAGGGGACAAGGAAGCTGAAGATAGGGAACCCAAGGTTGAGTAGGGATATTGTTGATGTGTTGTGAGATTGTTAACCATTGTCATAGGGCAACATTTGTAGTAACTGTTAAATGAGAAACTATTTTGTTCTGTAAACCTTCATCTTAAGTGAGAATAACAGCACAATTGGAAGAGCGTAGTCAATGTCACTGAACTGTGCATGTAGAAATTTTTGAAATGGTGTATGTTTGGCTATGTGTATTTTCACCAAAAAAAAAAAAAAGTTGAGAAGTTAGAGGGTTAAAATGTTGTGGGGTTGTTAACCAATGTCATAAAACAACATGTGTACTTCTGTTTCATGAGAAACTATTTGTTCTGTAAGCCTTCACTTGAAGTACAATAAAAAACAAACAAAAAAACCCAAAAAAACCGTGCTATTTTACTCTTCCACCCTAGAAGCTTACCTGGTTCTAGGTTATCCCAGGGATTTTCTATCCCAACCAGGATGGGCCGTGGGAGTGAAAGAGTCCACAAAATGGTCTTAAAGAAGCTTCATCGAATTTTTATATTTCAGGAAATGTCTGGGGATGAAAGATCTGGGTTTAACTTTTTCCTCCTTCAGCACAGAACCACCTCCTGATGAGACCACAGAAAGAATTCAGGTTCTCTGGAAGATCCTGGGCTAGGGCTGCCAGGTAAAACATGGGATACCCATGTAAATTTGTTTTTCAAGTTTATAGTGAATTCTTTTTAGTGTAAGTATGTCCCAAATATTGCATGGGATGTACTAATACTAAAAACTATTTGCTGTTTATCTGAAATTCAAATTTAACTGGCTCTCCTTTTCTTTTTTTCTTTTTCCCTAAGTCTGGCAAACCTACTCTGGGCTGAAGATGTCCTGCTGCTGGGCTGGTTCTTGGTACTAGAATAAACTATGCAGAGTGGGCTATATGATCTAGTGGGTGCAGACTCTGTCTTGTTCTTGAGGCAGGATATAGAAAACTACCACTGGAGCAGGGCTATCTCCTTTAGCATTAGTTGAAATTTAAATAGAATTAGTTGAAATATTAGTTGAAAATTAAATTTGAGCACTGTTCCTGAAACCACCTGAAACTTCACTTAATTTTAATTGCTTATTATTAAAAGTAGGATGATATACAATACCAAATACTTTTTGAAACACAGGAATTATCCTATAAAACGACTCCGACAAGATTTTATTTGAGATTTTTTTGTGGCTGTATTGAGGCTTAGAATATGATGTGTAAAGTCAGGACAAGATTTTGAAACATGACCGGCAAGCTCCTTACCATCCATGAGTCTTGACTTTTACATCAATAAAATGAGGGTAATTTAACTTAGAGGACAATGGCATTACATAAGATCATCTAAGTGGAAAATGTATGATGTCTCCTTCTGTCTTAGTCATGGGAACTCTGATGTTAGGGATCAAAACCCTGATGAACCAAGCCAGTTTCTCAGTCATACAGAAATTTGGACTTTTAAGTTTCTCGCCTGTAACACTTCAGCTTGATAAAGTGCGTGGCATCTTTTATCTTCAAAACTATCACATGTCAACAAAGTTTGCTTTGCTGGGGCGTTCTTGGAGTTACCATCCCTCAGGAAATGTCTGGGAGTTGATGGGTTGGGGAAATGGCTCACTGACACCCAGTAATGTCAAAGAACCCATTTAAATGATGTGAAATAACCAGCGCTCATTATTTCCATTTAACAAGAAAGGTCTATTGTATTTACAAAAAAAGCTTTGTGCTACACTGGCCCCGTAATTCACTATTTCTATGATTGTTGTTAGTTAGGGTTGAGTTGGCTCTAACTCATGGTGATCCTACGTACAACATAACAGAACATGGCCCAGTCATAGATCATCTTCATGATCATTGACATGTTTGAGTTCTTTCTTGTGGCAATTGCGAGTGCCTGCCAACCTAGGGGGCTCCTCTTTCAGCACTATATCCGATAATATTCTGCTGTGATGCATTGGTTCCTGTTTGGAAATATACTGCTGGACGTTTCTTCCTAGTCTGTGTTTAGTATGGAAACTCTGCCGAAACCTGTCCACCATAGGTGAACCTGCTGATATTTGGAATACTGATGGCATAGCTTCTAGCATCATAGCAATATGCATGCCACCACAGTATGATAGACTGACAGGTGGGTATTATTTCATACCAATTTTGTCGTCTCATTGAACATATGATGGTAAAAGTCTGGGCAGTCACTGTAGGGGAGTGGGGAGCTTGTGGATGCTGAAATCTTAAATATATTTGTTCTGCTAGATTTTTAAAAGTGATTTTTAAAAAATACCTTATATTTCAAGATAAACACTGAAATATTTACAGATGAGATGATATGATATCTGTGACTTACTTCAAAATAATCTGGGGTGCAGTGGGGAGATGCAGAAAATGTGTTCGTACTCCCTCTAGTTTTAAAAATAATCTTATTCTCTGCCATTAAATCGCACAACTTTTTAGTAAGTTATATACGTTTTTTGAGTCTCGCTTTCCTCATCTCTCAGATGGGGAGAGTAATATTTCCTTATAATGTACGAGAAAAGACCAAAATATGGACAAAGTTAATATAATTAACAGTGAGTGGTCTGTGACAATGTGCTGTCTATTAGTGTGGGGTGGGCCGGCATCTTTTTTATGCACTGATATGAACATGAGTAATTGATGTGTTCCAGGCACCCAGCTCAGAAACAGTACATTAGCTTTGGTTACTGATAATTTCCTTGTGTATTTTCACTTTCATCAAAGTCTTTTTCCCTATGTGGTGATGTGCTTCTGTTTCTTGATTTTTTTTCTTTTTAATAGACTTTATTTTTTTAGAACAGTTTTAGATGTCCAGAAAAAATTAGGCAGGAAGTACAGAGAGTTCGCATCTCTCCCACTTCTCTCCCAGTTTCTCTCGTTTAAGTTTGTTTGTAACTAACCAGCTCAACCAGTTCCTTTATAATACCAAATACTTTCAATAGTAGATGGAAATAGATACCACAGTAATTTCAAACTCTTTGCCCTCTATCTTTCAAAATTTGTGAATATGCATTTTTGATTAATCACTTTTTTTTCCTACTGGAAGTTGCAGATACTCACGCGTGATACTGCTGCTGAGATGGAGTCTCCACATAGGACATTGTCTCCATCCAGAAAGAAAAACCTGAAATGTTGTGAACGTAGAACATTTTTTGAAGATCAGCAGGGGGCACTAAGATTCCACAACAACAACAACAAAAAAATCCCCGTAGCAGCCATAAATTATTTTTCTTTTACTTTAACTCCAAAGTGATAACACCATAAATGCTACGCTTTTTTTTTTTTTTTTAAATCTTCACTATAGCCCTGGTGGCATAGCGGTTAAGCGCTCAGCTGCATGCTGAAAGGTTGGCGGTTTGAACCCACCAGCAGCTCTGCAGGAGAAAGATGAGGCAGTCAGCTTCTGTAAAGATTATAGCCTAGGAAATCCTATGGGGTAGTTCTACTCTGTCCTACAGGGTTGCTAGGAGTTGGAATTGACCCCCTGGCAATGGGTTTGGTTTTTCGTTTATAGCAGACAACGTATCTTTCCTTTGTAAGTCTCTAAGTGTAGATGCACTTAACAAATTGCTGTAACTGGCAATTAAAAAAAGAAAAATCAGATTTCCTTATCTGCATTCTGGTTTGCTCCTCATTCAGCATTCAAATGCAATGCTATTTTCGTCCCTTTGACAAACGTAGAGTAATTAGGATTTTTCACACACAAGTGATTACCTAATAAATGACCTTCTGCAGGCAGCTCTATTAAAACGGAGCAAAAAGGGTGTTTACTGCAAACAGTGGCCAAGAAGGAAGGTGCAGGCACGAGACCAGCTCTGCATAACCAACAGCTTCTTCAGCTCCAAGAACAATGAAGGCACTTGCTAGACTAGCAGGTCTGCACTAAAAATAATTATAAGCCCGACAGGACACTAAACTCTAAACACAAATTATGATTGGCTATTGCAACAGTTCATTAACTCCATGGAAGTCCAAGGGTAAGGAAATAATGCTTATATTCACACGGGGCATCACAAATAAGAAAAAAATCAAAATATATGGACTATGGAAGGATGAAAACAATACCGATCGGTTTTCATATGTCTTCTAGTACATTTAAAGGAGGAGAACAAGTGTGGACTCCAAGTGGATCTCTTTGAAGTGTATTTTTGTGAAGATGTAATTTTTTATAAAACAAATATCTGCAGGGTTGTTGAATGGAATGTTGGATGTGGGCATGTATTCTTGCCTGTACCCATATTTGTATTCAAAAACTACTTTTAAACAATGTTGGTTTGTTGTTGTTATGTGCTGTCAAGTAGGTTCTGACTCACAGTGACCCTGTGTACAACAGAATGAACCACTGCCTTGTCCTGTGGCAACCTCACAATCATTGTTATGCTTGAGCCCATTGTTGCAGCCACTGCGTCAATCCATCTCGTTGAGCGAGAGTCTTCCTCTTTTTCACTGACCCTCTTTTAAACAATATAACTTAAAAATGGAGGCTCTGCTTTGGGTTATACTGGTCTTGGCTTTAGGTAACTTGTGGATTTCTAGTTAAGGACCTGAGACCACAGAACTTTAGGGCTCAGAGGAGCTTTGTCAATTCTCTCAGCCAATCCTTTAACTTTTTAGACGAGAAATCTATAGGTACAGGAAGATCATTCAGAAAGCTTTATAAACTATCCACCGTGCTAGTTGAACTGGCAGTAAGTTCCAAGTCTCCTGACTCCAAAACCAAAAACCCGCTGCCAAGTCGATTCCGACCCATTTATAGCTCCTGACTCCAGTCCAGAGTTGTTTCCCCTTATCAACCTGCCTTTATGTTTGAAGTATAATCTATTCACTCACAGTTGTAAACATATATTTCATCTTATTTTTAACCGTTTCGATAACAATGTGATCTCTAAGTAAAACAGATCAGTTTCAATCCATATGCATTTGGTAAAGGTCCCTGTGGTTTGTAAGTGGAAATAAGAAGTATTTCCAGTGGAAATACTCAAAAGTGAAAACAGAATGTGTTTCCAAGACCACTGAGGAAGTGATACAAAGGAATAAACACACCACTTGTTGGTATTCTTTTTGGTACAGATGGGGTTCTTTTCCAGACAAGTCATAGTAGAAACAGGTAGACTATCTAGAAAGGGAGAGATGCTTTTCGATAAAAACGGCATTTTTATCTACCAGTTAGGACACTTGAGAATGGCAAAGTCACAGATGAAAATCTCAGCTCTACACTTAAAGCATATTACTTCTCCACGAGTAACACAATTTTGAGTTGTGTGCCTTGTTTGCATTTGGCTGACGGTGCTAGTTCACTCCATTCTCACCACCTTCTCTTCTCTATAATTAAATCAATTTCATTATGCTGAGTCGGAGATGACTCAGTGTGGCTGCGTTAGCCGCCGGTGGAAATGGTTTCTTCACTACATTTCATGCTGGTTCCCTTTCTATTAACAAAAATGGAATTTTCAGGCTTCATTACAAGATTAAACTCCTGATAGAATTAATTTAAAGATTACTGATCCTTTCTAGTATCAAGACAATTTTCCTCTTGGGGACTACCACCCTGAAAACTAGATCCCCAAAATGCCATTTCTCTAAAATGCAGTTTCTCTGTTAACTGGGAAAAAAGCATCACAGTGTATCACTGAACTTGAAGGTAAACACGTACGAAGGAAGTCTTTGAAATAAACAAAAGACTATTTCAGTATAGAGTACATAACCACCTTAAATACCTGTGAGCTACAGTATTATCAACTGTGACTCTAGCGACATGGAGATTTTAGATTTCTGTGAAACTGTAGAAGATGTCTTCTAACTTTGTAAAACAGTGTCAGACAATGATTTTTCTTTTTCCTTTTGGAGACTGAAGATGCAAGCAAACTTTCCTTGAAGTGGCCTTCTCCTTTATGGAAAAAAAATTCAGAAACATGAAAGCATTGTTTCTTCTTCTTTTTTTTTAAGTTTATTTAACCACATGTATTGTCAGTACATTTTTGTCATGTTTCATCAAGGGATTCAGGGGTCTGGGGCTAACAGATGCTGCTGTTGTTAGGTGCTGTTGAGTCGATTCTGACTCATAGTGACCCCGCATGATAGGGCAGAGCTGCCCCATAGGGTTTTCTAGGCTGTGATCTTTGCAGGAGCAGAACACCAGGTCTTTTTTCCTGAGGAGCTATTGCCCGCCTTTGAACCATCAACCTTTCGGTTAGCAGCCCGGTGCTTAACCCTTGCTCCGCCATGGCTCATTGGCTAACAGATATAAACTCTAATAAAAGCAAAAGAGCAAACTACTTATTTCTCAGACAGTTTTCACTGAAGTACTACATTTGCTTTGACATATTTTTCTTCATAGTGGATTGAAGAAAATCACTGAATCCAAGAAAATGCTTTAAGCATTAATATGTAAATGCATATTTAGAGGAAGTTTATTTAATGCAATTCAATAAATGTGAGTTTGATAATCTAAAGGAAAATGTTAAGTTTTAAAACTCTATTTTTAGTGAATTGACTTATTTTTCTCGAAGAGCTTGAAGTATGGACCCAAGAGTCTCTATTAGACAGGAGAATTCGTTTGGAACCTCTGTGGGTTCCTCCTGCCCCTTTCATCTGCTCATTTCTGTTAAACTGTGAACTAATACATTAAGGAAAGGGACACTCGATTGATAGCTGATACAGGTATTCACTTTACGTAGAATACTTGACGAAGCTGACACAATGAAGCTGTAAGGCAGGTAAAAAGTTAACCTTGGAGTGGCCAAACCATTTGGCCAAAGTGACAGGGCAGTGAATTGCAGGAGTGAAATTTGAATTCAGGTCTGTCTGCCATAAAATTCCATGCTATATTTTTTTCTTCTACATTTTTCTTCTATATATCCAATTCAATGGGCCAATGAATCCTTTAAAAAAATGGGTGGATTTTACAAAATAAAAATTGTCCCCTTTGGTACAGCTGCTGTGGGAAGCAGTTTGTTAGTTCCTCAAAAAGTTAATCATAGAATTACCATAACCCACTGCCGTTGAGTCGATTTCTACTCATAACGACCCTATAGGACAGAGTAGAACTGCTCCATAGAATTTCCAAAGAGTGGCTGGTGGATTTGAACTGCTGACCTTTTCGTTAGCAGCCAAATTCTTAACCACTGCTCCACCAGGGCTCCAGAGTTACCATATATGACCCAGTAATTCCAGTCCTGAGTATATAAGTAAAAGGACTAAAAGCAGGAACACAAACAGACACTTGTACACCAATTCTTCTTGGAACACTATTCATAATAGCCAAAAGGTGGAAACAACCTAAATGTCTACCAACATGTGGTACATACATCCAGTGGAACTCCCCATGCAGAGAAATGAAGTCTTGATACGTGCTGCAGCAATGATGAACTTCAAACCATTACTCTGAGTGAACTAAGTCAGACCCAAAAGGACCAATATTGTGTGATCCCACTTCCACGAAATATCTAGAATAGGCCAAAGTTTATTAGTGGTTACCAGGGATAAGAGGGAGGAGAAAAGAGAGAGCCATTTCTTAGGAGACTCTGAGCTTCTGTTACGGGTGATAGTAATATTTGGAAATGGACAGTGGTGATGGTTGCCCAACATGATGAATACAATTAACGTCACTGACTTGTTCGTATAAAAAAATGTTGAAATGCAAATGTTTTGTTTTATGTGTATATACATATATATACACACACATATATATACCACAGTAAAAAAAGCCCTAATATTAAAATGTCTATATGTTATTGTAAAAATTTTCCAAGACCCAGGGTCATGTCCCAAATAATCAACAGCGTGATACGGACTCACCTCAAAGCTGATAGCATGGAGAAGGTTTTCTGTTGGCCTTTTGGACAGTGAAACACGCATATAATACAGTAACCTGGCAGGGTGACTGCCTCTCTTAGCTGTTGCTTTGCTCTGCTCCTTGACTTTCGTTTCTAGTCTGGCTTTCTCTGTGGTTAGTCAGCAAAGGCCATTTGGTGTCATAGGGGTATGAGGATGGAATGAAAGTTGTTGAATAGACATTATTGGGATAACGGTACAGGAGTGTGATGGAGTGATTGCAAAAATGTTCTCAGTTCTTCACTTCTTTTTTTAAAATATTTTTACTTTACTTTAGATGAAGGTTTACCGAGCAGTTTCTCATTAAATAGTTAGTACCAATATTGTTTTATTCAGTTCTTCACTTCTTGAATCATGCTTTGTGCAGTGATGTTGCAACTTCTTCCCTCAAGCGGTGGAATCTATTTCCCTTCTTCTTGGATCTTGGCTAGACTTGTGACTTGCTTTGGCCAAAAGAATGTAGCAGAATTGCACTGTACCAGTTCTAAGACTATGTCCCAAGACATCTTGCCAGCTTCTGCTTGCTCCCTGTTCAGCTGCTATGAAGGAAAACCCAGGCTAGCCTGCGGGCGGATGAGAGACATGGTGCTGTCAGCCATTTTGCTTGTCAACAGCCAGCTATGCAACAGACATCTGAGTGACGCTATTTCAAGCCGCCAGGCCTCAGCTGACCTGCAGATACTCAGGTAAGCCCCGCTGATAGCACCAAGCATGGCCCCGGTGGGCAAAGCCCCCCCAGCTGACATGTAGACTCATGAGAAGTAATAAATGGTTATTGGTTGTTTTAAGCCACTTATTTTCAAGGTTGTTTGTTACTCAGCCATAGCTAACTGATAAAGGAGGCTAAGAAGTAAGACAATTGAGCATAAGTGGGCAGGAGAGAGTGGAGCCAGCCTCTGGGAAGCCTAATGAGAAAATCAACCAACCAATCAACCAGCCTAGCAAATAAACAAACCCGTTGCTGTTAGAAAAAGAAAAAGGGAACTCAGGACCTTACAGAGCAAGTGAACTAGAAATACACCTAATTAGTTTGCATGCATTGATAATTCTGAAGAGTAGGATAAAAATAAGTATATATATCTAAACTTATAAACAAAAAGTAATAGCAAAGAGTCACTAAAAATCATCAAAGGATATTAGGCAAAATGTTTTGTTTTACCCTCCGATTGAAAAAAAATAAATCACTCCTTACATACCATGGGAATTGAATGTGGCCTGGCCTTAAGCTTATTGCAATTTCCTGCTATCACTTGTTTGAAATGGCTGAATAAAGTAAATCATTTTGTTTTGGTATCTGAGCTTTATGCCACTATTCATTTTTTTTAGCTGAAATGAGCAGTGGAAAATAGGATTTCTGTGAAGTCGGTCTTTTAAAATATGCACTGTTTCAAGCAGCAAGCTAATTTTTGAATTCATCAGATGTGTATTTATATGGTGAATGTATCTGTCACATAAACATTTTGTCAATCACCACCTTCCTTCTGTTCTGACACAGTATGATGTGAGCAACATCTAAAACGTGATGAATGTTGTGCTTGTTCCAAGTGAGAATTAATTATGGCGACAACAAGCGTGCTACAAAGCCACCCCTGCTCCATTATAATGCTGCATCCACCGAAACAATCATTGGCGTTTTAAATTAAAAATATTCGCATCTACAATTAGGTTAGTAAACGCTTTAGTTTGGCTCTTAAATTAGTTTATCCTTGGAATGAAATTTTACCTAAATCAACTCCGAAAACAAATACTGGTCAGGAGGCTAAGGCTTGAAACTGATCAGAAGGGAAATGACCATGAGTCCAATGGGAAAACCATTTATCCAGCTTCTCCTCTGTGTTTTGTTTTGAGAATTATTATTTTTTAATTATAATGACATGGAGATAATTCATAAATGAAGATTTGAAGAAGATTTGCCTTGTAGATTTGATCCACGCAATTTTGAATAGAAATAATGTGAAACCAAAATGTTGGATATGTCTGCAGTATGATATTTTATAATACCTAATGTATCTAGATCTTTATATTTCTTTCTGACATATTTTCTTGAGAACTTTTACACTCCTGGGGATATTATTATAAAGAGGATGACATTAGTTTGTAAATGTGACTGGATATAAATATAATAGAACAAGTAGCCTGAAGATAAAAAATACCAAAGCTTGGCAATTGAAAACTAAGTTTAGAATGAATAAAGAATGCTAAATTATACCCTTAGAGGTCTCAGTAAGAATTGACTACCTAAGCATTGCACACACACACTTGAGAAGAATATCTGATGCTGCTTAAAGACTCCATTGAGAGATGGTTCTAAAGTCTTTTAATAATAGTAATAATAATAAGCATGTAAAGGCCATACGTGCCAAGCATTTTTGCCTACATTTTTTCACAGAAATCTCCAATATTTTTTCCAAATATACGTAACAAACTATAGATGAGCCACCTTAAATTGCCAACATATAACTGTAGTTTATCTCAAAAAATGGCAATTGCATGCAGTGCAAGCTAATAGAGGTAGAGGCAAGAGAGTATACAGGTGAGTAGAATCTCCTTATTACCCCTAAACAGGAAGGAATCTTACGTCTCTGCATAATGTCAGAATCCTCCTAATGAATGCTCAGCTTACTGGGTTAAAAGACAGAGAACACAAAGCAAATTAAAAAAAAGAAGGAAAATAAGCTCAACCCTGTGAAAGTGTGGAAGGGGGAGAGGAGAGCTTTCCCATGCTCTGGAAGGAGCGGTGGCTACAGAACCAAGCGCCAAGCAGACGAAGTTGGTGAGATTCACAGACAAGGTACAAAATGCACTCATGTGCACGTCAATAACCTGTAAAAAAGAAAGTGTTGTAGGTAACATGGAGGAAGAGGAAAGCACCATATTGTGCTCTAGAAAGATTAACAAGTTACATGCAAATCTCTCTCATTGCCCTATACGCCAGGCCTATCATCAAGACTTTTTTTGGTTTGTTTTAGAGGGAGAGAAACACATATTTTATTATTAATTTGTCTAATGATATGAAGTATCTGAAGTATTATTTTAAGTGTTTGGAAATTAGTACCGTGGGGATTTTTTGCTTTTTTTAAAATTTTTTAGTTTTTTAATTAAGTGGTGGTATATTTACCTCTCACCAAGATTTTTCAGTAAAAATTAAATGGGGGAACTACAAGGACAACATAAAGGCATTCTTGAAATTATGTCTAATGTTTATGAGTAATATTAAGAAATGATTAACTTAAATGCTATTGTTGGAAACCTGAGTCCCTACGTAGGCCCTGATCTTCTGAAACTACCACATATATCCTTCTCCTAGAAAACAAATGGGATGGTGACTATTGCTTATTTTGCCAGTCCTTTCCTTTGGTGGGAGCCTCTGTGGTTCCTTCACCTTCATCCTCACTGAGAGCAAAGAAAGCTCTGTGGCTGAAGCTGTTCACCGCCTCTGACCTTACCCGTCTCCAGATAAGATTCAGACAAGGCCTGGCGGTACATTCGATACAAAATTAGGTAAAACCCAAGTTGTATCTTTGTCTTTTTGGGTACTAAACTTTTTTTTTTTTTTTTAATTGTACTTCAGGTGAAGACTTACAGAACAAATAGTTTCTCATGAAACAGTATTACACATGTTGTTTTATGACATTGGTTAACAACCCCACAACATATTAACCATCTAACTTCTCAACCTTTTTTTTTTTGGTGAAAATACGCATAACCAAAGATACACCATTTCAAAAATTTCTAGTTGCACAGTTCAGTGACATTGACTACAATCTTCCAATTGTGCTGTTATTCTCACTTAAGATGAAGGCTTACAGAACAAAATAATTTCTCATTTAACAGTTACTACA
>NW_004443948.1:26858992-26871973 GCF_000243295.1 Trichechus manatus latirostris | reverse complement strand
ATTACCTTTTCAATCTCTTCTCTTATTATGGGTCTGTTCAGATTTTCAACATCACTTTGTTTTAGTTTGGGTAGGCCGTGTGTTTCTAGAAATTTATCCATTTCCTCTAGGTTTTCAAGTTTGTTGGGAGGGTACTAAACTTTTTTCTCCTTCTGAAAATAGTAAGTATAACAGTATGGTCTGGTCTGGAGAGGTGAGACAGCTAAGGTTTGACAGACACGTGGTGCTTGAATTCACATTAGGAGCCTTGTCAAACTCTTCAAAAAGAGCGTGCAAATTTGTGTTTAATGTGCTGTATTTGTTTTTCTAGGAAAGGGACCTGTAGTGTTTGTTATATTCTTAAGGGTATCTGAGATTGAAAATAAATTCAGAATCACTAATATAATTAAAACCACCAATCATCTAAAGAAGGAACCCAAAATGGTTTCTAATAAAAGGATGAAGAGTTTCAAAGTACAGCAAGGATGTACATGATGGGAAAGTGTTTGTAAACACCAAGCTAAAACAAATAAACAAACAAAAATCCACTGCATTATTTTCCATCTGAAGGAAAATTGAGAAAATCTTGAAAAGGGAAATCCAATCATAACTTCTCAGTGTATTCCTAGTATGTCTAGGAGAAGACTTTGACTCAAAAACTCAAGAATCTGTCTATAAATGTTATATACAGCAGTCATTGCTTGATGAGACTGGCATAAAGATCATCCAACTCATTCTTCTTTCTCCGTGTCCATATACATAAAGCAATCTTCTGATAATAGTTTGTCTTTCTGTGTGGATATGCCTACAAGTAGATTGTATACTAAACCAAAGTCTCAAACCCAGTTCTGACTCATGACGACCCCATGTGTTGCCGAGTAGAACTGCTCCATAAGGCTTTTTTGGCTGTGATTTTTTTTTTTTTAAATTGTGCTTTAAATGAAAGTTTACAGTTCAAGTTAGTTTCTCATACAAAAATTATTTATACACACACTACTGTGTGACCCTAGTTTCTCTTCCCATACTGTGACAGCACAATCCTCCTTTCCATCTTGGATTTCCCGTGTCCATTCAACCAGCTCCTGTCCCTTTCTGTTTTTTGGCTGTAATTTTTACAGAAGCAGAAAGCCAAGCCTTTCTTCTGCAGTGCCACTAGGTGAGTTCCAACCATTAACGTTTAGGTTAGTAGTTGAGTGCAAACTGTGCCACCCAGGGTACTACTTGGTGGACATGAGGATTTGCTTTCCTTGATAGTTGAGCTTCTCATCGTAAATTAACAAATTGGCATCAGGCTTATATATCCTTCTGTGAATTTGTTAGTATCAGTTCGTTCCAAGGTGATTTTTCTTATCTCAACCACTCTATCTGGAACACAAAGCATTCACATACCTGGCAAGACCAGAACACCATTTACTGAGCAAGTAGAACGTTCAGGTTCTAACCACCAGCTACTCAGCAGGAGAAAGATGTTGCAGTCTCCATCCATAAGGATTTACAGCCCTGGAAACCCTATAGGGCAGTTCTACTCTGTCCTTCAGGGTCGCTATGAGCCAGAATCTACTCCAGAGCAATGAGTTGAACAATTAGTGTTAGTAAAGTTTACATAAAAATCTTCACTGCTTTCCAAAGAATGATGTAGCAGTGGAAAAATTATTCACCAAGACGTCTTGTAAACAGCTTATTTAATGCTTATAATATGCATAAAATTTGCAATTATCAGTCAGTGCCTCAGATTTAGAAAGGGCCTCAGATGTTGAAAATGCTTCAGTAGATGAATTTATAGTTTATTGAATTAAAGTTTGAAAAGCACTCTTTATCTTCACTGAATTTAATTGTAATTCAACAGCAAATATTTAAGGTGGGTTGTCAGAGTTATCTGAAGTTTTACGAAACCCTGAACATATAGAAAAAACTAAGTTAAGTTGAGTACTCTGATCTTCCAGGGAGTGCCCTTTATCTAAAATAGCTGTCCAGGATATTGGAGTTTAACGATGAATATGGTTCTACACAGGACAGTATGTAAAGTACCAAAGAAGAATGAGATGCAGGTTATCTTAGTCTTCTAGTGCTACTATAACAGAAATACCACAAACGGATGGCTTTGACAAAGAGAAATTTATTCTCTTGCAGTCTAGTAGGCTAGAAGTCCAAATTTAGCACACCAGCCCCAGGGGAAGGCTTTCTCTCTCTGTCGTCTTTGGAGGAAGGTCGTTGTCATCAATTTTCCCTGGTCTAGGAACTTCTCCGCACAGGAACCCCAGGTCCAAAGGTCTCGCTCTTCTCCTGGCACTACTTTCTTATCGGTATGAATTCTTCTCTCTTTGCTAGCTTCTCTTTCCTTACATCTCTTGTAAGATAAAAGGTGGTACAGGCCACACCCCAGGGAAACTCCCTTTACATTGGATCAGAGATGCCACCTGAGTAAGGGTGTTACATCCCACCCTAATCCTTTAACATAACCCAATCTTGCCTCATTAACCACAGGCAGAGATTACGGTTAACAACAAGTAGGAAAATTACATCAATCACAAAATGGAGGACAACCACACAATACTGGGAATCATGGCCTAACCAAGTTGACATATATTTTTGGGGGACACAATGCAATCCACAACACAGGGTAAAGTACACCTGACATGTGGTCAGGGAACCAAACACTGACACCCCCACTGCAGCAGGGTGACTCTGTGCCACCTCATATAGGCCTTAGCATCTGGCCTATAGTCTCAGTGGTCAATATACCTTCTTAAGAATACTTTCTTAGATTTTAAGAGGATATACAATAATAATATAAAGAATTTAAATTAGATAAAAATAGAGTAGTAATCAGTGGTTCATAAAATTGATTAAATTTATTGTTCTGTTTACAATTCTTTATACATGTGAAGAGTCACTTATATTAAAATACCAAAAACCAAATCACACCTGTTGCTGTTGAGTTGATTCCCACTCATGGCGACCCCATATGTTATAGAGTGGAACTGCATTCCATAGGATTTTCTTGGTGTAATCTTTATGGAAAGGAGCCCTGGTGGTGCAGTGGTTTAAGTGCTTGGCTGCTAACCGAAAGGTTGGTCGTTCAAACTCACCAGCTCCTGTGCAGAAGAAAGGTGTGGCAGTCTGCTTGCTTAAAGATTTACAGCCTTGGAAACCCTGTGGGGTAGTTCCACACTGTCCTGTGGGGTCACGATGAGTCGGAATCGACTCGATGGCAAGATTTTTTTAAAAAAAATTTAATGAAAACCAGGCCTTTCTTTCACAGCACCACAGTGTGGGTTCAAACCATTAGCCATAGTAGTCTAGAGCAAACTGTCGGTGCCACCGAGGGACCTTATATTAATATACAGAATGATAAAAGCCCCTAAGACTGACGCTGACTTGATCCTACTACAGTTGAAATGAATCATAAAAATGTTGAAATTGTTTTAATAGGAAGATTTATGGCAAATTTGGTAAGTCTTTCCAATATTTTTAAACTTGAGAATTGGCTACTTGAAGCAACGATTTCACATATATGAATTCCATCCAAGCAAAGAAAAACAAAAACTTGTCCTCTGATAACTTGGTTTGAGAACAGACTTGTGTGTAAAGTTTCTGGAAGTAAATGATCTATCGGTTTTTGAGGGGTGCCAAGGGAGAGAAATTCATTTGCATTGTGTTCAGACAAATGGCGTGGTGCAGTGACAGTGAAGTGGGGAAATGAATGTTGGCTCTACCCATAGTGCGACAATGTCCCGATTGCCAGTTTCATTCTGAAGTTGAGTTTCATCTCAGGCTTTAGAGCCAATGACAGCAAAGGGCATGGCAGGTGATGGGGGAATGATTATGAGAAGTGGTGGGGGGAATTCTAGTCCAGGAAATTTGTGTGCCCTGATATAAAGCAAAAAACAAAATGCATTAGAGAGAGGAGTTGATTGATAATTCATTTACTTATTCATTATTGCCTGAATATGGACTTGATACCTGGATCTTTGCTCTGAACATTAGTCCAGGACATTCACTCAATTAATCCACAAATACCTATTGAGTTCTTACTATATGATGTGATTGTATACCTTGGATTGTAAACCTCTAGAAGACAGGGTCTGAGGAAATCCTTTAATGAAACCCTCGTAACGCAATGCTGAGAACATGAGAACGTTGTGTTTTGTCATGATGACACACCATAAGGATGACAAACCTAACCTGTCACTGAGGAGTCGATTCCGACGCATAGTGACCCTATAGGACAGCAGAACTGCCCCATAGGGTTTCCAAGACTGTAATCTTTATGGGAGCAGACTGCCACATCTTTCTCCCACCGAGTCACTGGTGGGTTCAGACTGTGATTTTTTTGTTAGCAGTCGAGCGCTTAATCACTGTGCCACCAGGGCTCTTTGATTATGATGATAGAAAACATTAAAAATTCTTTAAAGATGTAATATTGATTAATGAGACAGGAAATAAGGTGAAAAATAAAGCATGTTACTTAGCTGTATATTGTTTTGCAGACCAGGGGATAGTAACTACTGACCTAAGATGTTAAAATATAAAAATACTTTGTATCATTATCCAGAATTCCTGCATAGCAGCACAATATGTTAGATCAGATATTAGTTGGTAAATAGCAAGGAAATGTTGTGTAATCTCATAAGTCTAAATGTCTAAAATTGGTCAGGCAACCCTATAGGATGGAGTAGAACTGCCCCATAAGGTTTCCAAGGAGCGCCTGGTAGATTCGAACTGCCAACCTTTTGGTTAGCAGCCGTAGCTCTTAACCACTCTGCTGCCAGGGTTTCTTAGTCAGGCCTAGATGACTGTAAAAGAATTAAAAATATTACGAGTAGTTTAAATTCTTCCACTTAGAATCAGTCTTCACGTTTCTTGAATACAATCAAATACTTTGAGAGACAGAGTAGCAGGGATGGGGGTCTGGAGACCATGCTTTCAGGGGATATCTAGGTCAATTGGCATAACAAAGCTTATTAAGAAAATGTTCTGCATCCTACTTTGGGGAGTGACATCTGGGGTCTTAAAAGCTTGCAAGCAGCTATCTAAGATGCATCAGTTGGTCCCAACCACTTGGAGTAAAGGAGAACAAAGAACACCAAAGACACAAGGAAAGTATTAGCCCAAGAGACAGAATGGGCCACATAAACCACAGACTTCATCAGCTGAGACCAGAAGAACTAGATGGTGCCTGGCTACCACCAATGAACATCCTGACAGGGAACACAACAGAGGGTCCTTGATGGGGCAGTAGAAGGATGGGGTGCAGAACTCAAATTCTAGTAAGAAGACCAGACTTAATGGTCCGACTGAGACTGGAGGCGTCCCGGAAGGCATGGCCCCTAGACTCTATCAGCCCAGAACTAAAACCATTTCCAAGGCCAACTCTTCCAACAGGAATTGGACTGGACTGTGGGACATAAAGCAATACTCGTGAAGAGTGTGCGTCTTAGTCAAGGAGATACAAGAGACCAAAGGGGGGCATCTTCTGTCCAGACATGAGATGGGAAGGCAGAGAGAGTTAGCAGCAGGTTGAATGGTCATGGGGAATCAGGGGCAGAAAGGAGGAGTGTACTGTCGCAGAATGGGGTGAGCAATTAGGGTCTCATAACAAAGTATGCAAAAAAAAGGTTGTATGGGAGACTAACTTGAAATGTAAACTTCATTTAATTACAACAATAAAAAAAAAAAAGAATCAGTCTTCTCCACCCATTCAACAATGATTTCTTTCTTTTTTATTCTATTTGTTTTAAAATTTATTTTAGTACTGGTCATAAAGTTAATATAGTAACATTATAAAAATTGGAGAATTGTGATAGAGCATAAAAATAATACTCATAACCCCACTGCCCAATGGTAACTTGTTTGAAAATTTAGTATATTTTTCTAGTATTTTTTTAAATCAATATATTTACATGGCTGAGATTATGTGAACTATGCCAGATTGCTTATTAATTTTATATTTAATACTGTATCATAAGCATGTTTTCAAAAATCACTAGAATAATTCTAATTATTTCATAATAACCCATTATATGGTCGTACATAATTTACTTAATCATTTCCTTAATGATCCTCCTACAGTAAAATGATGTCTTGGTATATGCATATTTACCAGATTAAGTTTAACTCAGCGTATGTTCTCAGGAGTGGAATTTGGGCTAAAAGGGCATGGTTAAGTCTATGGCTCTTTAGCTACAACATCAAACTGATTTCTAGAAATTTCCCCCACTTGATGCACAAAGCAGTGGGGTCTGGTGAAGATCAGCATAGACTTGAGTGACTAAAAAGGAAAAAGAAAATTAACACCTAGTCGGTACCTCCTGCTCCAGGCACAATGCTTTCACACCGATTACATAACTTAAATATCCCAGCTGCTCTGTGGAAAGTTTTGTGGTTGAAATAAGACTCGAAAGATATTTTGAATAATGCGTAGATTTGGAAAAGGTGAAAAGCCTGAGGAAGTACCTTGCAGATGGTAGGGACTGGTGGAACATGAAGTTGTGAACAAATACAGTCCTGTGGTCTTTGAGGTGACCCCAAAATAGCGTCCCTCTTCCCTCCACATACTCTGAATCACTTGAAGAATAAGACAGTAATAAGGCAGAGGGGAACAATAAGGTCTCCTTCTGTGGTCAAGGGTCTAATAAAACTCAAATCTCAAAATGAGTCAGTCAGCAAAGATAAGCTTCCTCCTCACTTCACCACATCCACTCCACTTTACAAAAAAAGAAAAAAAAAAGAAAAGAAAACAAAAAACCGTTGTCATCGAGTCGATTCTGACTTAGAGTGACCCTATAGGACAGAACAGAACTGCCCCTTAGGGTTTCCAAGGAGCAACTGGTGGATTCAAACTCCCGACCTTTTGGTTAGCAGCCACGCTTAGCCACTGAGCCACCAGGGCTCTGCCCGCTCCACCACAGGAGCCACTCAAACCAACTGCCATCAAGTTGATTCTGTCTCATGGTGACCCCATGTGTGTCAGAGTAGAACTGTAGTCCACAGGGTTTTCAAGTGCTGATTTTTGGGAAGTAGATTGCCATGTCTTTTTTCCAAGGTGCCTCTGGGTGGATTTGAACCTACAAACTTCCAGTTAGCGGCTGAGTGCATTAAACTGTTTGCACCACCCAGTAACTCTTCCTTTAGGAGCAGGGCTCTTTAAAATTTGAAGCATGGAATAAAAAAGGAACATACGTATGTCTGCAGGTAGGATCACTCACAAGGGGGAGGACAAAGGGACTGAACTATGCCTGCCTAATTTCTCCCAGTCTCAGCAATGTGTAAACTATTTCTTACTGTCAGAAAAAGGAATGAGTGAGAAGGTGAAGAAAAGCTAAGATTCCTGTACTTAGAAGAGTTCCCTCCACGTGGAAGACAAAACAATGAGTAGGAAATAAGTAATTTACCTTCTACCATGAGATGACTTGAAAACTGCCCTGATTAAGATTTATGCTGAGAATTTCTAGAAGGCTGAATTGCGGGCCATCTAAAGTATCACAGCAAGGTATCAGCTTCTACTTTGGGGTGCCTTGGGTGAATCGTGAGCAGGAGAGAGATAATACAGCTTTTCTCTCTCTTTTGAATTATAGTTGTCTCTTGACTTCCCAGCTTGAATTCCACAACAATGGGGATACGCATGGTTTTAAGTAACAATTCTAGTTTACGTTGGGCTGGGTTCTTCTTCCAGGTGGCATTCTTTCACTATGTTCTGCCTTTGTGGGCCAAAATCAACAAAACAAAAATTGGCAAAGAAATAATTCCATTTTGGAAGTCCATTCTAAAAATATGATTCAGAATTAAGAATGGTCAGTGGCCACCAGGCAAGGTAATAAAATGACTAATTTAATATTTGGTATGAGGTGTCATCCGCCTTGTGAGTGAGCTTACCTACAGACGTACATCTGTTCCTTTTATGAGGCAAGTCATTAGTCTTTTGGTCATTGTCAACCCTCCCTCTGAGAAGAGATCACTCTACAGAAAATCCAACTTGCTTGCCGTCTACAGTTCACTGTCAGAAACATGAGTGATGTTTTTAGGATGGAACATCTGAGTAGGAGAATGGTGGTGACTCCAGAAATGAAAGGAAATTGATGCATGCTACAAATCTTTGGTTAAAATATAAAATTAACCTCAGTAGCAGATAATGGCTTTATGTAGATGCCCCTGAAGGAGTCCACATAGTTTTTGTTCCGATTTATGAATTTGTAAGGGCTGTAAAATGTCAAGACATAGTATTTCGTTTCCATGGACAATTACCTCCACTTTATGGCTTTCCTGCAACCTAAACATCACCCTCAGGCCTTGGGCCCTCCACATTCCTATAAATAATCAGGACACTGGTTCATCAGGGTCCTGGAACAGCTCAAATCTGAGAACAGAGTATTCTTTCCCCCATAGTTTTTTTTTTTTTAAAAAAGTTTGTTGAGTACATTTAGGCATTTCCCCCCATACATTAAAAACCGTGTTGTTGTTAATACTTAGGACTTAGTAATGTGGGTAATGAAAGTCAGGAGACTTCTGCACGAAACTGGTCCTTATGGAGCCTGTTTCCCTGGTAGGTAAATGCAGATGGGTCTGTAGAGTTTCCCGCAGCAGAACCAGCTGGAAGAAGAAGCACTATGGCACTAAGGGTGTGGATTGCTGTCTCACTGTGTTCCAGCGAACTGCCTCATCTTCTCCCCACAAGGACGTTCTTCAGTAGGCAACATCTGCCCACATCTGGCACTTTCATAGTGTCGTTTGCATTCTCCCCACAGGAGGGGCTCTTAATTTGCTGTTTTCCCCAGAACTTTCCAGAGTCCACTTCTGTCTTCAACCTACACTAGCTAAGATTTCTGAGCAAAAAACTACTCTCTTTCACAGACCAGGAAGTGGTTTGTGTTTGCAAATGTGAGGTTCGCTATTTACTATAGAATGCAGCATTTTTCTTTTTCTTCCTGTTCTTCTCAAACAACTTCTTCTTTTCTTTTTACTCTTCTTCAATTTCTTCTTAAGCAACAACTACTTCTCCTAGTCCTCTTCTTTCCCCAACTCTCCCCATCTCCATCTCTATCCTCTTCCCTCTTCTTCTTCTCCTTCTTGGAGAAATCTAGAAACTACTTTAAGGCATTGTCCCATCAATGGATTTTGAAAGCAAACAATGTGGTCCAATTCCAAGAGCAGTCTCAGCAGGGATTATGTCCTTCCTGCTCACATTCTGTTAACCTAAGAAGCTCCTAGGAGTTTGACTCTATGTTGGTTCTCATTGTTGCATGGATCTAAACATCTTTAAGATATTATATGGGCTGAATTGTGTCCACCAAAAAGATATGTTCAAGTCCTAACCCCTTGTACTTATGAATGTGACTTTATTTGGAAATACGATTGTTGCCGATGTAATTAGTTAAGATGAGGTCATACTAGAGAAGAGCGGGCCCTAATCCAACGTGACTGGTGTTCTTATGAAAAGAGGAGAAGAGACACGGGCACACCAGGAAGAATGTCAAGTGAAAATGGAGGCAGAGGTTGGAGTAATGCTGCCACTAGCCAAAGAATGTCTGGGGCTTCTAGAAGCTGGAAGGGATCAGGAAGGCTCTTTCCCTACAGCTTTCTGAGAGAGCATGGTCTTCTGATGCCCTGAATTTGAGCTCCCAGCCTCCAGAACTGTAAGACAATAAACTTCTGTTGTTTAAAGCCACCCACATCATGGTAATTTGTTACAACAGCGGTAGGAAATTAATAAAAAGACTCAACATAATTTTTATGTCCTCACTTTGGAGCAGTCAGTTTTACTTCCAAGTTCTATAATTTAAGTATAGTACTTTATCATGTCTTATTACTTTAGGCAAATGGTTGAAAGGCAGAAAGATTTTTTATAGAAAGATTCAAAGAGGACCCTATGGCTCTTGGTTGAATGTGGCATTTGGTTGATTTTATTGTGATTGCGCCAATCTAACTTCAGAATGTTTTCCTTTAATAAAATATTTTCAAACACTAAACCTTCTCCTTCAAACGTCTGCACCTTGAGTAATGTACAATTGAAAATGAACAGTAAGATTCAATGTGCAAGAGCTGTCTAAATGCCTTATATCTTGCCTTTAATTCCAGGGAGCCTAATTGTGGCCCATCTGGCTATTATGATGTGCTATGCCGATTGCTCGCGTTTGTTCTGTTTCTTACGTCTTAGTGTTCCTTGAGGGCTTTTTAAGGAATTAAATCTTGAAATTGACACAGTTCTGGTGAATAAAACAATGACAACAACCACAATCCTTTTCACCTCATAGAACATTCTTACAGATAATTTTTTGCAGGCTAGCTAAGGAAATGTCAGAGTTTGGGTGCACATTTTTAATATGAGAAAGAGAACATATTACTGACCATATAAATTTTTGTACACAAGGGTTCTTAAAATATTTTTTTCTATATTTGTGTAATGACAGGTACATAGTTACACAAACTAGGACTGCATGAGAAACAGTCAAATATATTCCCTTAATCTGGTGTTGGGACAGCCAGGATGACAATTTTTTTTAGTTGCTTTCCACTTAATGACATTGCATTATAGACAAGGGAAGCAATACTGACACCTGATCTTCACACTTACGCTATGTGAGTGAATAGGGGAATTCTGAGGCCGTTCAACACTGAATTTTCCCATTGTACTGCAATTACAGGAACACTTGTGCTACCTAGCTGTGCACAGAGCCTCGTGAAATGCAATGTTCCAGAGCTGTCAACGTGTTTCATTTCTTGCCTTTAATTCAGGGCCTAACTGTGGTCGATCTGGCTATTATGCTGTGCTATGCTTCTCTTATAAGCATACTGCAGAAAGGCTAATAATTTTAGATTTAATTCAAAGGGCTGTTGTGAATATTCACCCAGTTCTATGTACCTTTCTTTAAATATGACACATGGTATATTTGCAAAGGAAAAGTGAGGTTTGCGGTAACATAAAAATAATCCTTAAATCATGTGAATGCTTGAGCAGGGTATGTTAATCTGAACTCAGATGTAGGGACTTTGATATATGTTAGCTTTACGGCCTGAATTACATAGCTTGAGCTCTAGCCAAACACCAGTAGTATGGAAAATGAACTTTGTTCCCTAGCGGATATGATGTCGTTGCTACATCTGAACCAATTTACATTTTAGTCCCACATTGGATCTATTGATCTAGAAAGGATATTGTCTGCTGGAAGAAATTATTTACATGACCGATTGAGAAAGGTATAGAAACTTTTAGATCATGTATTTAATAAATTACTGTTACTGAAATGCATACAACTTCTAAGCATGAATACTTCCCTGGAAACTCTCTGAGGAATGGAATGGGCAGTTCACCATTTCTTGGCTCTCGTGAAAAGGCTTAAGAAGGAAATGATATCAATTGCTGAATGTGGCAATTATGTCAGATTCAAAAAAGATAAATGTTCCATGATACAGAGGTATCCTAGCTAAAAGACAGCTCTCATTGTCATTTTTATAACAAAGGCTTCACTTTTCTACATATTCTTTTGTTCAATATAAAATCCTACTTGGCTATGAGCTCCTTGAAGGCTCCTGGATGGTGGAAAGGGTGAAGTGCTTGACTATTAGCCTAAACGTTGGCAGTTTGAACCCACGCAGAAGCACCTCAGAAGACAGGCCTGGCAATCTGTTTCCAAAACATCACAGCCTTGCAAACCCTATGGGGCAGTACCACCCTGCACATACAGGCTCGTCATGAGTGGGAATCGACCCGACAGTAACTAACAGCAACGGCAGCATGAGCTCCTTGAGGTCAGGACTATTCTTGGTCTCTATTCTCAGCACTCAACGGATCATCTGACACACAGCAGGCCCTAGAATTTGTGTTGAATTGGTTCAATTGAAATAAAACTCACCCTTTGCGTTTTGATATTTTCAGGAAATCTTTATTATCTGTGAATTTTTCGGATGTTGACTTTCAGCCATTTTATAGCTATCCAGCTCAAGTGAGATTTGCATTCAGTGAATTCACAGCACTTGGATTCTATTATCCACGGATCTCAAGAGAGAACTCAGGCTGTCTGTAAAGCAATGACAAAATTAAAAAAAAAAGTACCCAAACGATAAAACCTGATAAACCCAGCACAAAGATGAAAACTATGCAACAATCTCATTTGTAAACATATTGAAAAATCTTTTTTTCAATTTTTTCCATACAAAAATTTATACATACATTGTTATGTGACTCTAATTGCTCTCCTCATACTGTGACAGCACACTCCTCCTTTCCACCCCTGACTCCCCAAGTCCATTCAACCAGCTCCTAACCCTCTCTGCCTTCCCATCTCACCTCCAGAGAGAAGCTGCCCATTTAGTCTCTTGTATTTACTTGAGCTAAGAGGCACAATCCTCACAAATATCACTTTATGCCCCACAGCCCAGTCCAATCCCTGCCTGAAGAGTTGGCCTCAGAAATTGTTTTAGTTCTGGGCTGATAGAGAATCCAGGGGGCATGCTTTCCGGGGTTCCTCCAGTCTCAGTCAGACCATTAAGTCTGGTCTTCTTACTAGATTTGAGTTCTGCACCCTACCTTTCTCCTGCTCCGTCTGGGACTCTCTGTTGTGTTCCCTGTCAGGGCGGTCATTGGTGGTAGCCAGGCACCATCTAGTTCTTCTGGTCTCAGGCTGACGAAGTCTCTGGTTTACGTGTCCCTTTCTGTCTCTTGGGCTATTACTTTCCTTGTGTCTTTGGTGTTCTTCATTCTCGTTTACTCCAGGTGGTTGGGACCAATTGATGCATCTTAGGTGCCCGCTTGCAAGCTTTTAAGACCCCAGAAGCCACTCACCAAAGTAGGATGCAGAACACTTTCTTAATAAACTTTGTTATGCCAATTGACCTAGATGTTCCTTGAAAGCATGGTCCCCAGACCCCTACCCGCCACCCCTCCATCCCCCACCCCCGCTACTCTGTCCCTCAAGGTGTTTGATTGTATTGAGCAAACTTCTTAGCTTTGGTTTAGTCCAGTTGTGCTGACTTCCCCTGTAGTGTGTGCTGTCCTTCCCTTCACCT
>NW_004443948.1:26857573-26858892 GCF_000243295.1 Trichechus manatus latirostris | reverse complement strand
AATGCCTCTTCTGCATTGATTGATAAGATCATGTGGTTCTTGTCTTTTATTTATGTGATGGATTACATTAATTGTTTTTCTAATGTCGAACCATCCCTGCATACCTGGTATAAACCCCACTTGATCATGGTGAATTATTTTTTTGATATGTTGCTGAATTCTATTGGCTAGAATTTTGTTGAGGATTTTTGCATCAATGCTCATGAGGGATATTGGTCTGTAATTTTCTGTTTTTGTGTTGTCTTTACCTGGTTTTGGTATCAAGGTTATGCTGGCTTCATAGAATGAGTTTGGGAGTATTCCGTCCTTTTCTATGCTCTGAAATACCTTTAGTAGTAGTAGTGTTAACTCTTCTCTGAAAGTTTGGTAGAATTCTCCAGTGAAGCTATCTGGGCCAGGGCTTTTTTGGTTGGGAGTTTTTTTTTAATTACCTTTTCAATCTCTTGTTATGATTTTATTTAGGTGTTCTACCTCTGTTTGTGTTAGTTTAGGTAGGTAGTGAGTTTCTAGAAATTTGTCTATTTCCTCTAAGTTTTCAAATTTGTTAGCATATAATTTTTCATAGTATTCTGTTATGATTCTTTTAATTTCAGTTGGGTCTGTTGTGATATCACCCACCTTATTTCTCATACGGGTTATCTGCTTTCTCTCCAGTTTTTCTTTTGTCAGTTTGGCCAGTGGTTTATCAATTTTGTCGATCTTTTCAAACAACCAGCTTTTAGTCTTGTTAACTTTTTCAATTGTTTTTCTATTCTTCCTTCCATTTAATTCTGCTCTAATTCTTATTATCTCCTTTCTTCTGGTGCCTGAAGCTTTCTTTTGCTGCTCTCTTTCTACTTGTTCCAGTTGTAGGGTTAATGTTTTGATGACGGCCCTTTCTTCTTTTTGGATGTGTGCGTTTATTGCTATAAACTGACCTCTGATTACTGCTTTTGCTGTGTCCCAAAAGTTCTGGCAGGATGTGTTTTCGTTCTTGTTTGATTCTATGAATTTCTTTATTCCATCCTTAATTTCTTCTGTAACCCAGTGGTTTTTGAGCAAGATGTTGTTCAGTTTCCATGTGTTTGATTTTTTTTCCTTGCTTTTTCTGTTGCTGATTTCTACTTTTATTGCTTTATGGTCAGAAAAGATGCTTTGTAATATTTCGATGCTTTGGATTTTGTTAAGGCTTGCTTTATGGCCGAATATGTGGTCTATTCTGGAGAATGTTCCATGTGCATTGAAAAAGAAAGTACACTTGGCTGCTGTTGGGTGGAGTGTTCAGTACATGTCTATGAGATCAAGTTGGTTGATTGCAGCGTTTAGCTCTTCCATGTCTT
>NW_004443948.1:26855522-26857473 GCF_000243295.1 Trichechus manatus latirostris | reverse complement strand
AAACTTCTTAGCTTTGGTTTAGTCCAGTTGTGCTGACTTCCCCTGTAGTGTGTGCTGTCCTTCCCTTCACCTAAGATAATTCTTACCTACTATCTAGTTAGTAAAGAACCCCCATGCTTCCTCCCCACCCTCATAACCATCAAGGAATGTTTTCTTCTGTGTTTAAACCTTTTCTTGAGTTCTTATAATCTTGGTTTTATACAATATTTCTCCTTCTGTGACTGACTAAATTCACTCAGCATAATGATCTGCAGCGTCCTCCGTGTTATAAGATGTTTCATGGCTTCGTTGTTGTTCTTTTTCATTGCGTAGTATTCCATTGTGTGGATATACCATAATTTGTTTACCCATTTGTCTTGTTGCTGGGTGCCTAGGTTGTTTCCATCTTATTGCTATTGTGAACTGTGCTGCATTGAACATGGGTGTGCATATGTCTCCTTCTGTGACAGCTCATATTTCTCTAGGATATATTCCAAGGAGCAGGATAGCTGGGTTGTATGGTACTTCTATTTCTAGCTTTTTAAGGAAGCACCAAATCAATTTCCAAAGTGGTTGTATCATTTCACATTCCCACCAGCAATGTATGAGTGTTCCAGTCTCTCCACAACCTCTCCAGCATGTATTATTTTGTGTTTTTTGGATTAATGCTAACCTTATTGGGGTGAGATGATATCTCATTGTAGTTTTGATCTGCATTTCTATAATGGCTAATGATCGTGAGCATTTCTTCATGTGTCTGTTAGCTGCCTGAATATCTTCTTTGGTGAAGTGCCTGTCCATATCCTTTGCCCATTTTCTAATTGGGTTATTTGTCTTTTTGTTGTTGAGGTTTTGCAGTATCTTATAGATTTTAGAGATTAGATGCTGATCAGATTTGTCATAGCCAAAAAATTTTTCCCAGTCCGTAGGTTGTCTTTTTATTCTTTTGGTGAAGTCTTTGGATGAGCATAAGCGTTTGATTTTTAGGAGCTCCAGTTATCTAGTCTCTCTTCTGGTGCTTGTGCATTGTTACTTATGGTTTGTATTGTGTTTATGCCATGTATTAGGACTTCTAGCATTATCCCTATTTTTTCTTCCATGATCTTTATTCGTTTTGAGTTTATATTTAAGTCTTTAATACATTTTGAGTTAGTTTTTGTGCATGGTGTGAGGTATGGGTCTTGTTTCAGTTTGTAGCAGATGGATATCCAGTTATGCCAGCAACATTTGTTAAAGAAACTGTCTTTTCCCCAATTAACGGACTTTGGGCCTTTGTCAAATATCAGTTGCTCATAGGTGGATGAATTTATGTCTGGATTCTCAATTCTGTTCCATTGGTCTATGGATCTGTTGTTGTACCAGTGCCAGGCTGTTTTGACTACTGTGCGGTATAGTAGCTTCTAAAATCAGGTAGTGTGAGGCCTCTCACTTTGTTCTTCTTCTTGAGTAATGCTTTACTTATTATCTGGGGCCGCTTCCCTTTCCGTATGAAGTTGGTGATTTGTATCTCCATCTGATTAAAAAATACTGGTAGAGTTTCGATTGGGATTGCATTGTATCTGTAGATCACTTTGGGTAGAATTGACATTTTCACAATGTTGAGTCTTCTTATCCATGAGCGTGGTATGTTTTTCCACTTGCACAGTTCTCTTTTGGTTTCTTGCAGTAGTGTCTTGTACTTTTCATTGTATAGGTCTTTTACGTCTCTGGTTAGATTTATTCCTTAGTATTTTATCTTCTTCGGGGCTATTGCAAATGGTATTGATTTGGTGATTTCTTCTTCGAGGTTCTCTTTGTTGGTGTAAAGGAATCCAACTGATTTTTGTATGTTCATCTTCTATCCTGAAACTTTGCTGAAATCTTCTATTAGTTCCAGAAGTTTTCTTGTGGATTCTTTGGGGTTTTCTGTGTATAAGATCATATCATCTGCAAATAGAGATACTTTGACTTCTTCCCTACCAATTTGGATTCC
>NW_004443948.1:26819165-26855422 GCF_000243295.1 Trichechus manatus latirostris | reverse complement strand
TATATATTCATCCCATTGGCTTCTTGCCTGCATGGTTTCTGCTGAGTAGTCCAAGCTTATTCTTATTGACTCTCCTTTGTAGATGACTTTTCGTTTATCCCTAGCCACTCTTAAAATTCTCTCTTTATCTTTGGTTTTGGTAAGTTTGATTATAATGTGTCTTGGTGACTTTCTTTTGGGATCTACCTTATGTTGGGTTCGATAAAGCATCTTGGATAGATATCTTGTCATCTTTCACGATATCAGGGAAATTTTCTGCCAACAAATCTTCAACAATTCTCTCTGTATTTTCTGTTACCACCCCACCCCCATTCTGTTACTCCAATCACTCATAGGTTATTCCTCTTGATAGAGTCCCACATAATTCTTAGGTTTCTTCTTTTTTTTAAATCTTTTTGTCTGATTTTCCCTCAGATAAGTTGATGTCAAGTACTTTATCTTCAGTCTCACTAATTCTGACTTCCATTGCCTCAATTCTGCTGCTATGACTTTCTATTTAGTTGTCTAATTCTGAAATTTTATTGTTAATCTTCTAGATTTCTGATTGCTGTCTCTCTATGGATTCTTGCAGCCTATTCAATTTTCATTATGCTCTTCTCTAATCTTTTTAATTTCCTCTATTGCGTGTTCTGCATTTTGTTTAATTTCCTTCCTAATTTCTTGAAGAGTTCTGTATATTAATCTTCTGTATTCTGCCTCTGGTAATTCCAAGAAATTTTCCTCCTCTGCAAAATTTCTAGATTCTTTATTTTGGGAGCTTGCTGAAGCCGTCATGGATTGCCTCTTTATGTGATTTGATATTGACTATTGTCTCCGAGCCATCAATAAGTTATTATGTTTGTTTATTTTATGTTTGCTTACCGTGTCCTAGCTTCTTGTTTTGTTTTGACATGCCCAAATAAGCTGCTTGTATGAGCTAGTTTGATTATTGGCACCTTTGAAGCTCTAATGTCCTGTCACCAGGTGGTTAGATCTGTTACTAGGTATGTGAGCTCAGGAGTCTGCCCACTCCTCCTGTACGGATTCAGCTCAGGTGCCCAGGTAGATAGTCACCAAGTGTGTGGTGTAGGCTCTCACTTACAGTCCTAGACAGGCATGGGTGGTTGCTGTAGGCACAGGTATCTGGCTGCAGCAGTGGGACACACTCTGAGCAAGGCAGGGGGCTGACATCTGCCCCTCAGTGTCCAGGAGGAAGGTGTGTCACTGCTCCCTAGAGCATGTAGGTGGGTGGGTTTTGCAGCCGAACTATGAGCACCTAATGCTGTTGGCTGTAAGGACTGGGGGGCACCTTTTATTCATGGGTCCCTATCGCAGGTGGCTAGGTGGTGTGAGTGGAGCCACCAGTCCTCAGGCCCCTGATGTGGGTAGGTAAAGACCCTGCTTAATGGGCAGAACAGTGTCAAATGTCAAGAACCTGCCACTTCACAGCTGAAAAAGTTGAAGTTAGAGTTCTGGTATATACCCTGTTTTACTGTGGTAATGAGGGCCTACGCTGTTGAGATGGGCCCACACAAGTCTATGCAGAGGGAAAGGCACTCAAAGTGTGTGGATCTCTTATACCTGTGCCTGGGCAAAGGAGCTGTGCCTACCCTGGTTTCCTGGCTTAGGGGAGCCAGCAGTTTATTTTTTCCCCTGTTTGTTAATTTGTTCACTCTCCAAGGCAGGGAGAATGGCTCTGGGTGTGTGATGGGTCCTACTTCCGGTCCAGGGGACTAGGCAATTGCTGAAGCCAGTCCAAGACCCAGTACAGAGCCGGGAGCAGGGAGGTAAATGGGAGAGAGGTTTTTCCCTAAGGGGGGTGTTTTTGATTCATGCAGTAAGCCGTACGCTAGTAATTATCTTTCACCAAAGAGGGCTGCTTCTCACTGGTTCTGGGTGGCCATGTAGACTCTCTGGCACTGGGTCTCTCCCAGTGTGGAAAACGCACCTCCCAAACACCGCTGCTTGCTTGTCTCACCACTCACCCCCGAGCTGATCAGGCCTGAAGGGCTCAGGCTCTTGCTGTGTCAGGTCTGGCAACTCCTCGCTGCTTCCGAACCATCTCTCCCTCCCCCTGCCACTCAGTCTTGTTCCTCAACTCTGTCTTTGATGCTCAGGGCTCCCAGACTGCCATATATAATCAATTCCCTTGTTTTTTTGGGTCTTTGTTGTAAGAGAGTCCACTGGAATTGTCTGACTAACTCTGCCATCTTCGCCCTGCCTCCATCATATTGAAAAATCTTAAAGTAAAAAGTAAGAAAACAAATCCACCAATATTATAAAGAAACAATAGATCATGGACTGCCATTGCCTTTGAGTCAACTCCAACTCACGACAAACCCACCAGTGTCAGAGCAGAGCTGTGTTCCACAGGGTTTTCAATGGCTGATTTTTTGGAAGTAGATCATCAGGCATTTCTTCCAGTGCACCTCTGGGTGGACTTTCAGTTCCCGCTGAGCATGTTAACTGTTTGCACCACTGAGGGAGAATACTCTTATCATGTATGTTAAAGTTGTGGAAGTTTTAGTTTCTTTTATTGCTGGAACTCATCCTTGACCCTCCCCCTCTTTCCCCCTGCCCGCTAGGACGCTCATCACCTTCTGTCTTGTTGACCTTTTAAATCCCATCTCAAGCTTCTTCGTTTGTCTCATCTACCCTACTCCTGCCTTAGTTCAGGCTTTTGTTATCTTATATCATTGTTTCTGCAGAAGTTTCCTTACTGGTCTCTCATCCTCACTGCCAGAGTGAATATTTGAAATGTAAAATTACCAAGTCACTCTTCTTGCTTCAAACTTTTTTGATAGCTTTCCATTATCCAAAGGATAGTGTCTGAGCTCTTTAGCTGGCATAGGTGACCCTCTAGGACCTAGTTCTTGCCCACATCTTCAGCTTCATCTTCAGTTTTTACACGTCAGCAGGTGCTAGTAATTCCAGGAATACACCACCATGCCTTGCTCAGGAAATTCTCCCACTGCTCAGAATGCCCTCCTCACTACCCATCCTCCAGGCACTTATACTTGAAGTCACATCTTGATGGCCACCTCCTCCAGGAAGCCTTCACTGTCTTGTTCAAACCAAGTGAGGTAACCTTTCACAGTGCTCCCACATTCCCTCCTGTTTATCTCAGATTGTGAGCCCACATTGTTCTGTGACTGTGTTTGTGAGTCTGTCACTTCAGTTACTTGGAGGACAGAGGCTGGGTCTTTTCATTTTTTTTTGTGTTGCCTGCCTGGCACAGAGCTTATAAATGGTGGGCTTTACTGGCTTAATTAATAAATATTTAATATTTTGTTAATGGTGGGTACAGTCACTGGAATAAAAATGTTTAGTCTGTTCTCTGATATAGATTTAAAGACGTTTTCTTCTTAGAAGGTTAATCATAGCAATGCATATTTTGGATTTTAATGTCTGTCAACTCTTTCTTTGTGCAGGGCTTGTCTATCTTCTTGAAATGTTTTAAGGATTCTTAGGAATGTTAGTCTATAAACGAATATATTAGTTTTCCCAATCAATGTATCAGAAAGAGTTATGGTTCTGTTGCTAAAAGCCTTATTAGATCTTGTGTTACTTTATTGCTATTCTTAGGTCTAGCTCCAAACTCACTTATAAACGACTCAGTTAAAACAAAACCAACAGAGTCCCATGCTTTATACAATGAGCTGTCTCTTTTGCCATACCACTAGGGAGAGCTGACACCCCGTTCGAAACAGAAGTTAAATTAAGGCAGCAATTCTTTTCCAGTTCAGTTTGTAATTTCCAAAGCTATAGTGCAGTTATGGCACTAGATCAGAATTTATTTTTTTTAATTAAGAGAAGCTAGTGATTCATATGGAGACTGAATCTCTGTTATCAACCTGATTTACAGATTATTATAGACAAATTCAACTTGTTTATTGATGAGCAAATTCAACTCTCCAAAGGAATGCATCTAAACATTGAGAAAATAGAAATAATATTTGAGGGCATCTTGTGTTGACTTTGAATTTCATAACGGTGGCAAATTTCAGCTGCATGTTTTGTAAAAAAAAATCAATTTGAAAGTAGCACCTATAACCTAACCATGTTATTAAGCTGATGGATGAGATTAAAGGCTTCTGTATTGTAATAAAAATGATACCCCAAAATATGCCTAATTAAAAGGTATGATTTGGCCAGAAATAAAATTAAATTCATGGAATGGAAAGATGAGAGTAATGTTTGTGAAAATGTGAATATAATTAAATGGCATATTTACAAAATGATTCTAAGTCCAAATGAAAGGACCCCTACTAGGTATATGGAGAAAGTACTCTGTATTGGATCAGCCCTTCCTGATTACGCTTGTCATCTTTCTTCTTCTCAGAAAGTAAATGTTCATTCATACCTCTTTTAATTTGCAGGTATATATAGTAAGAGGCAAGATCATTCTAGAGTTGTCCCTGAAGCCATGTTCTGGATGAAAACAGCCGTCGGGTCTGTGAAGTGACTGAGTCCAAAGGAAAATGAGCCCAAGTCACTGCCATTTAAGCCTTTAGGGGATCTCCACTGCCCTCTGTGGGCTTCAGCTATCACAATGAGCCCTCTCTCCAGACCTCTTTGTGCCTAGCTCTTTGCTGCCTCTCTACCAACCCCTTCCGCCTGGGCTTAAGCCATTGACCTATTTTTGAATTGCCCAAACTCTCAGACTGTCTTTTGTCCCTGAACATTTGCACATGTTTCCTCTGCCTGGAATGCTTCTTCCTTAATGTTGCCTGGTTAACTCCTTCTCATCCTTGAGGTCTCAACCTAGATAACAGTTTCTCCAGGAGTCTTCCTTCTTCCCCAAAGTCCCAGTTGGGGAGTCCCTGGGTGGTACAAATGGATAACGCACTCAGTTGCTAACTGAAAGGTTGGAGGTTCAAGTCCACCCAGTGGTGCCTTGGGAGGCAGGTCTGACAATCTACCTCCAAAAAAATCAGCCATTGAAAACCCTATGGAGCCCAGTTCTACTCTGACACACATGGGGTCATCATGAGTCAGAATCAACTAGACCACAACTGGTATTGGTAGAATGGACCCGCCTATGTGCACTGTGCTTCCATGTCTGCAGCACTCACTGCTCAATGGAGTATTGATTGCCTTTTTACTCATCTGAGTTTCTTCCTCAATTTCACGCCTGTGAGAGCAGGAAGTATGTCTTCCTTATACCTATTGCATCCCCAGTGGCAAGCACATTCAGTGCGTGGCAATTAGAAGGATCTTGTTAAATATTTCTTGAATGAATGAATGAACGATTGAATGCATTCAACTCATTCAAGGCATTTATGCATTCTTCTGAAAAGGTTTCTGTTACAGTTATAAGTGCTACTAGGTTAGCTTGTATAATTACCATTTTTTTAGGCAAATAATGCACACCTTCTACAGCAACATGTAAAAAAATTGGCAGAGTGGCACTTACAAAAATACCTGGCAAAGGGTGGGGTGGGGGCGGGCAGGGTGCTGTAGGCAAATAAACATAGAAGGCACACATTATTTTTGCAAAAATACAGTATGCCTATTTATGAAGGGTTTAGACAGAGGTTACTTATTTCTTTGTAGTACTTATTTTTCTCTTAATGGTTCACTAAGCTTTTTTTTTTTTTTTTTTGAAGTCAGGGTAAAAAACAAATGAACAAAAAAACCAACTCAGGCCAACTCTGTTACTTGCCTAAGTTAGTACTAAATATTAGAAGACGACTGTGTAGTGAACTATCACCACAATTGGTTCACTTTTGCAGTTTGACATTAAGGATATAGTTACCTAAATATGCCTAAAGGATGTCATTACCAGAAGCAGCGCCTTACATAGGTGACCACACAGCTTTAGCTTCCCAAGGACTATGATAGAGCACAGCTTCCTACACTTAACTATAGAACTTATAATAGATGAAATGCATTACATTTTTAAAGGAAGACTTTTATTAAAATTTTCATTATATGAATTCTTTTGTAGTAGAGAGAATGGAAATTTTTATGTAGATATTTTTAAAGAGGGAACTGAAACCCACTTTCATCATGGCCTGGTGGGAGAGGATGTTAAAGGCCATTTGAGTACACATCACACACTTTTGCATTTAATGAGTTCTTTGACATGAGTTTCCTCATATTAATTTCTTACTTCTAACATAAAAAATATGAATTTCCCACATACTTAGATTTTCTGCAAAAGAACTCTAGACTGAAAATTCTTCATTGTTACTTGGCCTTATTTACCTTTTCGTTAAAACAGAAGCAAATGGCTTAAAAATATTTCACCTAGTTAAAAAATAAACTATTTTGAATTTCTTTGTCTTTGTGATAGAAATCTGTCCCCCAGAAGCAGCATTCATTTAGCACTCCAGGGCCTCATTTTCATACGCTCCACGTTCTTGATTTCAGTCCCCTCTGCAGATACTGGGATTACCTTGCCTCTTAAGCATACTATCTCAATGGAATACCCAGCACCTAGCCAGAGCATTTTGATTGCATACAGGAAGGCCAGCTTGAATTCCTGCAATCTTTGCAAATTCACCTTAAAACTTGTTATCTTTATCTTGTGTGATGATATATTATGACAGAGCATGATTAATGAGAACAAGCAGTGTAAGTTAAGTAAGTTTTATATCTATTGTTTTATAGCAGATAACAAAACTATGTTATAAAACTGCTATAACTGTAAGATTTTAATGTCATATTTAATGACCTTAATTTTGTACTGTCCTATTAAATCATAGACTCATTGTTCTTACTGAAAAGGATTATTCTGTTTTAATGATAGAGGAAGCAATGGATATTGCCAGAAAACCAGTAACTGAAACTTCATTTCTAAATGAAGGCAATGCTACCCAATAAGAATTGGAATATTATCAGCTTAAATAAAACTTCTTATTGACAAGCATGGGATGAAGTGTTTCAAATTGTCTGTACCAAGTGGTCAGTAAGTTAAGCCTTTGTTATTTGATAATCGGCATTGAGATATAATATATATTTTTCAAGGACCTAGATACTTATTTTCTACCTTGATGTATTAAAGAGATCAGCGTACCTGAGCCGTGTGTCAGGGAACACCAGTGTCCTGAGAACTATTAATAGGTGCTTGGGAAGAGAAGGGTTCCTTGGCCAAATTAGATTGTTAAATGTTGCGAGCTAAATTACCATCCAGCTTTGTAAAGGCTCAGAGAACTCCCAAGGTAAAGAAAATTGTTTAATAGTGCTCAACCTATATCTCCTAAACATCTTTTTAAATTTTAACCTTGTAATAGTGAAACATTATACAAATTCAGGAAACCACACACACACACACACACACACACAAATGTACAGCTGAATGAATTATAAGATGGATACCCTTTCCTAGACATTTCCGATGCCTTGCATATGCCCTCTCCCAATCAAATCTCCCCACTTACATCTCCACCAAAAGCAACCACTATCCTGATGGCTTCTTCGGTAATCTATTCTCTCTCTCTATATATATGTGTATGTAGTTGTTGATGTTAGATGCTGACGAGTCTGTTCTGACTCATAGCCACCCTAGGTACAATAGAACGTAACACTGCCTGGTCGTGCTCCATCCTCAAAATCGTCACTATATTTAAGCCCATTGTTGCAGCCACTGTATCAATCCATCTTGTTGAGGGCCTTTCTCTTTTTCGCTGACTCTCTACTTTATAAAACATGGTGTGCTTCTCCAGGGACTGGTCTGTCCTGATAACATGGCCAAACTAAGCATGATGAAGTCTCACTGTCCCCGCTTCTAATGAGCATTCTGGCTGTCCTTCTTCCAAGACAGATTTATTTGTTCTTCTGGCAGTCCCATGGCATATTCAGTATTCTTCACCAACACCATAATTCAAAGGTGTCAATTCCTCTTTGGTCTTCCTTCTTCATTGCCCAGCTTTGGCACGTATATGAGGTGACTGAAAATACCAAGGCTTGGTCAGGCGCACCTTAGTCCTCAAAGTGACATCTTTGCTTTTGAACACTTTAAAGAGGTTTTTTTTTGCAGCAGAATATGTAGACAAAAGGTTTAAAGTTCGAATCTATCCAGAGGTGCCTCAGAAGAAAGGTCTGGTGATCTACTTCTGAAAGGTCATAGCCATTGAAAACTTTATGGAGTGCAGTTCTACTCTGAAACACGTGGAGTTGCCATGTGTGGGAATTGACTCGATGCAGTTAGCTTGGTTTTTTTGGTATTGTAGATTTACATGGGCCTCTCTCCTCTGGTTTTTCTGTTAATTGACAGGTTCTTGTAGAAGTTCTATCAGTTCCGATTCAGTTATCTGGAAAGCCTACTTCATAAGTGGTGATATTTTCTTCCATTAAGAAGAGCTTAATAATCCTTTGTCTGTTTTTGAGATTGGTCGATAATTAATGACTGGATCCATTAATTTGTTAGGGGTTACAGAATGATGATGTTCTAATTCTATTTCTTTATTTATTAGTTGGAATACTTCTATAAGGAGACATTTCACTTCAATGGCTCTTTGGCTATTCCGTTGGATAGTTAATATTAGAAAGGCAGAATAAATGCTAGATGTCAATAATCAGTTGTTGCTGAGTCGATTCCAACCCCAGGTGTGTGAGAGCTGAACTGTCTTCCATAAGGTTTTCAGTGACAAATTTTTCACATGTAGATTGCCAGGCCTTTCTTCTGAGGTGCCTCTGGGTGGACTTGAACCTCCACCTTTCAGTTAGTAGATGAGTGTCTTAACCATTTGCACCACCCAGGGACTCCATATGCTAGATGTTTTCCCCTTCTTTATCAGTTTTCAAAATACAGAGTTGATTCCTTAGCATTCTCCAGAAGTGATCTTTTAAACGTATCTGATATATTTTGATCCATTGAAGATATAATCTCTATTGATGTTAAAATTGCCCCATCTTTGGCCAGTAGAAGCCTCGTCAAGTGGATTCCACTATCTTTTTGACTCAACCTTGATAGCCTTTTACAGTTTCTTTTCTATATGATACGACAAGAGGTTTCAGGTTTATCTTTCACGGCCTTGGAATGAGTTGTGTCTCTAGGAACCCCTGGCGTCTTTACTGAGAAGTGGTATTTTAAGACTAGGGTTACTATTGCTGCTAAGTCAGCCGTGGTTTCTGAGTCTTTCGTGTTTTTTTTAAACATAAAACACCTTATGAATTCATACTGATGCTTCATATTTTTTCTTTAATTTTTGGAAAATCTGCTTTAAGTTTTTAGTATTTGCTCTTGCAAGGTGTTCTCTGAATCACCTTGCAGAGAGCAATTTGGCCCTTGTTCTCTGTTCTTTCGAGCTGTACCAACATTTCCTGGTGTGCGTGATACTGTCATGAGCTGAAATCAGCTCTCTCTCCTTAGAAGCAAGGATGGCGAGACTACATCTTACATACTTTGGACATGTTATCAAGAGGGATCAGTCCCTGGAGAAGGACATCATGCTTGGTAAAGTAGAGGGTCAGGGAAAAAGAGGAAGACCCTCAATGAGATGGGTTGACACAGTGTCTGCAACAATGGGCTCAAGCATAACAACAGTTGTGAGGATGGCGCAGGACCGGGCAGTGTTCGGTTGTGTAGTGTACGTGGTCACTGTGAGTCAGAACCGCCTAGTGGGCGCCTGACAACAACAACAACAATGGAGAGTCATATATTTTTATTTTGATTTGACCTGCTTGGATTGATGTGAATTCTCAAGCCAACCTTCTTCTTTCCAATGGTGCCCAGAGAAATAAGTAAAGTAGTCATGTCCATATAAGAGCATTATCAAATGAGATTGTAATCTCTAACCTGGTGTAACTTGAAAGAGTTCCAAAAATTATAGATGTGTAGAGTGGGAGGGAATCTTGGGCCTAATCCTCTCCAAATTCTATGCAGCAGCGCTTGAGAATTAAACATAGAGAAGTGAAAGTACAAAGAAATCGATTATAAAGACTTTAAATACATGCATGCAAAAATAAAGGAGCCCTAGTGGTGCAGTGGTTAAAGCACTTGGCTGCTAACCTAAAAGCTGGCAGTTCAAACCCACCAGTCGCTCAGTGGGAGAAAAATGTGGCATTCTGCTCCGGTAAAGATTTACAGCCTTGGAAACACTATAGGGCAGTTCTACTTTGTTCTACAGGGTCGAGATGAGTCAGAATTGACTTGATGACAGTGGGTTTGGTTTGGTTTTGAATGCAAAAAGAAGCAAAAGAAGTATAGCCTATCCTAGAGTATTAGAAGTCAATTTTCTAGCTTACTCTTCCCCTCATTTCTAAATTGCTCTTCTTGATTGTTTTTCTTTTTCTTGTAGCATCTCTTTGATACGCTGATTACTTAATGGATGTTTCTCTTTGTGTACACAACTTGAGAATGTTTGTATTGTTGAATGATGCTTCTGTAGTCTTGCTTTTAATTGAGCTACAGATGTTTGACTTATGAAAGTAATAATAATCTCATTAGATTCCATGGATGTGTTTGCAATGTAAAAACCTAAGAATTGAATAGATAAAACTTTTTATAGAAAATAAGATACTTTTGTAGGAACAAACAAAAAGATAACCAAGCATTTTACAGTAACTAAAAATGTTTCTTCACAGCCAGTATTGCTCAGAAGTTAAATTAGAAGTTTCTTGACAACTTTGTTTGCTCTCAAATGCCAGGAAGATTCATTATAAAATATATAATGTAAGAATTATGTTGTTGTTGTCAATAATTACCATCCAGTCAATTCCTACTCATGGTAACCCCATGCGTGCAGAGTAGAACTGCTCCATAGGGTTTTCAAGGCTATGACCTTTCAGTAGCAGATCGCCAGGCCTGTCTTCCAACGTGCCTCTCTGTGGCTTTGGACCGCCCACCTTTCCACTAGTACTTGAGTCCTTAACTGTTTGCACCACTCATAGCCTCCTGAGGTCTAATCTACATCAGAATGTGAGTCCTTTACCTTTTATGGCCAGACTTAATTTGAACTACTTGAATAAACATTTTAAATTTCTGAGAAAAGTGTGGGTATTGGCTACACGACCTTATTCATAATTTTTTTTTCCTTTTTTACTGTTGTAAAAATATATATAACACAACATTTGCCAAGTCAACATTTTTCACTGGACGGTTCAGTGACAACAGTTACATCAATCATGTTGTGCAGCCATCGCCAATATCCGTTGCCAAATTCTCCATCCCCGTAAACAGAAACTCAATGCTTCCCAGGGTCCTTTTATTTTTAAAGACAGTAGTAGCCTTGCAGAAGCCCTGGTGGCACAGTGGTTAAGAGCTTGGCTGCTAACCAAAAGGTCGGCAGTTTGAATACACCAGCTGCTCCTTGGGAACCCTATGGGGCAGTTCTACTATGAGTTGGAATTGATGGCGATGGGTTTGGTTTTTGTTTTTTTAGTAGCCTTGCAGGACGAAGTGGTTAAGTGCTTGGCTGCTAACAGAAGGGTGCACGGTTCCAATCCACCAGTCACTCCGTGGGAGAAAGATGTGGCAGTCTGCTTCCATAAAGATTACAGCCTTGGAAACCGTATGGGGCAATTCTACTTTGTCGTGTAGGATCTCTGTGAGTTTGGTTTGGTTTTGGTTTCTGGCACCTAATCTAAGAAGGCACAGCATTGTTCTATGGAGAATGACAGTGGAATTTGAGTAACAGACACAGAGTTCACGCAGCACAGAGGAATCTTTGGGTGACAGGATTGGCTAAAAGGGATTGGTTAGATGTGAAGGGATAGGAGAAGCCTGAAAATTTTGCCAGAGAATCCTTGGGAAAGCATATGTACGTGCACCAATCAATTCCGAATTGTTTTTAAGGGCTAAATAAAGATGTCGTACAGCCCAGAAGACTGATCTGATTTCTGACACCTGTCTGGAAAGGGAAGCATTGCATGGAATGGACTTTACTAGTAAGCTTTGCTCCAGACAAATTCTAGTGGAAGATTAATTCTAAAAAACTACAAATTGATGTTATATGTCTTGGCTAAGTTTTGAACTAGTGGTAATTCAGGCAAAAAGTGTATCGCCACCAAGCAACTGGTCTCTAGCTTGCTGGCACAACTCTCTTTGCATGGATCTTACATGGATAATAAATCATGTACTCCACTTTTGTGATCACTAAAAAGTGTTAAAGAAAAGTGTGTATCCAGGGAAAATTGGGGGCTAAAATAGTCCCTTGGTTTAAGACTTCTCACTCTTCGTCACCTTTGCTATCTTAAAGAGACAGGAAAATGGACTACATGTCCAGCTTCAGGTCCACCTAGACTGTTGAAAAATACAATAATTTAACTAACACTGAACATAGGCCAGTGATTGTAACTAAGGATGACTGTTTGAAAGTTTGTGACTTCTAACTCTGTTTATAGTCTGTAGAATAGCTTTCTGATTAAATTAGGGAAGGTTCCATACCTATATCATGAGTTCAAATATTACTATTGTGAATAATTTTCATTGCATTGGTATAATAATTCTAATGAATATCACACATTATGCCATTTATTTGGATACAAGATATTAGCCTCATCTTGACTCTTTCATTTCCTTCATCCCACACATCCAATTAGTCCACATGTTCTGCCCAGTCTTCCTTCTTTCTATCATCCCACTGTCACAAGGTCAGGACCTAATAAACTTTTTTTGGAGTTATTGTAATTGTCTCCAAACTGGTCTTTCTGCTCCAGTTTCTCTCTTCTCCAATCAATGATATATATATATATATATTTTACATTTTAATTGAATGCTATCATTTTTTCCAGGAATACTCCTTGCCGTAAAGGTACTTACCAATTTTACCCTGAGCAGAAATTCACCTGTCTCTTCTGTTGTTGTTGGTAGGTGCCGTGGAGTCAGTTCCGACTCATAGTGACCCTATGTACAACAGAATGTAACACTGCCTGCTCCTGCACCATTCTCACAATTGTTGCTATGTGTGAGCCCCTTTGTTGCAGCCACTGTCAATCTACCTTCCTCTTTTTCGCTGACCCTTTACTTTACCAAGCACGATGTCCTTCTCCAGGGACTGGTCCTTCCTGAGAACATGGCCGAGTAAGCAAGACAAAGTCTCACTGTCCTCGCTTCTGAGGAGTATTCTGGCTATACTTCTTCCGAGACAAATTTGTTAATTCTTCTGGAAGTCCATGGTATATTCAATATTCTTCACCAGCACCATAATTCAAATGCATCAATTATTCTTCAGTCTTCCTTATTCATTGTCCAGTTTCACAAACATATGAGGTGACTGAAAATACCATGGCTTGGGTCAGGTGCACCTTAGTGCTCAAGGGGACATCTTTGTATTTTAAAAAAGAGGCCTTTTGCAGCAGATTTGCCCAATGTAATATGATTGAAAGTTGTCAATGATTTCATTTTACTTGGATCCACAATCAGTGCCCATGGAAGCAGCAGTCAGGAAATCAAAGGGAGTATTGCATTGGGCAAATCTTCTGCAAAAGACCTACCTCTTCTACATTCATTAAATGCAGCCTAAATGCCAACCTTCCTCTGGAGTAGAGGAGTGACGCTTCACTTCTGTGAGCTCTCACAGCATGCAGAGGGCATCTCCCTGTTAATTTGTGCACCATATTATATCAGTGTTAATTGTGTACATGAACTATCTTACCCGGCCGATGATAAATACTCAGTATATCGTTATTAATTTTTCATTTACTATATTTCAAATTCATTGAGGGCATATAATTTACTGATATACCCTACAGCCTAGTATGTGTTTATTGAAGTCATGTACAGAGAAATAAGGTCAAGAGAGTTTAAGTCAGAAGAATAAGAATAAGAGATCGTTTGGAATCTCTTATCCTCTATTGACTTCTTGGTCTGAATCTTAATATAAAGTTGCGGGTTCTCTCTGCCTCCCTGCTAAGGATGCTGTGCAGGTTTAGCTACAGAGAAAAATTGTTAGAAAACGGATTGAATTTAATGACTATGAACATTGGTCTAAGCCTGGGATATACACATATACACATGTCCTAGACTTATGGTTCAGAGGTTAGATTTATACTATGGGAAGAACAGATACTACTTTATCTCTACCCTGTGGACAAACTTTCTCTTTCCAAATTCCTGCAAGGTTTTTTTTTTTTAAATTTATTGTTCTTTAGGTCTATTTAAATCACTGTGACATAAAAAAGGTTAAGTAAAGGAAAAGCAAAAGTGATATGAAATTCTTTATTGTTGAATATTTATAATGGCTGTCTTTTGTTTATTTGAAACACTATGTTCATGCAGGAGTACAATTAAAATGAACTTTAAATAGGAAAGAATATATCTTCTATAAAATAACAAATAAAGTAAAAAATTTCAATGTAAGCCACTGGAATAAAATATATATATATATATATATAATCTTTAAATCACATTGACCAGGAATAATTTAAGTAGAAGAAGATTGTAAATTAGGTTTGTAGACTCTTGGAAGAGTAGCTTAAAGTTGGCATTCTCTATGTTCTTTAACTATATTTTCATCTGTTTAGGTATTGAGTTTTGACAAATAAGCGTTAGCAGGTGTGATCAGGTTTAAGGAACCATATGGCAACCGCCTAGTACATAAGTCATTCAGGAGTACTATTAAACAGATTAAATAATATTGCCACGCTACAACAGCCATCCACAAGAAACTGTTTTGCCATCTTTGTAATGTAGACAATTTTTAATTCTCTTTGAGTCTAAGATGTGTGTATTAGCTTGCTTTTTGCAAATATTTAAGACTGCATAAACATAATTAAATAGGAGGTGATTTTTTATTCTGTGAGTGTTTATCTCTTCTCAATTCACTAAATTTTGAGAAAGTCTTAAGTAATTTTGATTCCTTTTATACTGTACACAATCTATAGCTTTTGCTAGAAAAGCAAGAGGTTCTGAAATTCTCTTCACAAAGCCAGACTTAGCAGCAATAAAAGTCTTTAAAATGTAAAGAAAATTCCTGAAAATAGCTTCCAGAATGGTGCAGGTTGATAATTTTCGGGTCTTTTCTGATGTATTCACATACAGGGAGGAGTGCAGGCAGGGCGAGGAATCTTACCAGTTTTCCACCATAGTGCTCTCGATTTCCACAATGGCTATTTCATCTGAACTATTGTAAATACCTAGAAAGTTGGCACCAAAACCAAATCAAACCTGTTGCTGTTGAGTTGATTCCGACTCATAGCGAACCTATTAAATTATAAATTCAGCAGCATAAAAGAAAAATAAAACAACTTTTTTGAATGTCTTCTTTTAAATTCTTCATACTACTGCTCTCATCCAATGGAATGGATGCTGAATTTCTGACTCTGAGGTGAAGTTATTATTTGATAAAATACGACCTACGAAGAAACTGTGCACTAAATCCAATGACCGGTGTGAAGTCACATGTGAAGATACAGACACCCACAGAGGGAAGAGAGCCTTGTGATGACCAAGGAAGAGATTGGAGTGATGTAGCTAAAGACGGAGAAGCGCCAAGGGTTGCGGAGAACCACTAGAAGCTAAGAATAAACAAAGAAGGATCTCCCCAAAAACCTACCAAGAAAACATGGCTCTGCCAGCACACTGGAGTTCAACTTTTTGCATCTGGAACTACGAGAAAATACACTTCTGTTGTTTTAAGCCATCCAGTTTGTTGGAATTTGTTACCGCAGACTTAGTTAACTAATAAAAATGAATATTTATTTTATTGATAAAAGTTAACATATAGCTTTATATTGATTTATAGGCACTTGGATATGTTCTCCTAAGATTATTGGGGAAAATAAAATTTTAATATTTCAAAAGCATGTTTATAAAACCATTCTTTATGCCAGCATTAGCAAGTAAGAGACATTCATATATACCAGCCTTCATATGTGAATGCACCGTTGCTGTCATGTATTGTGTGTGTGTGTGTGTGTGTGTGTGTGTGTGTATGTGACAGCTTTTTATGGAAAATGATTCAAAGACCCTTCTCGAAATTTGAAGGAGAGTCTTCAAGCACTCAGATATCTAGTTCATGAAAATGTATGTTTTGATGATTAATCTTATTGGCCTTGAACATGATTTAACTCACAGTCCTCGATATTAATTAAAAAGCCTTTTGAGAACTGGGGTTCAAATATTTTATGCTCATGTAGATGGATGATGTGGAACAAATATAGTTTTTGTAGCTCCATGCTATTTATGTTATTATTCAGTATGAGCCATAAAAATTCCTTCTTTCAATATGAGGCAACGCATTTTAAAGGGAGGGTAGCCACATATCTTAAAGGGAAAGACTTAAGAATTCACTACATAGCATCGTATTCTTGGGATGGGAATGTTCTAGTTCAATTCGCTGTAACCCCAGGGGGCAGGCTCAGTACAGTGTGATCTGTAAGCTCCCTACCTGCAAAGCCAGAAATACTCACTCAGCTGCTGCGCTGTAGGTGGCATAAAATTATACTTTCAGATAATATATCTTCCAGAGATGAATAAGTTATATCCTGAAGACTTATAATTATTTGATACTTTCATGTGCCCACTCATTATCATCCCTTCACAGCAGGTGAGAGACAGCACAACAGACTACATTCAACAGACATTGGATCCAAGTTTCCTTCTGCAGCACGTTTAAAAGTGGTGGATGACTCAGAAACTTATATAATTTATTATATTAGCCTATTGAGACAAAAAGGAGCCCTGGTGGCACAGTGGTTAAGTGCTTGGCTGCTAACGGAAAGTTCGGCGGTTCAAACTCACCAGCTGCTCAGCTGGAGAAAGATGTGGCAGTCTGCTTCCATAAAGATTAAACCCAAAAACCCATTGCCAGTGAGATTCCTACTCACAGCAACCCTATAGGACAGAGTAGAACTGCCCCATAGAGTTTCCAAGGAGCACTTGGTGTATTTGAACTGCCGACCTTTTGGTTAGCAGCTGTAGCTCTTAAGCACTACACCGCCAGGGTTTCCTCTGTAAAGATTACAGCCTTGGAAATCCTTTGGAGCAGTTCTACTCTGTCCTACAGGGTCACTATGAGTTGGAATCAACTTGATGGCAATGGGTTTGGTTTTGGTATTGAGATAAACACTTGCCAGCCTCTTTTAAAACTTTCCAAAAAAGATTCAAAAATATGACGTTCCAATTTTCTTACTCTTTTGCTATAACATGCTTTACGTCCAAACTGGAAAAAGTGTAAAATATAATATTGCCTATACTTTTGTCTCTAGTTTAGATAGGCAAACAAAAAAAACCAAACCTGTTGTCATCAAGTCAATTCCAACTCATAGCAACCCTATAGGACAGAGTAGAACTGCCCAGTAGGGTTTCCAAGGGTGTAATCTTTATGGGAGCCCATGCCACATCTTACTCTTGCAGAGCAGCTGGTGGGTTCTTACTGCAGGCTTTTCTGTTAGCAGCTGAGTGCTTAACTACTGCACTATCTTGTTCTTTTCTCCATCAAATTAATAACCAGTAATTATAACTGTTCTAATGAGTAAAGTAACAATTTACTGAGCATTTACTATATGATAGGCATCGGGTTACTGCTGTATATGCATTATATCAATCACTTAACCTTCATAGCTACTCTCTGCCTACTCTATTATGTCCATTTTACAGAAGGGAAAATTGAGGCTCAGAAAGATTAAGCACTTGGCTGGTGCTCTAAAGCAAGGATGTGGTGGAGCTGAAATTTGTACCCACATTTATCACGTCAAAGCTCTTGTTTTTAAATTATCCTTCCTCTCTAACAGAATTTCTTAAGTAGATAAAAGTGATGGATAATAAAAATTAGTAAAATTACATTGATCAAAAATCTAGAAGATAAAAGTAGGAGAAAATAGAAGAGCATGAAATTTGTCAACAGAACTTGCCATCACATACACTGGTAAAATGAGCTTCAGTGTCGTAGGTAGAGATGCGAGCAACCCTTTATTGATCCACTTCGATGGCCTGGAGAAGGTGTTTTATGTCTGGAGATGCTGATTCAGTACTTGCCATTCTGAAATAACGTGAACTACAGCTTGCAGAGTCATTAGAAAACACTCCATAAGTATATCTTCCAAAAATGCAGAAGTAAAACCATACAATTAAAAACATGCTAGTTGTCATCAAGTTATTTCTGACTCACGGCGACCCCATGTGTGTCAGAGTCGAACTGTGCTCCATAGAGTTTTCAGTGGCTGATTTTTCAGAAGTAGATCACCAGGACTTTCTTCTGAGGTGCCTCTGGGTGGACCTGAACCACCAACCTTCTGGTTAGCAGTCGAGTGCGTTAACCATTTGCACCACCCAGGGACTCCAAAAAACATTACAGAAACATGAAGTCACAACGTTATTTTGATCAAAGAGATTCTTTGAAAAGATGAATAACACTGTAAATGTCTTGTGTTTCATATCTAAACCTCATTTATTAAGTCATTACTAGACTCATTTTTGTCTAAGTACTTAGAAGTAATTCCAAGATGAAGAGTATAAATTATATTTTCTTTTATCATCATTGCATCAAAAAATTAAAGGTTATTGTTTTCATGTGTGGATAATATATTGTAGTTTCTTGCCAGAAATAAAAAGTTGAAAAAAGCAGAGACTGGGAAAAGAAATGCTAAGGTGTCATGGTACCGACAGTAATAACATAGTGGCAGGGTGACTGACAGCTAGGGTTCTGTGGGCAGATGCAGTTATCTCATATTGCCAGGCTCACGATTGAATTACAACCTAGGCTGCAAACATCGTACTTAAGTGCTAGAAACTCCACAGGAGTTCTTCGTTCTATTAAGAATTAGAAAAAGGAGCTGCACAATTTCTTAAAATATGGGGAATCACACACACACACACACACACACCATTTTATAATATGGATGTGGGTTTATTTTGTATGTTAATAAAAATTGGGGGAGGAAACTTAAATTCAATGAAAGAGCTCTAAATTTTGCTTTCGTGCAAGGCACTATTTTCCAGGTTTCCTCCATATTTTGGTTCAAAAGTATGTACAGATCTGTGGTTTCCAGGGAATGGGGCGGGGAGAAGAGAGGAGGAAGAGGAAGAGATTCAAAGGGACATGGAGAAACTTTTAGGGACGATGGATATGTTCGTTGTCCTGATCTGGGTGATGGTTTCATGGGTGTATGAACTCGTTGCTGTCCGCGGATTCTGCCTCACGGCAATCCCATGTGTTGCAAAGTAGAACTGCCCCCTAAGGTTTTCTTAGCTGTAATCTTTACGGAAGCAGATCACTAGGACTTTCTTTCATGGTGCCGCTGGCTGGGTTAGAACTGCCAACCGTTTTAGGTTTACTAGTCAGGTGCAAACAGTTGGCGCCACCCAGGGACCTCATAAGTGTATACATATATCAAATTTTCTCAAAGGTTACATTTTAAATATTTAAAATTTATTGCATGTCAGTTATACCTGCATGAAGCTGTTTAAAAAAAAACACACATAAGAACTACGGCAGATAAGCTAACTGCATTTCTCGGTGCAGCCTGATCTGCCTTTGCGTATGTAAGACCAGGCCCATGTGCCCACAGATCCTGCCTGTGCCCTCCAATGACATTATAGTTTGTCTTTATATGCCTGCTTCCCCAGCTGGATGAGTGGGTATTTTGAAGTCTTAAAACACTAACACGTGGCCAAGTGAAACACATCGTAAATACACCTGCATACATAGTCTGCTAGGGGATAACGCCAACCCTTTATGTTTACACAGTATTTCAACATTTGTAAAGTGCTTTTATATCTGTTGCCTTATTTGGCAGCTTCGCAGCTTCCCTATGAGGAAGTTAATTATTTCCATTTTTCCAGATAAAGGAACAGAAATTTAGAGAATTCAAGAGACTTCCCGAAGCTGTAATGTTAGGTGTACTTACACTTTTACTCACGATTAAATCCATACGGACGAGGTTTCTCACTCTTATACCCCCAACTTGACATTGAACTTCAGTCTAGCCGATGGGATTATTCACTAGTAATATAATCTCTGTGCATCTGTGCCCTCAAATGATATTTTCTGTGTATTTACTCTTTTATCATAGCTGAATGATAACAATCACCTAACAAATGACGAAAGCAGGTTTGTTATCCCCCTTGAACAGCTTGTCATTGTGCAGGATATTAAAATGAGGTCCGTGCTGCCTCATTTGTCTGTAAGCAATAAAATTGATTTTTTTTTTTTTGGCTTAGAAAGTTGGGAATGCAAAGGGTTGCACCTGACCCAGATAATGTTATCAGCATGGACCTATCTGTCTCTTTCCTTTTCTTTGATCTGCTTGCTTGTATAGTCACAACACGGGCACCTGAACCTCAATACTTATGATTTCAAAGGAAAATTCTCTCTGCCCCAATATATCATTATTCCCCCAAAGGATTCACCTGGGCATTTCTGCTTGGTCCTGCTCTAGCTCCAAGCTTTTGCCCCCTCTGCACTACTGTAAACCAGAAACACCAACCCTGTTGCCGTCGAGTCAATTCTGACTCATCGCGACCCTATAGCAGGACTACGGAAAAGGCTATGCTTTTTTTTTTAACTTCTTACTTTGATATAATTTTAGACATAGAAGAATTGCCAAGATAGAGCAGAGATTCCAAATATCCTTCACTCAACTTCCCATAATGTTAGTATCGCACATAATGTCAAAACTAAGAGATTAAAGTTGATGCAATATTTTTAAACTAAACTGCAGAATTTATTCAGATTTCCCAAGTTTTTCCAGAGGTGCCGTTTCTACTCCAGAATCCAGTTCTGGATCCCACATTGCATTTAATCACATTTCCGTAGTATCCTCTAATCCATGAGAGTTTCTTTGTCTATTCTCTTCTTTCATGAGTTTTGAAGACTGCTGGTCAGATACTTTGTACACTATCCACCAGCTGGGGTTTTCTAACATTTTCTCATAATTGGACTGAGGTTATGGGCTTTGGGGAAGAACAGCAGAGAGGTGCTGTGTGCTTCTCTTTACATTGCGTTGGGCTGCATCTCAATCTGAGTTAGCACTGGTCATGTTAATCTTGATCACTGGGCTAGGGTGCTGACAGCCTGGATTCTCCTCTGTAAAAGTCACTCCCTTTCCACACTCTATTCCAGAGGTCTGCAAACTTTTTCTGTAAAAAGCCAGATAGTAAATATTTTAGGCTTTGTGAGTCACATGGTCTGTCACAACTAGTCAACTCTGCACTTATAGGAGGAACACAGCCATGGAGAATACATAAACACACACTGGAGAACTTTTTGCTTGGTCCTCCTGTTCCAATGTGTGTTTCAATAACACTAGCTGACCTCTGCTATATTTATGAGAAGGGACTCACCAAGTCCAACCCATACTTAGGGGGAGGAGAACCAAACTCCACCTCCTGGAGGGAGGACTATCAAAGAATTTGTGGCCATATGCTAAAACACTACAGTAATTAAATATATTTTGGGAGTTACTTGGAGGATATGCAAATAGCTTCTTTATCCTTAAACTTTCTCCCACTTATGTTAACATTCATCCGTGGGTCTTGCATGAAGCAATAATTATTTTACTGTTCTAATGGTGATTTTTATTTGCTTCATGGCCTTTATATTTATTAATTAGAATTCTTTTGTGAGGAAGAATTTTTCCGTCTTCTTCATTCATTTTTTTTTTCCCGATCATTTATTTATGCCAGTATGGACTCATGGATGTTTATTTTATTCTTTGGGACATGACTCAGTACAACTTTATTCATTTGATTGTTCACACTGTTATGGCTTTGACCACTGGGAGTTCCTCTAGGCTGGCTGTTTGTTCCTTTGACATGCTGCCATCCTTTTGTTTAGCTACTATAGGTGCATCTTAACTTCTGCCTGCCACAGGGCTCGAGTCAGCCATTTCCCCAAGGAGCACTGATTCCTGCTGCTGGAGAAGAGTGTCTAGAATCCAAGATCTGGAAGCTCATTGTGCTCACTGCTACTGCAGTGTCAAGGCTTCTAGCCCTCTCAGTGGATAGAGCTTGGAAATTACATGTTTACTTACCCATGTATAGACATATACCTATATTTATTTTTGTATCTAAGTGTCTGTATATATATATGTAAACATGTCTGTATAGATATGCCTATATATATAATGTCTGTGTATATATATACTATATATGTGTGTATATATATATACTATATATATACACACACATACATAAACCAAACCAAACCCACTGCTGTCGAGTCAATTCCAACTCATAGCGACCTCATAGGGTTTCTGAGGCTGTAAATCTCTACGGAAGCATACTGCCACACCTTTCTCCCATGGAGCTCCTGGTGGTTTCGAAGTGCCAACCTTTCAGTTAGCAGTTGATTTCCTTAACCACTGGGCCACCAAGGCCCCTTTTACACACACACGCATATATATATAAATTAATTTATATTTATATCTCCACCTTCAATCCAACACCACAGATTTATTTGAGCATTCCCATTTTGCTTATTTGTATCCTCTTTATTCTACACTGAGAAATCTAACTCTCATTATCTACAATATATTTATTTACTTAATATATCGTCAATGTATTTATTTGTAGCTTCTTAATTCTACAGTGAGAAATCTGTCATATATCTACAATGTATTTATTTGTTCAATGTATTTACAATATATTTATTTATTTGTTCAATCCTAGAATGCTCCTTAGAAGCGAGGGTGGCAAGACTTCATCTCACATACTTTGGACATGTTATCAGGAGGGACCAGTCCCTGGAGAAGGACATCATGCTTGGTAAAGTAGAGGGTCAGTGAAAAAGAGGAAGACCCTCAACAAGATGGATTGACACCGTGGCTGCAACAATGGGCTCAAACTTGGCAGCGATTGTGAGCATGGTGCAGGACCAGGCAGGGTGTCGTTCTGTTGTACATACGGTCTCTGTGAATTGGAACTGACTCGACAGCACCTATAACAACAAAAACTGCAGAATTGATTGTGAAATAATTTCAGAACTTTTAATGTATACTCCTGTGAGAAATAACTTATCAGTTATAATATACTGTAGGGGTATAGTTCTGAGACAGGTGTTAGATTAAACTTTGGAAATCAGTGAAGTGAGTAGTAAATTTTCATCTCCTTCAGGTAATAAATTTCAGGGAAGACCATGATATGTATACCTTCTTTCCTGCTACAATAGGACACACTACTTTATACAAAAGGGCCTCAAATAAATACTTGTTAAATGAATGAATGAAAACATTATATAAAAATAATGCTGAGTAAACACTAGTAATATTCGTATATACATATAAATTATTTACACCAAAATCATCCTAAATTATGCATCTTCCTTTTGCATTATTTGTTTCTGAAGAAAAAAAGTACGTAGAGTCTAATAGTTTATTTCGTTTAAAAAGTAAAGGTTGGTGGTCACTAATGGATTGTTTAGTGTGGACTTTACATTAGAGATCTGAGCTTGATTTCTGACCTCATCCTTCCTGGTGAGCCCTGGGATATGTTACCAAACTTCTCTGAGAATTCCTGTCCTCGTCTATGATATTGAAATTCTAATAATACTGACCTCAAAAGTTGCTGAGAGAATTAAAGGAGGCATAGGTGTAAATAAAACCTGGGTTGTGGTGAGTCCTTCAGCCATGTTAGTTCTTACAGCTCATATGTTTCTAGTTCAATCCCATAGTGTTTCTATTCGCTTTGGCAGACTATGCACATGAGCAAAATATTGCTTCTCTATGAAATTCTCATTCCGGCCATGAGGGTCCAGGGACTCTGTTTGCAATCTACTTATTATTTAAATGAAGTCATTTGACATCTTCCCAATCAATCATTCAGAGTAACAAGAGGAGACTAAGCATATTGATTTACTGTTAATTACAAGTTTTGACTAGAATGGTCTCTTCAATATGGTACAAAAGATCATTTTGAAGAAAATGTTTTATTGAAAGAGTTCCTTAGGCAGATTTGTTTCCCTTTTAAAGAAAACATAACAAAAAAACAAACCCATATGTAAATAGCTAAGATAGGCACATTTGTGAGTATAGAAACTCTGACAGGTATTTCTTCTGCTAAATTCAGTAAAACGAGGATTATTGGGACCATATACTACAATTTTTAAGATAAATTTGCTCTTGAGTATTTGAAAATTAAAGATAACAGATTAAAATAGATCGCATGTAATATGTATTTACTTATTAAATTTTGTATTCCAAACATAGACAAAAGTAGACCAATAATATACTGACTTCCCCCCAGGCGTGGGCCCTGCGTTAACATTTGACATTAACAATGATCCACTCATGGCCGGTCTTGTTGCATCTACTTCCTCCTACCCACTTCCCCACCCCCCACGCCCGCGGTATTATTTCGAAGTGAATCTCAGACATCATATACCGTCTGGATACACTTTTTTTTTTTTTTTTTTAGTTTCAGTAAAATATGATTTTGTGACATCTGCAGACATAAAGGCTACTTTGTGCTTTTCACTCCATCTTTGTCAAACAGGGAAACATGTTAAAGGCTATGGTTACGTTTTAACAAGTGCAATATGTTATTTGATGTCATCAAAAGTATTTTGTCAATTATTTTTATTAAAACTAGAATATCATAGTTAAAGTGCTTTAAAAACTGTTTACAGATAAAAGACTCTTACAAATAAGCATACCGTCTTTCAAAATGGCACTCTCATGGCGATCTGAAGACTATTATGCCATATTTAGTGATGTAGAAATATATTTGAGCTGTCATATTTGTAAAAAAGACTAAATGTTAATCTGTACCAGAAATACAAAGAAATCAATCCAAATGTGATTATCTTTTTATCTTTAAATGGAGTACAATTTTATCTTTTTCCTCAAAAGCGTGTATAAGTGTTTAGAAGATCTAAATGGTTTGAACTTTTCAGTTCTCTATGATCACATTTTCTTGGTTATAAATCATTTTAGAAATTACTTCTTTAACAGTAACTAGGTTTCTTTTTTAAATTTAATAAAATGAATATTGGTAATATTAGTTATATTAGGATATTTCAGAGTTCTGAAATGCATAACGCTTAGAGTTAAATGTTTGCCCAGGATAAATTATGGCATGAGTGTTTAACAGTATTTTGTACTGCCATAGAAAGAAAATGAATGTTCTCCAAATGGAAATCATTCCATATAGTTGAGGTTTAATGGAGCAAAGAATTATCTCGGCAGGGCATAAAGATTTACTTTGCTTTGATATGATACAGATGGGAACCAGTTACGAATTACTTTATGAAAACACATTTTCAAGGACTATTAAATTATCTTTCATAAATATGCAGTATTTTATAAGATTTTAAAAAGAAAAGCTTCATATTTGAATTAGCATTTTTATTTATCTTCTTTATAACCAATTTATCACTTTTGCCAAAAAAAAAAAGATTTCCATGCATATACCCATTTCTAAGATTCTTACGTAATGTACAAGTTATTTTTCAAAGACTCCCAAATAAAAACTTAGTACAGAATTATATTCAAACTTTACACTAATTCCACAATACTTTGTGTAATTTTGACACTAAAGTATTTCATAAAGAATACATTTATATTTTCTTCATAGAGAAAAAAAGTAAAATAATGATTTTGAAATCAGAGTAAGCATTTATGAATGTCCCAATGAACGTATTTTCCAACTTAACTACATTAGTTTTGAATTAGTTATTAAGAAGTTTGCATTGCTGAAAACGTAAAAGATGAAGTAAACTTAGCTGTTTCTTTGGGTTAACTTCTTAAATTAATATTGGGATTACTACACTAAACTATTACCGAATTCTATTTGTTGTTAAAAATAACACTTCTCTAAACTAGTTGAGCTAGATAAAACCATCTGAGTTAATGAAATAAAAACTTGCAACATCTGCAAATTACCCAATTAAAGCTTTTCATTGTTGGTCATTGGAATTAAGGGGCGAATTAGAGATTCATTTTTTGATCCCACATACTTATTTGGGGAGACTAAAATAAGTAAATGTCAAATATCCAGTAAATTTGTCTTCTCGATAATTAAAATAAATAATCCTTTATTGTGTACGTAGAGGTATTATGGGGTTCAGAAACGAAGAAATCAGGGTCCTGTCGCCAGGAGGGACGATATTCCGGTTTCCTGTTCACTTTGCAGGAATTTGTATTACACTGAAAACAAAACGTTTAAAATCAACAATCTTTACTATGGTCTTCTTGCAGAGTGGTTATTTACATTTTCTCACCTAATAGACTGGCAATCATTTTCTTGTTGGTTTGAGGTTTCCTGGACACATTTACTCAGTTACTGTGTACTACATTACGTAGGGAGGGCTGAGTTTCTGTCACGTGCTGCATCTTCATTCAGTTTGATATGGGAAGGTCACAGGGTATTAAATCACGTCAGGGAAATGGTTACTTAAAAGAACCAGAGGGAACAATGCCACAGGATGAGGAAGGCATGTTGTAAGGAACACTATGAGTCAAGAATGCCACTGTCTGTCCTGATGTCCCAGGGATGAACTCAGAGCAAGAAAGGTGAGATTTACTCAAAAGATTTAGAAGCTGGTTAGACATTGAGACAGAATGGGATTACACAGAATTCTGAGGAAAGCAAAACCAGTTGCCATGGAGCCGATTCTGACTCACGGCAATCCCATGTGTATCAGAGTAGAACTGTGCTCCACAGGGTTTACAATGACTGATTTTTCTAAAGCAGGGTGCTAGAACTTTCTTCCAAGACGCCTCTGGGTGAACTCAAACATCAAACCTTTCAATTAGCAGTCAAGCGCGGTAACCCTTCTCACCAAAAAAAAAAAAAAAAAAAAAAAGAAAAAATGCTAAATGACCTGGAGGACCCAGGCTCATTTCAGGCATACACCTTCTCACGTATTTTCTTTTCTATTAAGCAGAAATAGCTCATTTTCTGAGTGTCTAGCTGCCTCTTAAAAGAGCAGACTTTAAAGTCTAACAAGTTGATAAAAGCAACTCACCGCAGGCTACCACCCTCTCTCTGATCCATTTGTTCCGGACTTGCTCTCATCTTCCAGATCATGACTCCAAATTCCACCTTTATAACCCTCTTCTGAGTGAGTCCTTTTACGCTGGCTGACATCAAACCTTTCTGTTTCCAGAGCTGTATCAGCATTGCACTGTCCCTGGCTTTGTTCTGTGTTTTTTGTCACTTTCACATCTTCAGGAGGGATCAATCACTGAAGAAGGATATCATGCCTGGTAAAGTGGACGATCAGTGAAAAAGAGGGAGACTCTCAATGTGATAGACTGACACAGTGGTTGCAAGAGTGAGCTCAAACATAGCAGGGAGTATGAGGATGGCGCAGGACCGGGCAAGGTTTCATTCTGCCATATGTGTGGTTGCTATGAACTAGAGCTAACTTGATGGCACCTAATAACAACAACATCAAGCTGCTGTGAGGGCTGCCTGCTCCAGCCCCAGTCCCACAGAATTCTGTCTCCAGCCAGCTTCCCCCCGCCCCCCATCAGGCTCATGCTTCTCCATGGAGGAGTAGGAAGAAGTGGAGACATAAGGGTGGCAAAAGAACGAGGTGGAGAAATGGACTGAGTGAATTTTCCAAGAAGAGATAGTGCTAGTTTTTAAAGATACGTAGATTTTAAAATAGTTTTGGATAAAATAATAGTTTCTGATTGTTCAAAATATCAATAGTGCCAAGGCTGAGAAACTCTGATGTAAATAGTTATATGTATATTATTACTATGTATGAAGGGATTCATAGTATACAAACTTTTTCTGACCTATATTTTATTTAATTTTTTATGGGTGTAAAAGCACACATATCGAAAAAAAAAACAAGTCCTAAAGGTCTAGTTTGATAAATTTTGATGACTGCATGCATCCATGCAACAACCACAAAAAATATGATAGAAAACACTTCCATCACTTGAGTAAAAATCATTTATTTTACTCCATGTCCCATAAAAGTAAGCACTTTCTGATTTCTATCACCGTAGAGCGTTGTTAGAAGACACATGAATGCAGTCATACAGTATGGACTTGTGTGTGTATGTGTGTGTCTGGATACTTTCATTTAATACCTTCTGAATACATTTCATTAAATTCATTAAAATGTGTCAATTGGTAGTCCATTGCTTTTTATCTTTGAATGGTATTCTTTAGTATGAATATACAGCAATTTGTTTTTTCATTTTCTTCTTGATGAGTATTATCAGTGTTGCAAAAATCCTTAGAAAAAGTCAAAACTATAATTCAAAGAAAATGTTAACACATATGAGTTAAACTGGTTTGACATAAAAGATTATTATAATTTCTGACTACATTATTAATGACAACACTGAGCATAATAAAAGTTCGTGACAATCAGATAATATTTATGTGAAATAAATCAGTTACCCTAATACCCTAAACATTACAGAAATAAGGTGACTCTTGACATAATAAACTTTTCTTCAATGAAATGTTTTTGAAAGAAGGTAGTGGCTGATGTCACAAATGGTTTGCAATCAACTGTTAACCTAAAAATTTGTGGTTTGAACCCACCCAGTGGTAACACGGAAGAAAAGGCCTGGTGATCTGGTTCTATTAAGATTATAGCCAATGAAAACGCTAGGGAGCAGTTCTAGTCTGTAACACATGTGGTTGCCGTGAACCAGAATTGACTCAATGGGAACTAACAAAGACAAAGTGGTTGATAGTAACATATAAGAAAAATGAAGTTGAGTGAGATAGTCTTCAAATGTTTATTTGAAGGGGTTTGGCCATCAAGGAATCCAAGGAAGACCAAATAAAGATCCGCCCAAATTAAAAGATGCCATTAGATCTGCCAGCAAGTATGGGGAGGGAATTCTTTCTTCACTACTCATTGGAACTGTCAACTGAGCTATCTGCCCCTTAAACTGGGATTATCTCAGTAGTCTGAACAGGGACAGTGAGCTCAGACTATTTCTTCTGAAAATTATTTAGAATCAGACAAGCTTAGAAGTGGCCCAGGCTTTCAAGTATAACTTCTGGAGCCAAAATTTTATCTAATGTAGAGTGCAAAGTATTAACAAAGATATTATCAGTAGTAGGGCACTATAATGAGGTGGTTTCAAGCACAGGCTCTCCAGTCTGACCATCTGGGTTTCATTCCAGCATCCCCATCTATTAGCTCTGGGAACTTGCGCATTTTACTTAACCTCTTAGAGGCTCAATTTCCTGAAGAGTCAAGTGGAAAATTGACACAGGTTTTTGTGAGTTTTAAATGAGAAAATGATTGTAAAGTACTTAGCACAATGTCCCACCTAGTAAACACTCAAAAATATGTTGTAATTAAAATCTAACAGACTTTTGATAGAAGAAATGATATTCAGTTTCTAGAAGAGGCTGTATGTGATGCAAGTTGAGGAATATATTTGTTACAAATGGTAATAAGAGGGTTTAGATCAGCATCAGTATGTGCTTACTGAACTATCACTAACTTTCCCAAGTCCACAAAGCTCTTAACTGCCAGAGATGAGAGTCAAACCAAGACCAGTCTGGCCCAAAGCCTTGCTTCTGAGAACAGGCTGTATGGAGAGTGGCTTCCAGGCTCCTGTGCTCTCTGCACCCCTCCTCCCCACTCCCAGACTGGCCAAAGTACTGAAAAAGGAAAGTCGCTATTCAATCAGCCTGGAAATTTCAGATATCTAGACTTCAATTAATTTCTAAATGATATTTTAAAATAAATGATAATGCTTTATGATATCTAAATGCTATTTTATGATAACATCATTACAGAAGACTTTCTTTTCTCCTCTTTTTTATCCCTACTTGTCTGTTTTCAGCTTTGTCTCATTTCTCTATTTGTTATGCATTATTGTAATAATTTGTTTTCCAGTCTTTTCTCCCTTGTCAACTGCAAACTTCTTTGGGATAGAATCTGCCTCTCGGTCATCTCTGTGTCCATGGCTCCTAGCATAATAAAATGAAGACAGTTTTTAATGGAAAAAAATAAATCTCTTGAGTAATGTGAAGCTTGAGCTATGAGCAGAGTGGGTAGACCAGCCTGCCTACAGTCTTAGAAACAGGGATATGGTCTATCATCTATCTGTTCATCCATCCATCCAACCATCCGTCCATCCATCCATCTATCCCTCCATCCATCCATCCATCCATCCATCCACCCATCCATCCATCCATCATCATCGTCTATTCTTTTTCTGTCTCTTTGATTTGTTGATTTTATTTCTCTATCAGCTGATAGCACAGTGGCTAAGTGCTTGACTTCTGAGTGAAAAGAAAGTGTGACGGTTGGAACCCCCCAGCTGCTCTGCAGTAGAAAGATGTGTCAGTCTGCTGCCGTAAAGATTACAGCCTTGGAAACCCTATGGAGCAGTTCTCCTCTGCCCTGTCAGGTTGCTGCTAGCTGAAATTGACTCATTGGCAACAGGTTTTTTAAAATTCTGTTATACATAAGACGTCCATGGGTCACACTCAACTCAATGGCAACTAATAATAACATAGTTAAGTGCAGGGTCTCCGAAGCAAGATGGCAGGGAACTGAGCCCAGGCTCTGTCTCTAACTGTGTAAAATTGGGAAAGTTACCTAATCTTTCTGTTTCTCAACCTCCTCATCAGTAAAATAAGGAAATATTAGTATTTCATAGGGTTGCTGTGAAGACTAAATGACTTAATACGTTTTTATCTTTAAGAAGAATTCAAACCAAAACCAAGCCCATTGCCAATGAGTCGATTCCAATTCACAATGGCTCTATAGGGCAGTGTAGCACTTCCCCATAGGGTTTCCAAGGAGCAGCTGGTGGATTCGAACTGCTGACTTTTTGGGTAGCAGCTGGGCTATTAACCACTGTGCTACTGGGGCTTCTTAAGAAGAATGGAAGGCACATATTATGTACTCAGTAAAAGTTAATTGTAATTATTATTTCTTGCTTCTTGGAGTCAGTCTTCAGCTACCTAGATGGCTGGTTCTAGAGTAAATGAATTCATGTTTCTGGCTATATTTTATCAACTTATTGATTGAGAAGTTATCAATGTAAATGATAAATACTTTTCTAAACTTGAGATAGAAAACCTATTATCTTCAAGATCCATCACCAATTCTGTTGAAAACTACTACCATATTTAAAATACCAACCCAGTTGCTGTTGAGTTGATTTCAACTCATTGTGACCCTGTGTGTGAATTTAAGCCTGCCTGTGTCTCTGACAGAAGACTGGTGTGGGAAGGAAAAGGAGTGAGTGATCTAAGTAAATCTCAGAACTTACTGGGAAGGGCAAATACAAGTTGTGCTTTCTTCCTTAAGGCTGCAATTCTGAAATACTTAAACTGTTGATTATCCCTTTCTTCCTTAAATCCTCACACTTCTATTTAGTCAGTGGACAAGAACTCCTTCAAGAATCAAAGTGAGATGTTACAGAGTTCTGAGCTTCTCAGTCAGAAGATGTTGTTTCAGAACAAAGAATAAACTTTTCAACACAGATGTATGTAATGAAAATGATTTTTCACTCAAAAACATTTCTCACAATGTGCCATAGAAGGTTTAAGTGTCACTGGATGTTTGCAACTGCCTAGGAATTGGCCTAGGGGTTAGTTAAAAAAAAAATCTATTTAGATTTAAAAAGGAATCACTTGAGTCAAACCTATGATTCCATTGTGCTTTTGTGGAAATAAGCTGGCCCTCCAACTCTATAGATTGGATCTAATTATTTTCTTTCCTTGTTTTGCTCATTTTTAAAATCCAGACATTTACTTCTCAGTTCTGCCTTCTACACATTATAATTCACAATAGGGTTTCTGTGATGTTGATTTTTTTATGACAGATTGCTGCAAAAATCTCCTGTACACTGAATGCTGAACAGCAGTTACCATTATTTTGACAAATTTCCTAACATATTTGGCACTAGTTATGACAAATGGTCATGATGAGGCTGATTCAGATGGATAACAGACAGCTATAATGCAGTTCTACCAACTGATTTTCAGTCATAGAATGAGTCAAAAAAGCGAAGGAAAGCATTAATATAAATTGACAGGGGCAGATCCATTTGCACTGTAAACTGTAGGTGATTGCTAATGGGTTGGAAATACTCATCAGGGGCTAAGTTTGCTAGAGCAAATAAAATAATTACCATTGTCAACTCCCTATTCAATATAAAAGGTATTTTCAAACTCTAGCCTATATGATTGTGTTTAAAATTGTAAGCGATTGTATAATAATGAAGATAAAGCTTATAAACCAGTTGGCATTGAGTCAATTCTGACTCAGTGTGAACGAGTAGAATTGTGCACCATAGGGTTTTCAATGGCGGAATTTTCAGAAGTAGATCTCCAGGATGTTCTTCCAGGGTGGCTCTGGGTAGACTAGAACCTCCAATCTTTTGGTTAGCAGCCAAGCATGTTAACCCTTTACATTCCTGTTGAAGCTTATGTGAGCTCTCTTATCATGCAAAGTGAATTAGCCATGTCACTGGGGTTGATCTAGATAGAGTGTGTGTGTGTGCGTGTGTGTGTGAGAGAGAGAGAGAGAGAGAGATCAGATTGTATAAAACAAGACCTTGGTAAATTTTGAGAGACATTTTAAATAGTGAAATTTAATAAAAATAAAATGAAATACATAGAAATATCTTCATAAAAATATCCTTTATGTATTATCTTGGTTTTCAGAGAAGCTATGTTTGTAAAATTTCTCTCTCTCACGTTTATTTTTTAACTGCTGAAGTAGCTTTTATGAAGGCAAAAAAGAACATTGAATTTGCAAACAGAAAATCTGAGTCCAAGTTTTGTCTCTGTGATTTTACACAATTCATTTAATACAACGTTTTTCAATCTTTTTCATTATCACTCTTGTAAGAAACCTGTTAAGGCACGTTTTTCTAATCAGCCCATTTCCATTAAAATTTATTTTCATAGGTATATTGGATATTTGTTTATGTACCATAATACGTATATAATTATATATTCCAAGAGATAGCTGCCACTGAGTCGACTCTGATTTATGGGGGTCTTACGTACAACAGATCAAAACAACTGACTGACGATAATTACAATAATTGGCTATTCTGTGGGCGTGAAGTTACTGAATGAAGGATTGGACAAAGTACATCATAAATAGGAAAAGAGAAGTGACAAGGACAACGTATCAAGATTCCAGCTCCAGGGTCAAGCTGACTTGGATTGGACTTCTAGATCCTCCTTACACATTCCTGGACAAGGTACTATATCCTTTGAGATTAAGTTTCTTCATATATGAAATGGGAACATTCATAGACACACCTCCTAAGGCTGTTATGTAGTGGGAGAATGGCTACAAAGGGCCAAGCTTGGGGAAATGTTCAATGTTTCTTGTTGTTGGTTCTGCTGTTAAATATCTTACATGTTTGAACTCACTGTGTAATAAAGGTTACACAAAAACAACAGCTAGACAACTTAAATGCCCATCAACAGATGAATGGATAAACAAAATGTGGTACATATATACAATGGAATACTACTCATCCAGTAGGAGAAACAAAATCTTGATTCATGCTAAAATATGGACGGAGCTTGAAGACACTATGTTGAGTGAAATAAGTCAGTCCCAAAGGACAAATATTGTATGACAATTGTAAGACAAGACAAGGCAGATGCATAGACACTAAAGTTTTTTAGTGGTAACCAGGGGCAGGAGGGAGGAGGAAAGTGGGAGTTAACAGTGATGGAAAAAACACACTGATTAAGGGTAGGGTTTCATAGCCGATTATTGTAATTACTGTCAGTCAGTTGTACATCTGTAAAAAGGTGAATTGGCGACAGTTGTGTGATAGATATATTTACAACAATGACACATGCACATACACATAAAAAGAGCAGCTGCTGAGGCTGCTTATGTACAACCAAACACCTCATGGGATTTGGTTTCTTGGTTTGGAGGTTCAGGGTCATGGTTTCACGGGACATCCCAGTTAACTGGCCTAATAACCTTGTTTAGTGTTTCTGTCCTACCTCCTACTTCCTTGAATAGTGCTGGGGTCTTAAAATCTTGCAAGCACCATCCGAGGCGCAACAGATGGTTTCTATTCACCTGGAGCAACAGAAGAAGGAGAGTCAGGAATAGTAAGAGGACATGGAATGTATGGCTAATCGCCTCCATGAACAACTGCTTCTTTTGCCATGAGACCAGAAGAACTGGATGGTTCCTGGCTACCACTGGTGAACATTTTGATCAAAGATTTTATAGAAGAATCCTGATCATAAGGGGGAAAATGCAGAATAGAATTCAAATTCTCACAGACTCCCTATTTTCTGGAGCCATGCAGGCTGGATGAACCCCTGAAACTATTTCCTTGAAATAATGTTTAAACCTTAAAGCAAAAATACCCAGGAAGTCTTCTTAAAATCAAGCAATAGTTTACCTTAACTATTAAAAAATGTCTGCCTTGAGCATTATGCTCTTTTTTTTTTTTTTTTAAATTGTACTTTAGATGAAGGTTTACAGAACAAACTAGCTTCTCATTAACCAGTTAGTACACATATTGTTTTGTGACACTGGTTACCAACTCTACGAAATGTCAACACTGTCCTTTCTCGACCTTGGGTTCCCTATTACCAGCTTTCCTGTCCCCTCCTGCCTTCTAGGCCTTGCCCCTGGGCTGTTGCGCCCCTTTAGTCCATTTTGTTTTATGGGCCTGTCTAATCTTTGGCTGAAGAGTGAACCTCAGGAGTGACTTCGTTACTGAGCTAAAAGGGTGTCCGGGAGCCATACTCTCGGGGTTTGTGTAGTTTCTGTCAGGCCAGTAAGTCTGGTCTTTTCTTGTGACTTAGAATTTTGTTCTACATTTATCTCCAGCTCTGTCTGGGACCCTCTATTTTGATCCTTGTCAGAGCAGCCAGTGGTGGTAGCTGGGCACCATTTAGTTGTGCTGGATTCAGTCTGGTAGAGGCTGTGGAAGTTGTGGTCCATTAGTCCTTTGGGCTAATCTTTCCCTTGTGTCTTTGGTTTTCCTCATTCTCCCTTGCTCCTGATAGAGTAAGACCAGTGGAGTATCTTAGATGGCCTCTCACAAGCTTTCAAGATCCCAGATGCTACTCACCAAGGTAGAATGCAGAACATTTTCTTTATAAATTACGTTATGCCAATTGTATGCTCTTTTTTTTTGATTTAAAAAAATTTTTTATTGTGTTTTAGATGAAAGTTTACAGTGCAAATTAGTTTCTCATCCAAAAATTTATACACATATTGTTTTGTGACATCGGTTGCAATCCACACAATGAGTTAACACTTCCCCCCTTTCCCTTTACATCCTGGGTTCCTTGTGTCCATTCATCCAGTATTCCTGTCCCTTCCAGCCTTCTCATCTTTGCTGTTAGACATGTGTTGCCCATTTGGTCTCTTACACTTGGCTGAACTAAGAATCACATTCCTTGTGTGTATTACTGTTTGTTTTATAGGCCTGTCAAATTTTTGGGTGAAAGGTGGACTTCAAGAGTGGCTTCGTTTCTGAGTTAGCAGGGTGTCTGGGGCCATAGTCTCAGGGATTTCTTCAGTCTCTGTCAGACCAGTAAGTCTGGTCTTTTTTGTGAATTTGAATTTTATTCTGTATTTTTCTCCTGCTTTGTCCCAAACCCTCTATTGTGATCCATGTCAGAGCAGTCGGTGGTGGTAGCTGGGCACCATCTAGTTCTTCTGGGCTCAGGCTAGTGGAGGCTGTGGTTTGCGTAGTCCATTACTCCTTTGACTAATATTTTCCTTGTGTTTTTGGTTTTCTTCATTCTCCTTTGCACTGAATGTGATAGGACCAATGGATGTATTTTAGATGGCTGCTCAAAAGTCAGTTGACCTTCATGTCCCCTGAGACCATGGTCCCCAACACTCAGTCCCTCAAGGTGTTTGGAAGTGTCTAGGAAGCTTCTGTGACTTTGCCTTGGTCAAGTCGTGTTGACTTGCCCTATATTATGTGTTGTCTTTCCCTAGCATGAAGTTAACACTTGTCTACTATCTAGTTAAATGTTTTCCCTTCTCCAACCCTCCCCTTCCTTGTAACAAAGACAGTTTTTTTTGTGTTTTTGTAATAGCGGTCTCATACAATATTTGTCCTTTTGTGATTGATTTATTTCACTCAGCATAATGCCGTCAAAAAACAAACAAACAAACAAAAAAACCCCAAACCAAACCCATTGCTGTTGAGTTGATTCTGACTCATAGTAACCCTATAGGACATAGTAGAACTGCCCTGTAAGGTTTCCAAGGAGTGGCTGATAGATTCAAACTGCTGACCTTTTTTTTTTAGGCTTAATTTTTTTTTATTGTACTTTAGATGAAGGTTTATAGAACAAATAGTTTCTCATGAAACAGTAGTACACATATTGTTTTATGACATTGGTTAACAACACCATGACATGTCAAGCCTCTCCCTTCTCAACCTTTTTTTTTTTTTTGGTGAAAATATACATAGCCAAAGATACACCATTTCAAAAATTTCTACATGCACAGTTCAGTGACATCAACTATGCTCTTCCAGTTGTG
>NW_004443948.1:26709636-26818674 GCF_000243295.1 Trichechus manatus latirostris | reverse complement strand
GTTTTTTTTTTTTTTTTTTGATTCGTCCTACTAATGTCAAAGTGAGATGGTGTTTCATTGTAGTTTTGATTTGCCTTTCTCTAATGGCTAATGAGCACCATCTCTGTGGCACAGTCAGTTAGCGAGTTCAGCTGTTAACCAAAAGGTTGGTAGTTTGAGCCCACCAGGGACGCGTCAGCAGTTTGGAGCCCTGGTGATGCAGTGGTTAAGTGTGTAGCTGCTAACCAAAATGTTGGCAGTTTGAATTTACCAGCTGCTCCTTAGAAACCCTGTTGGGGCCATTCTACACTGTACTATAGGGTTGCTATGAGTCAGAATCAACTCGAAGGCAATGAGTTTGGTCTGATTTTGGTAATGGCTAATGATCGAAAGCATTTCCCTGTGTGTCTGTTAGCTGCCTGAATGCCTTCTTTGGTGAAGCATCTGTTTATATCCTTTACCTATTTTTAAACTGTTTTGTTTGTGTTTTTTGTTATTGAGATGTTGAAGTATTCTAGAGATTAGACCCTTGTCAAAGATGTTGTACCCCCAATTTTTTTTTTCCCAGTCTGAGAATTCTCCTTTTACTTTTTTGGTGAAGTCTTTTGCTGAGCATAAGTGTTTAATTTTTAGGGACTCCCAATTATCTAGTTTATCTTCTCGTGTTTGTGCATTGCTAGTTATGATTTGTATTATATTTATGCCATATATTAGGGTCCCTAGTATTGTCCTTATTTTTTCTTCCATGATCTTTATTGTTTTAGGTTTTATATTTAGGTCTTTGATCTGTTTTGAGTTAGTTTTTGTGTATGTGTGGGGCGTGGGTCCTCTTTCATTTTTTTACAGATGGACGTCCAGTTTTGCCAGCACCATTTGTTAAAAGACTGTCTTTTCCCCATTTAATGGACTTTGGGCTTCTGTCAAAGATCAGCTGACCATAGGTGGATGGATTTAAGTCTGGGTTCTTGGTTCTGTTCCATTGGTCTATATGTCCGTCATTGTACCAGTACCAGGCTGTTTTGACTACCATGGGTGTATAGTAGGCTCTGAAAACAGGTAGTATGAGGCCTCCTACTTTGTTCTTTTTCTTCAATAGCATTATGCTCTTTTAAGGACTATCTATATGGGATCAAAGTGACAACAACTCGAAAGACTAGATAGGAACCTTAGGAGGGTAGTGAGTTTATGTTAATGGAGGAGGAGCAACTCAGAAAAGGAGGGAGAGAAGAGTGGCACAATTCAAAGAATGTGATCAATATTGAATGTACATGTAGAAACAGTTGAATTGATGTATGTTCTGCTGTGTATATTCTCAACAACAATAACAAAACCCAGCAACAAACATCTAGTTTAGGCTGTATTTTGTCTCAAATATTAGTAAATCAACCTTTCTGAATTCAATAGTTTCTGCACTACATTTTGATTTCTCTAAAACATGGTAACTGATTGTTGTTTTTTAAAAAAATATATAAGCCTTTTGTTTCCTGTAAAATAGAGAAAAATTTCATGTTGCACATTTCACAAGTCAAAATGTTGCACATTTTGCAGGTAAAATAGCAAGTGGCATAATGGAATGTATAAAATTAAAAATAAATCAGTCCTTACTGGGTCAAATAACTCTACCACACAAAAGTTACACATAGGACAGGATTTGAATGAGTGAACTGAAAAAAATGTACGTTTGTCAGCAAATATTTTTATCCATGTAAAATATGAGCATTTGAAAAATATATATTTATCGATTGTAATTTCTTGTTGAAGAGCTGTTGTAACAAAAGTAAAGTCAATTAAAAATAATGATAAAAATGCTTGTTTTTGAGCTCTAGCAACACTACTTTTTATTCCTTACAGTTGCCTTTCTTCCTTGTTCATATGTTTCAAACTTCAAATTATATGAAAAATATATCTTAGCTAATATTATATTACAAATATTTTCATGTTTCAATAATGACTTCATAAACATAACTTTTTAATTATGAAAGCATTAAAGCTCCTTTAAAGGTAAGAGCAAATAGAAAAAAAAAATGGAACACCCATAATTCCACTATCCTAAAACAATCGCCTCACATGCATGCGAAAGCTGGACAATGAATAAGGAAGAGCGAAGAAGAATTGATGCCTTTGAATTCTGGTGTTGGTGAAGAATATTGAATATACCATGGACTGCCAAAAGAACAAACAAATCTGTCTTGGAAGAAGTACAGCCAGAATGTTCCTTAGAAGCAAGGAAGTTGAGACTACATCTCACATACTTTGGACATACTATCAGGAGGGATCAGTCCCTGGAGAAGGACATCATGCTCGGTAAAGTAGAGGGTCTGCGAAAAAGAGGAAGACCCTCAACGAGATGGATTGACACAGTGGCTACAACAATGGGCTCGAGCATAACCAGGACTGTGAGGATGGTGCAGGGCCGGGCAGTGTTTCGTTCTGCTGTACATAGGGTTGCTATGAGTCGGAACCGAATTGATGGCACCAAGTACAGCAACAGTAACAACAAAACGTTTGTAACTACTTGATATTTTTTCCAAAACCTTCAGTTTATCCTCCATCTATATATATATATATGTATGTTTTGAAAAACAGTTATTTTTTTAGAGTAGATATAACATAATTTGCTGTTTTCTTTTTTTTCCATTTGATATTAGGCAAATTGTTGTCTACAAAATAAATGTACCAATTTGTTCTCCAGAAGTGTAGTGGTTTTCCCTTATCCTGGCCGTCACTGAGTTTTTGGGGCCAAGGGTTTGGACTTTTCCTTATGATGTTGGCAAACATGTAACTCCATTATTGCTTTTATTTCCATTTATGTGATTATTACTGATACTAAATATATCCCATGAGTTTGTTTTAACATATATTTCTTGCTTTGTATAAATTCCTTTATATACGAGATCTTAGAAATACCTTGTTAATTTCTGAGATTTTTAAAAATTAATCTAATGGTAACATTTTAAACGTAAGTATTTCACACATGTATCATGTTTTGGTTGGTATTTAAAAAATAACACCTTTCTAAAATATTTATAATAGAAAGTATTTTAAACTCTGATGGATAGATTTTTTTTTTATCATCTTCTATGACACCTACCTCCCCCAAATGAAGACTGGTTGAATTACTATCTATAACGAGTACCATGGATTTTCTGTGATTAACTTAATTCATAATTTTATTATTTTAAAGTGTTTTATTTTATACCACAGCTAGATGAAATCATTTGTGAGATTTTTCCAGATGTACATTTTGTGGGGCATAGTGGCACTATAGGTGCTAGGCTAGACAGTTTCTCTCTAGGTTTGAAATTTTTATGACATTTCAAGTCCATTTCTAACTTAAAGAGAATGAGAAAATGCAAAGACTTCAAATTCACAATGTGCCTGAGGCAAAGATAGTACTGAATTCAGCTGGTACCATTATTTATGGTAGACAAAGCTAAAAATTGAGAGTTGTAATCTTTATATAGTATATTAAATCTGTCTTGAGGAAAAAAAGTTAATGGGGAAAGAAGCTTTGCTATTTTAGACTTTCTGTCTACTAAGTCCTTATAAAATGCAAATAATTTTATTATGAACCATCTGCATCCATATTACTTTATCTTGTCTTCAGGTTTGAGGGAAAACTTTATATGTGTTTTTCATGTTTAACAAACAGTTTTACAGATAGTAAAATCTGGTCTTTAAATTTTTCTGTACTTCAATTTAAAAGAAAAATCAAATTTTAAAACTTTTTAAATCAGTGAATTTCTTAAATGTGGATTTAAGTTAACTGATATAATCCACTTAGTGGAAAAATTGCAATTATTTCATTATGAACCCAAAGTCTTAGAACATTTGGGTCATCAAGAGAATCTTATAAGTTAAGTGTTCATTAAGTATCATAAAGAACAGTTGTTAGGAGATTGGAACATCTCAGTGAATTCACTCACCTGCATTCCCAATTTCCTCATCATTAAAGACAAAAGTTGAAACACAGTATATTTTAGAGGTGATTAGTTATTCCTCTCCTATGGTGACGAGTTCATTGTTCGTTACAGAGCCTGAAGTTCTAGAGTCTTGTGTGAATTCTTTTTGGTCTGCACCACCCATGTCCCAGGTTCACAATCTGTTCCACCACACAGTCCTCTGTACAACAGAAATCTGCAATATCTAGCCTGTTGTTGTTTGCCATTGAGTTGATTCTGACTCATGGCGACCTCATGTGTGCAGAGTAGAACTGGTCCATAGGGTTTTCAAGACTGTAACCTTTTGGAAGCAGATTTCCAGGCCTGTCTTCCAAGGTACCTCTGGGTGGTTCAAAATGTCAACCTTTCAGCTAGTAGTCAAGCACTTAACCATTTGCCCTGCACAGGGCCTCCATGCCCAGCCTACAAATATACAGTTTGATGTTCAGGTCCATTCTTAATCCTAATTTAAGTCAGTGCACTATTTATCAGTAAAGTCTGGAAGCACTGTAACCACTAACCCTTCCTGTAGGCTTCTTACTGATGTCTCTTTCCCTTCCCCCAGAAGCTCAATTTAATTGAACACAGCTGGCCTGGAGGTCAGAGACCCTGAATCACATCAGCTATCTTTCTTTACCATGTAATTGGCGTGCAGAATGGTAAAAGCCACTTCATAAGTTTTGTCTATTTAAGTACATTATCCCCTAGAGACTTTATTTTTCTCCAAGAGGGAAGTTGCTCTTCCTCTATTACATATATAGATAAGATATCATTTAGCTTCCCAGGGTGGTATTACATCTTCTTTAGAGTGACGACGTCTACAATGGATCCACTTTATTCCTGAAGTTCTGAGACATGGCATTAAACATGAAAAGAAATAGGTTTCATGAGTTTTACAAATTTACAGCTTGTTCTTGCATTTTGAAAAACTGAGATGGTATTTTCATTGCAATATTAAAATATAATTTATTAATTTCCACATTTGTCAAACTTTATTGAGTTTGTATTAAGCTTTGTTCAAGCAGTGAAAGTTCAGTAATGATTGGATACCTTCCTTAAGGTAACTTAAAATCTACTGATCTCATTAATACCTTTTCGTCAACATTTATTTAAAGAATAATGAGAGGTTAAATGAATAATGATGAAATACATCATTTTTATACTGTGACATATTTCACTAATGAATTGAAAATAGTTACCTACTGAACTAATTGTATTTATGCATTTACTTATTTATTCAACAGGTATTTTTTGAGCATTTACTACGTGCCAGGCCACTTTGATGACAAAGTTCCTCTGACCTAAGCCTTGACTTTTTCAATCGCCTAATATTGCTGCAAAAAGTTGGATAATGAAAAAGGATAACAGAAGAATTGATGCATTCAAACTGTGGTGTTGATGCAGAATATCAAATATACTGTGGAATGCCAAAAGAACAGATAAATCAGTCTTAGAAAAAACACAACCAGAATGTTCCTTAGAAGCAAGGATGGCAGTTACTTTGGACACCTCATCAGGAAAGACCAATCGGTAGGAAAGGGCATGTTGTTTGGTAAGGTAGAGGGTCAACACAAATCCTCAGTGCAATAGACAGACACAATAGCTGCAAAAATGGATCAACCATCACGAAGATGGCACAGTATCAGACAACGTTTTGTTCTATTATATGTAAGGTCTCCATGAGTCGGAGCTGAGTTGATGGCAACTAACAACGATAACAATAACAGGCGCTATACTAGGCACTGGTGCTATATCAGTAAACAAAATGGATAAAAATCTTATTCTCCTGATGCTTACATACTTGGGGAGAAGATAGACAAAAGAAATTTGATAAATGCGTAATTTATGTTTAGAAGGTATGGAAGTCCTGGATGTGTGCCACTCAGATCTTCCTTCAAGAGCAAACCTGCTGTGAGGAGGGCAGTCAGCTTATAGACTCCAGAAAGAGCACCCTTGGAATCTGCCTCCACGTGGGAGCCAAGGCTTGGCAGCTCCGGCCAATGACTAGGCAGTGCTGGGGAACAGGGTATGTCCATTTCTTCTCAACACTTGACTCCTTTAACAGGCAATCTTCGCTCTGGAAGTTTTCGTTGGGCTGGTTGAGACCTTCCCAGAGTTACACTTTAGTCTGAGGCTTCTCTTCCTCAGTCCCCCCTCATTTCCTTTCTCTGTTCATAGGTGTCAGACCTGCATTGAGATCTGAAGCTTTTTCCTATCTACTCTGTTCCCTCTCCCCTTTATCTTTCACAGGCAGTACTCCAAACAAACATCTCGGTACCCGCTTCCAAGAATACATGAACTGAGATGGATGATGATAAGTACAGTAGAAAAAAAATTAAAAAAAAAGAATGGCAAGGTAGTGGGGGGGATGGGTTGAAGTGTGGGAAAGAAGTTAGCAATCGTAAAGCATGGCATGGAAAGAGAGGTCTACTTCCTGTCTCTATAAATGTGCCTATTCTAGATATTTTATAGAAGTGGAATTATACAATAGCTGTCATTTTGTGTCTGGTTTATTTCACTTAGCATAATGTTTTCTAGGTTCATTCATATTGTTGCATATATCAGAACTTCATTCCTTTTTGTGGCTGAGTAATATTTCCTTATATGTATGCATCACAGTTTGTTTATCCATTTGTCTGCTGATGAGCATTTGGGTTGTTTCTACCTTTTAGATATTGTGAATAAATATTGTTTTATTAACATTGGCATAAAGTATCTTTTTGAGTTCCTGCTTTCAATTTTCTTTTTTTTGGTATACACCTAAAAGAGTAGAATTGCTGGGTCATGTGGTAATTCTGTTTAACTTTTTCAGCAACTACCAAACTGTTTTACACAGAGGCTGCACCATTTTACATCCCAATCATCAGTGTGTGAGGGTTCCAATTTCTCCACAGCCTTGTCAACACTTGTTATTATTATTTTAATTATAGCCATGTTTAGTAGGTGTGATTGTTGTAACTCATTGTGCTTTGGATGTGCATTTCCCTGGTGACTAATGATGTTGAGGATCTGTTCATGTGCTCATTGTTCATTTGCGTATTTTCTTTGGAGAACTGACTATTCAACTTCTTTGCCTATTTTTTAACTGGGTGGTTTGTCTTTTTGCTGTTGAGTTGTAGGAATATTTTATATATTCTGGATATTAAAACTTTATCAGATATATACTTTACAAATATTTTCTCCCATTCAGTGGATTGTGTTTTCATTCTTTGTCTATTTATTTTTTCTTTTGAATAGGCCATGTTTTTTTTGTTTCTCTGTATGACCTGTGATTTTTGTCAAAAACTGGACATTGGAATAAAATAATGTCATAAGTCTGGCAATCAGATTCTCCCTCTTCCCCAGGGTTTGCTGTTCTTTATTACTGAAGGGCTTAGTTTGTGCTTAAACAATATTTGCTAGAAATTTTCTTGAATGCCAGGAGCTTAAAAAAAAAGGAAACAACAGCAAAAGCAAAGCAAAACAAAAACAAAACAACAAAAATCTTCTTCCAGTCTTTGTAGATTGGATTTGTCCTTGGGTACTATTTTTAACACAGAGCTGGGCTGTATACAACTCTCTCTTATCCTTCTCTTCCTTCTTGTACTGAGACTAGATATCAGTCAGTGATGAAAACTAAGGATCTTCTCAGGTCTTTTCTGTGCATGCATCCTGTTTTCTGTGCATGCATTAGGCATGTGCATGGCTTTCTAAATTCTCCAAGCGCTCCGGAATGACCTAATTTCCCAAAGACACTCTTCCCAGATCTTAGGAAGTCTACTGTATGTTTCAATCATAATTTTTTGTGCAAGGTGGCTGCAGGTTTTTCGTTTGCCTTACAGTGTTTTTGATCAATGTCCACCTCTTTTCTGCCCTAAGTGGGTTCTGAGTTAGCTAAAACAGAGATGAGTGTCTTGTGTCAGTTCTTCAGGGAGTTCCCAGACAGGTTAGAACAGATAAATACAATACCTTGAGAATAAGATATGCTCTACTCCCTCTGGGACCTCGAATCAGGGTCCCATACTGGGAACAAGAGCTGCCATACTCAAGAACGTTGACCGGCTGGGGAGGGGCTGGGGCATGGTCAACTAAAATTGCCACAAAGCTTTCCTACTGTTTTTAAAGTTGTCCATTTCTTGATACAGAGTCCTCTTGGTTGCTGTAAACCATTGACTGTTTTTCAGAGCTCTGAATAAGTTTGTTTGGACAATGTCAGCTTGTTTTTTGAAGTTTCTGTGGAGGGTTGAGAATTTGGAGCTACTTACTCTGCTATTTTGCTGACGTGATTCAACAATAATAAAATTTAAAACATCCAATATCAGAACTTCAGAATAAATAAAGTGAAACTAATATAACTGAAAAGAGCACTAAAGAAATCCACCATTAGCAGTTGGAGACTTCAAAACTCTTGTCTCTGTAATCAGTAGGACAAACAGATAAAAATATCAGAAATAATATAGAAGAAGGGAACAACACCACAGTCCAACTTTTCTCATTGACATTTGTAGAATATTCCATAAAAATAGCTTAATTTACATTGTTTTCAAGTGGCTATGAAGCATTTATCAAAATTGACAATGTGCTGGACTCTTAACAATTCTCAACAAAGTACAAAGAATTGAAAGCAAACAAAATATATTAGTTATCTATTACTGCACAACAACTTACCACAAGCTTAGTGTCTTAAAATAACACAAATGTATTATCTCACAGTTTCCACGGGATTCTGGCCATGGGTTAGCTGGGCCTCTTGCTCCAGGTCTCTCCAGGCTGAAATCAAGGTGTTAGCTGGGACTGTGATCTCGTTTGAAGCCCAGGGTCTTCTGCCAAGCTCACTGGCTCAGTGGTTTGTGGCAGAATTATGTTTCTGCAGCTGTAGGACTGAGGTCCTTATCTTCTAGAGGTTACCTATCTTGCCATGTCCTTTCTCTATAATATGGCATTTTGCTTCTGCAAGGCCATCCGGAGAGTGTCTCTGCTTCTTTGAATCTCTCTGATTTCTTTAGTTTCTGTCCTCTAGATCCTCTTTTAATGGATGCACTTGATTAGGTCAGGACTGCCCAGGATAGTTTCTCCTTTAATTAACTTTAAGTCAACTAATTTGGGATCTTAATTAAGCCTCTCATTTGCAATTTTCCTTAACCTGAAGGGATCTGCAAAATCCCTTTATCTCTGAAACATAACATAACCTAACAATAGGGCTGAAATCCCATCATACTTACAAGTCTTGCTCACACTCAAAGAGTGAGAATTATACAGAATGGGTACACCAAGGGGTGAGAATCTTGGGTGACATCTTTCTGTCTATCACACAAAGTATGCTTTCTGATACAACTAAATGTAACTAGAATTCAATAGAGAAGGATATCTGGGAATTCTCACAATATTTTGAAATTAAAGGACACACTTGTCAATAATCCATGAATAAAAGTAGAAAAAAAACCCATTGCTGTCCAGTCAATTCTGACTCATAGCGACCCAAAGGACAGAGCAGAAATGCCCCATAGGGTTTCCATGGAGTGCCTGGTGGATTCGAACTGCTGACCTTTTGCTTAGTAGCTGTAGGTCTTAACCACTATACCACCAGGGATTCCAAATGTAGAAAGTACAGAGGAAATTCGAAAATACGTTAATTGAAAGAAAATGAAAACCCAACATATCAAAAATGTATGGATACAGCCAACGTGGTGCTTAACAGGAAATTCATAGCATTAAATGCTTATATTACAAATGGAGAAAGTTTTTTTTTATCTTGTATTATTTTTGATGAAAGTTTACACAGCAAATTAGATGCCCATGTAACAATTTCTATATATATTGTTCTGTGACATTGATTATATTTTCCACATTGTGTCAACATTCTCATTATTTCCATTCTGGTTGTTCCATTTCCATTAATCTAGCTTCCCTGCTACCCCTCCCACCCCCAACCTTCTCATCTTTGCTTTAGGGTAAATGTTGACCACTTGGTCTCATATAGATAATTTTCTTTTTTAAAGGAGCACAGTATTCATGGATGATATTGTTTATTTTATGAGCTAATAGGTTATTCAGCTGAAGGGTGACCTCTGGGAATGGTTTCAGTTTAAAGTTTAAAGGGTATCTCAGGGCCATAGTCTCAGGGGTTCCTCTAGTCTTTACCAATTCAATAACTCTGCTTTTTTTTTTTTTTTTTAAGAATTTGAGTATTGTTCTACAAGTTTCTCCATTTATATCCAGGAGTATCTATTGTGTCCCTGGTCAGAACGGTCGTTAGTGGTAGCCGGGCACCATCAAGTTCTTCTGGTCTCGGGATAGATGAGGCTGTAATTTTTGTATGCAATTAGTTCTGTCGAGTAGTTTCTTCTTTGAGTCTTTGGTTTCTTTCTTTATCTTTTGCCCCAGATGATTAGAGACCCATAGTTGTATCTTAGATGGCTGCTCTCAAGCTTTTAAGACCCCAGATGCTACTTACCAAACTAGGATGTAGAACATAAATTTTATGGACTATGTGGTGACAATTGACTGCATTGTCCTGTGAGAAGAAACGGAGGAAGCTTCTCCTTTTCAAGGCAAATTAATGATCAACCTTTCCAGCTGAAGAAATTAGAAAATGAACAATTTAAATTCAATTCAAGCAGAAGAAAGGAAATAATAAAAATAAAAGGCGAAATCAATGAGATAGAAACCAGAAAAAGAATAAAGAAAATACATAAAACCAAAAGCTGTTTTTTTGAGGAAAATCAATAAAACTGATAAACCTGTAGCCAAACTGATCAAGAGAAAAGGGAGAAGACATACATGATCAGTATCAAGACTGAGAGAAAGAGCATCACTAGAGATCTTACGGGCATTCAAAGGATAATAAGGGACTATTATGAATCTGTGACAATTAATTCAACAACTTATATGAAATAAATGAATTTCTTGAAAGAAAAAATTACCAAAACCACTTAAGGAGAAATAGATAACCTGAATAGCCCTCTAAGTCTTAAATAAATAAAATTCATAATTAAAAATCTTCCACAAAGTAACTATAGTTCTAGATGATGTCAATGATAAATTTGGCCAAATATTTAAAATGAAGAAATAACATAAATTACACACACTCTTCTAGAAAATAGAAGAAATAGGAACACTTCTCAACTTTTTTTTTTAGACCAATATTACCCTGATTTAAAAAAAAAAAAAAAGGAAATGAAAAGACAAAGATATTGCAGGAAAAGACAATTACTGTCAAATATCCCTCACAAACATAGATAAAATTTTCTTAAGTTGTTTAAACAAAATGAATTCAATAATACATAAGAAGGAAATATATATAATGACCAAATGGGGTTTATCCCAGGAATGCAAGGTCTTTTCAACATTTGAAAATCAATTGCTATAATTTATGTTGTCAGTTGACATAAGAGGAAAAAAAAAAAACAAAACACAACACATGACTACCTCATATTTTCAGAAAGTGCGTTTTATGAAATTCAGCATTCATTCATGATAGAAACTCTCAGCTAATCAGAAATAGAAGGAAACTCCTCAGCTTAATAAGAAATCTGCAAAGTCCTCTTTGATTTGGCTCTGTTACCTCTCTGACTCCATTTCCTTATACTCTCTCATTTGCTCACTTCTTTTTAGCTTTGCTGCATTTCTTGCTGCTGTAGTATCAACACATTTTCACCTCATCAACTTTGCATTAGCTGTGTCCTCTGCCTGGAATGCTTTTCCATCAGCACGTTCCATGGCTCATTCCCTCTCTTCCTGCATTATTGTGACCAAATTCATGTTTTTAATGAGCGTGACCATGGCCATTTTTATTTGTAACCATTTCCTATAATCTACCTTAATGCGCTTATATTTTTAAAATCATATTTAATCTCCCTCTAACATACTTGTAGCCCTAGTGACACAGTGGTTAAGAGATTGGCTGCTAATCAAACAGTCGCCAGTTCAAGGCCACCAGCTGCTCCTTGGAAACCCTAACATATTAAGAGTCTCTAGGTGGTACAATCGGTTCAGCGCTCGATTACTAGCTGAAATGTTGGTGATTAAAGTCCATCCAGAGATGCTTCTAAAGAAAGTCCTGGTGATCTGCTTCTGAAAGATCACAGTATTGAAAACTCCATGGAACACAGTCTACTCTGCACCCATGAGGTCATCATGAGTCAGAATCAACTTGGCAGCAACTAATGACAACAATCTAACTTACCAAGTGATTTATTTATTTTTATGTGTGTATGTTTGGTTTATTTTAGCATGTAAAATCCACAGAAGCATGCCGTTTGTTTCTTTTATTAACTGCTACATCTCTAGTGTAGAACAGATTTTAGCATCTATAGACACCCTGTAAATATTTGCTGAATGAAGAAATGAATGCATCACTAAAGTTGGACGTTGTGGAACAAGATACGATAATACTGGTGCCTTGGATTTTCATGGCTTCTGGCCTCTGGAGAACATGGATGTGAAAGAGAGATTTTCCTTACTCCCTAAGAAAATATAAAGTTTTAGATCCTATAGGTCTTTTATTTTCAGACCCTACGCCTAGATATGGTAGGATTCCGATACTCATTTTTAAGAAGAAATGAAAAATAGAAAAGTAGTTCAGCAGAGTTAGAGATTAGTGTTGTAGTGACACAATAGAAACTATGCTCCATTTCTTTCCTTTTTTTTCCTCCTTGTGTTATTGAAGTTTATCGAGGAATAGACAATTTTTGAAAGGGGAAATTCCTTTTCTCAGAAGAATTGCGATTTTCCTTCTCTTTTCTTGGAAATCTCAGTGGGCAATAGAGAGCTTTCGGAATCAAGCACCAAAAGGAGCTCTATTCTGCACTGCACTGAGTGAACTCCAGTATGGTTTAAGAATTGTCTTTTGTTAATGCTTTTCTCACTTTGGTGATATGGACGCTTACGTTTTCTGAAATAACTTGGAGCATTGTGTGTGTTTCACCTACAAGCCTTTGCTTATCACCCAGAGCTTCTTGGCTTCCATTGTGCTTCAGGCAACATCACCTGTGCCTGTAGCTGAGAGGCTTGGTGTTTACAATGATATCAGATATTGGTGAAGAGCGGCTAGTGTAACAATTCAGACATAACTAGGTCAACTTTCTTTAGCTTATACTTTTGTCATAAGTTATATTCATGCTTCTGTTTTTCCTAGAGACAGGGTTTCACCTTATAGAAGTAATCAATAAATTTAGAAGCCTCTTGTGCTTCAGAAAGGAAGGTGTTACATGAGCAAAATGTTATTTCTTGAAGAAAAATCCTTACAGCACAAGTTAATTTTGTTGAATATATACTTGGTGTTACAACAACATTACATTGTTTATGTGTTATTTCATTGGAATGATAAGAACATTTTTATTTTTCTTCCAAACAGCTAAGGAAAAATTATGGGTTTTGCTGCTCTAAAAAGGCTTATTTTATTATGTGAAGTTGGTTTAAGGAGAAGTTATTGCTTTTATATTTAGAGATAGATTGGCATGGGATAGATTTTCCAAATTATTAGTTAAGGCCATAAAAATATGGACAGATTAAAAATAGTTATTTTTAATAAGTTTAGCTGAAGAGACAAACTCATAACTGTGAATTCAACATAGTCAACATGTCTCATTCCATACCCGACTGAGAAGTACTCCTCCCAAGGTGTTAGTTCTGAGGTGAAATTAAACCAAGATGAAGCCCATTTCTCTTATATTTTGGAAGGATAAAAATTTAAATAAGCTAGATTTGAAGGCCCATAGTGGTTTTCATTTTTTCCCACAAGAGGGGAGGAGCAATTTATGAAATGGTGCTTTGGAGGAGACCGGGTGGTAGAGTGGTTAAGAGCTCGGCTGCTAACCATAAGGTTGGCAGTTCAAATCCACCAGCCACTCCTTGGAAACCCTGTGGGCAGTTCTACTCCATCCTATAGGGTCGCCGTGAGTCAGAATCAACTTGACGGCAGTGGGTTTGGTTTTTTTTTTTTTGGTTTGGCGCTTTGGAACAAGTAAAGCTAAACTTGTGCATAATTCCAGGAGAGGAGAACATAAAGTTTCATTTTACCCTGATTGATCAATAGATTATATTCGTTCATCCAATATTTATTGAACACTTTCTATACGATACAAATATGAATAAAATGGAAATCCTTGCTCGCATGGAGAACATCTGTGTTAGTTTCGTAGGCCTGCCATAACAAGTACCACAAACTGGGTGGCTCTGGGTGGCTGAGAGTAACGGAAGTTTATTCTTTCACAGTTCTGGAGGCTAGAAGTCCAAAACTAAGTTGTCAGCAGGGCTGGCTCCATTCTGGAATCTGTTCTATGCGTCTCTCCTAGCTTCTGTGGTTGCCTTCAATTCTTCACATCCCTTGACTTGCCGATGAGTCACTCCAACCTCTGCCACTGTCATCACATGTCGTTCTTCTTGGGTGTCTCTCTGTTCAAATTTCTCTCTTATTATAAGCACACTAGTCATATTAGATTTAAGGTCCACCCTGTTGGTGAAGAATATTGAATATACCATGAAGTGCCAAAAGAACAAACAAATCTGTTTTGGAAGAAGTACAGCCAGAGTGATCCTTAGAAGCAAGGGTGGCAAAGCTTTGTCTCATATACTTTGGACATGTTCTCAGGAGGGACTAGTCCCTGGAGAAGGACATCATGCTGGGTAAATTGGAGTGTCAGAGAAAAAGAGGAAGACCCTCAGTGAGATGGATTGACACAGTGGCTGCAACAATGGTCTCAAGCATAACAACGACTGTGAGGATGGCACAGGAATGGCTAGTATTTCGTTCTGTTGTTCATAGGGTCGCTGTGAGTGGGAACTGACACGATGAACCTAACAACAACAAACCAGTGTGACCTCATCTTAACTTGATTACATTTTTAAAGACCCTGTTTTCAAATAAGGTCACATTCATAGCTTCTGAGTGGACATGATCTTTGGGGAGACACTATTCAACTAAGTAAAATATATTTTATTAATAAAATGTTATAAATGCTCTCTTTAGGTTTACACTGAAAAACAATGAATGTTTTTATCATCCTTTTTCTGATTCTGTTGTTGCTATTATTAGCTGCCATCAAGTTGGCCCCTGATTCTTTGAAACCCCATGTATAATAGTATCAGACTGTTGTAATCCATAGGATTTTCATTGGCTGATTTCATAAATAGATTGCCAGGCTTTTCTTCCTACTCAGTCTAGAAGCTCCACTGAAACCTGTTCAGCAACATAGCAACACACAAGCTTCCACTGACAGATGGATTGTGGCTGGGCTTGAAGTCCATTGGCCAGGAATCCAACTCGGATGTCCTGCACTGAAGGTGAGAATTCTACCACTGAACCCCCATTGCCCACTTTTCTAATTACAGCCATAGCATATGAAACTTCTTATAATTCCACCACCCAAACCACTGCAAATGTTATTGTTTTATCTTTCTACTCATATTATATATATGTTAAACATTATTTTTCACTTAAAAGTGCATATTTGTACATTTTTTAATATATTGATTTTAATGTTCATATGATTGTACAAAGATAAACAATTTCCTCTTTTTGAGCATGTGGGTTGCTTTTGATATCCTGCTAATAGGAAGAAAATCTTTATAAAATGTATTTAGATGAGACCAATTATTTTTCTAGGATAAATTCCTATGAGTGGAATTACTCAGTAAATCCTAGGGATAGTTTTCAAACTTTTGGTAAGATTCACACCCACCTCCAGGATGGTTGTACTACTTTGCAAGAGCAATTGATCTATTTCAAAGCTCTTCAGTTAGGTTTTTAGATTAACAACAGTGTTCCTTTTCACTTTTCATCCTGATATTTGTCCTTGTGTTGGATGATGTTTAGTACTTGCTTCTGGTCACTGCTTTATGCAAAAAACAGCATTGTCTCAAATAGTCTCTTCTTGTTTCTTGTGGTAAGAGGTTTATAGTGGTAGAGAAATACAGCAAACTGTGTAGTACGGATTGTTTCTTGGAATGACAACTATTATGCTTGTATTCACAATGGCCGTAACAGTGAACTCAGACATATCGATGATCATGAAGATACCACAGGGCTGGGCAAGTTTTGTTCTGTGATAACGTAAGTCAGAGCCAATCTGAAGGCAGCTAATGACATTTCAGAGCAAGTTTTCGTAGGGCTGGATTTAAACTGCCTTCGTGAAAAGCAGAAATGAATTATTGAGTATAACCCCTGGAGCATAGTCTCTCCACCACGTTGTACCCCAGTTTTGCTGCTTTACTGTCACTGGTCATCACCAGAGTAAAAGTAAGAAAGTAGTCCTGTGTTATTTCAGTTCAGTTAAGCAAATATTTATCTACCATCCATTATATATCTGGCTCCACACGAGGTGCAGGGGTGCAGCTCTGTGAGCTGAGGCCTCTTCACCTTGCGGCACTTTATTCAGCTATGGCATTTCCCTAAAGCTAGGAGAAAATTTGAACACTTGGGATTATGTTCCATGATGGATTTATGTTTTTCTCAGAAAAGCTGTCCTATTAGCATTCAATTTTGAAATTGTATGAGAGAAAAGTTTCATAATTTCTATAGAACTGGAAGTTGAGGAATTCCCTGAATATGTCTCTAATATTGGTTAAACAGAGCCAATACATGTGAGGGTTTTGCTGCAGTAACTTTGAATCACCATCAAAGACTATGGATATAGCTCCATGAGAATATAATGGATGTTCAATGCGGGGTAAATTTAAGAAAGAAACTCAATACTTGATTTAAGAGATGGGAATGAAATGTAATTTCAAAAGCATAAATCAAAGGTTATTATTTTTTGAGACTTATGTTTTAGGTGACACAGGCTGCTCTGGAGCATATTCAACAGAATTGAAATTAGAAAGAGATAAATTCCAAGATACATTTGTAGTCATGTCAGCCGTTTGGATGATCAAGTCTCATTCTTTGCAGTGATAGCTGGTCATAATAAAATATAATAAATATTTTTTCAAATAATATTAAGGGAGCCTCACACCAGAGTTCTATTCAGAAACATCCTGGCCAGTGGCGTGCTGCCCAATCCAGCATGCCTTGCTAGGCTGAAATCTCTGCATGGTTATCGTGATGAGACATAGTGACGTAGCAGCTAAGAACTACAAACAGATTGCTCTTCCTTCCACTTGCAGCTTTTCCTTAAGAGAATATTCTTCACCTTTGGACAGTGCTGAATGTTGCTGCTTCCCAAATATTATTTACCAACAAATTTGTTTCCTCTATCAGACAGATAAAGCCCTGATTCGTCAGCTCAGTCCTCAAGTTACATTATGACCACTGTTTAATGATACATATCATAGTTCTTTGTGTAATAACGTGGATATAAACACACTGCCTTTAAATTATCCTTTTAAAAGGAAAAAACAATTGCTTCTCTCCACAGTTGATTTTCAGCACTGCCTTCTGCCGGAAAGCATTGTGTGTGAATTTAACACCATTGTCAAGTAAATGGAAACTTGAAAAACGAGGTATCTAAGACAGTGCAAAATATTTATGTGTGTATGTGTTTTAAAAATGCCCAGGAGTTGCAGAGGTGAATAAATTAGATACACTTTTTCTGATTTCTTATTTGGTCATTTTGTATTTTCTATGTTACTGAGTAACATTTTCTAAGTTAGTGGATTCTCAGAACTCCCAAGTTGAACTCTATTGTCTAACTAGAGAAAATAAAAACTGTTAAAGAACATGCCACTGAACATCAACTTTTTTTTGGAGAAAGCATATATTTTTTCTCCATTAAACCCCCAGCAGGATATCATTGCATGTCTGGAGTAGAGAGGATGGAAGCAGCAGATTAAAATACTTATCAGTACATCCATACTCTAACAGTAAAAAAAACAAAAGTAAACCCATTGCTGTTGAGTCGATTCCAACTCATAGCTACCCTATTGGACAGAGTAGAACAGCCCCATAGGGTTTCAAAGGAGCAGCTGGTGGATTCCCACTGCCCACCTTATGGTTAGCAGCCGAGCTCTTAACCACTGCGCCACCAGGGCTCCACTTACCTTAACAGTAGTGAAGCAGTGCAAGTTAAATCTCTAGCATACAGAAGCTGCAGTTTAGTGGAAAGAAGGCCAGGGCTTCTGAGAGAATAATAGCAAAAAGAGTTAATTACATTTAAATTATCTGGTTCAATGGGAAGAATCATTTTATTTTCTCACCAAAGATATTCTTAAAAACCCATTGCTGTCGAGTTGATTCATACTCATAGCGACTCTACAGGACAGGGTAAAACTGCCCTATAGAGTTTCCAAGGAGCACCTGGTGGATTTAAACTGCTGACCTTTTGGTTAGCAGCCGTAGCTCTTAACTACCACTCCACCAGGGTTTCCACGTATTCTTTGCTACATCCAATATCACTTTCACGCTGGCCTGAGGTTTGCCTGGACCCAAAGGGCTCTGAGTCAAGTCCTGGAATTGCTACATTGTTTGTAATTTTGGACAAGTTACACAAAATTTCTGAGCTTTGGTTTCTTCCACTGTTAAGTAGGGGTAGTAATGCTAAAACATAACTAACATGAGATTTCTCTGAGTTAGTATATGTGAATATATCAATTTTATTAGATTTATATTATATTGGTTCCTTTATTCTGTCATTTGAACTGGAGAGACACTAGCTGGACTCTTGCCCCTCAGCTCAGATTTTACCTCCATTAAGAATTATTGAGCTTCCTCAGCCTGGTAAAGGGCATCTATAAAAACCCACAGCTAACATCGTACTAATGGTGACAAGGATGTTCACTCACACCACTTCTATTCCACTTTGTAGTGGAGGTTCTTAGTAGGATAATTAGACAATAAAATGGGAACACTTAGGCAATCAGATTTGAAAAAAAGAAGTAAGACTCTTCCTATTTGCAGATGATATGATCTTGTGTAAATATATATAAATCATAAGAAATCCACAAAAGAATCTGTTACAACCAATAAACAAGTTTAGCAAATTTGCAGGATAGAAGATCAATATAAAAAAATCAATTGCATTTTGATACACTTGCAACGAACAATCTGAAGAGGAAATTAAGAATACTACGTTTACAACATCATCAGAAAGAAGAGACCACCTAGGCACACATTTAATAAAATAAGTGCAAATCTGACATTCTGAAAACTACATTGCATAGTTGAAAGAAATTAAAAAGACCTAGATAGAAAAACATCCTATGTTCATGGGAAAAAGGACAATGTTGTTAACACGTCAGACTTAATGTCAGATTCAGTGCGGTCCTTATCAACATTCCAGTTGGCTTCTTCACAGAAACTGAGAGCTGATCCTAAAATTCCTATGGAAATTCATGGGATTCAATTCCAAAATAGCTAAAAAAATCTTGGAAAAAAAAAAAAGAACAAAGATGGAAGACTCATACTTTCAGAGTTTAAAACTTACTACAAATCTCTGGTAATCAAGATAGTATAGTATTGACATGAAGAGGGACATGTAGATCGATAGACTATAACTGAGATTCTAAAATTATATTCTCACATTTTTGGACAATTGATTTTTGACAAGAGTGCCAAGACAATTCAATGGGAGAAAGAAAGTCTTTTTCTTCTAATTATATAATTTTAGTTATTTTGTTGTTGTTGAGAAGATACACAGCAAAACATACATCAACTCAACTGCTTCTACATGTACCATTTAGTGACATTGATCACATTCTTTGAGTTGTGCAACCATTCTCACCCTCCTTTTCTGAGTTGTTGCTCCCCCATTAACATAAATTCATTGCCCTCTAAGGTTCCTATCTAATCTTTTGAGTCGCTGTTGTCAATTGGATTCCATATAGATAGTTCTTAAACAAGTGTAATGCTCATGGCAGACATTTTCTACTAGTTAAGTTAAACTATTGTTTAGCTTTAAAAGACTTCAGGAGATATTTTTGGTTTAAGGTTTAAAGATTATCTCGGGGCAATAGTTCCAAGGGTTCATCCAACCTTCATCCCTCCAGGGAGCCTGGAGTCCATGAGAATTTGAAATTCTGTTCTTTGTTATCTCCCTTTCTATCAGGATTCTTCTATGGATTCTTTGATCAAAATGTTTATTAACGGTAGCCAGGCACCATCCAGTTCTTCTGGTCTCATGGCAAATGAGGCAATTGTTCATGGAGGTGATTAGCCACACATTCCATATGCTCCTATTTCTGACTCTCCTTCTTCCTCTGTTGTTGCAGTCGAACAGAGACAAACTGATAGTCTTTTAAACAAATGTCTCTGGGATACCTGGATATTTACAGGCAAAAGAATGAAGTTGGACTCCTACCTTAACACTATATACAAAAATTAAGTTAAAATGGATCAACTAACTAATGTAAGAACTAAAACTATCGCACTCTTAGAAGAAAACATAGGAATAAATCTCTTAACCATGCATTAGGAAATGCTTTCTTAGATATTATACAAAAATCACAACAAAAATTAGATAAATTGGATTTCATCAAATGTAAAATTTTGTGCTTCAAAGGACATGATTAAAAAAGGGAAAAGACAACCCATGAAATGGGAGAAAATATTTGCACATCATATTTTTGATAGGGGACATGTATCTAGAATATATACTTTTACGACTCAATAATAAAAAGACAAATAACCCAGTTAAAAATGCACAAAGGATTTGAATAGACACTTCTCAAATGAAGATATACTAATGACCAATAAATACATGAGAAGATGTTTAACATCTTTAGCCATCAGGTAAAGGCAAATCAAAACCACAATAAGATACTGCTTCATATGGCCAGTGGTTAAGAGCTCAGCTGCTAATCAAATGGTTGGCAGTTTGAATCTACCATCTGCTCCCTGGAAGCTCTATGGGGGCAGTTCTGCTCTGTCTTATAGGGTTTCTATGAGTCAGAATCAATTCGACGGCAATGGGTTTTCATACTTACTAGGGTGGCTATAATTAAAAAGACAGATAATGAAAAGCATTGGCAAGGAACTGAAGAAATAAAAATCATCATACACAGCTGGTGGGAATGTAAAATGGTGTAACTTCTTTGGAAACAATTTGAAAGTTCCTCAAAATATTAAACCTGGATTTACTATGTGACCCAGAAATTCTACTTCTAGCTATATACCAGGAGAAATAAAAAAAGGATGTACACAAAAATGCTTGTACAGATGTTTATAGCAGCATTATTCATAATAGTCAAAAAGTGGAAATCTCCAAATGTTTATCAGTTGATGAATGCATAAATAAAAGTGGTATATCCATACGATGGAATATTATTCAACAATACAAAAAACAAAAAAATGAAGTGCTGGTATATGCAACAGTATGGACGGATCTTGAAAATAGCATGCTAACTGAAAGAATCCGGTCACAAAAGAACACCTAATGTATGATTCCATTTATATGAAATGTCCAGAATATGTACATTTAGTAGGTTAGTGGTTGCCTAGGACAGGTGATGGGGAGAGGGAGTAATTAGGGGGAAAAAGGATTTCATTTTACTTGGATCCACAATCAACACCCATGGAAGAAGCAGTCAAGAAATCAAATGACACATTGCATTGGGTAAATCTGGTGCAAAACACTCTTTAAAGTGTTAAAAAAGCAAACATGTCCCTTTAAGGACTAACATGCCCCTGACCCAAGCCATGGTGTTTTCAATTGCCTCATATGCATGTGGAAGTTACACAATAAATAAGGAAGACTGAAGAGGAATTGGTGCCTTTGCATTATGGTGTTGGCGAAGAATATTGAATATGCCATGGGCTGCCAGAAGCACGAACAGACCTGTCTTGGAAGAAGTACAGCCAGAATGATCCTTAAAAGCGACGATGGGGAGACTTTGTCTCACATACTTTGGACACGTTATCAGGAGGGACCAGTCCCTGGAAAAGGACGACATGCTTGGTAGAGGGTCAGCAAAAAAGAGGAAGACCCTCAAAGAAATGGACTGATACAGCGGCTGCAATAATGGGCTTAAGCATAACAACGATTGTGAGGATGGCTCAGAACCGGCAGTGTTTCTTTCTGTTATACATACGATCACTATGAGTCGGAATTGACTGAATGGCACCTAACAACAACAACGATAGGGAGTAACTGCTAATGGTCATGGTATTTCTTTCTGAGGTGATTAAAATGTTTTAAAATTGACTGTGGTGATGGTTACACACCTATGTGGGTACACTAAAAATCATTGGATTGTACAAAGAGATTGTGTGTGAATTATATCTCAAGAAATCTGTAAAAAACCAATTAATGAAAGTAAGTGGCCCTCAATTTGTATGCCGTGAAACTATTTTAAATCAGAGTATACATCCTATAAAACGTAACCATGTTTAGGCAAGATGTATCTGTTTTTGTTAGATACCGTCCAGTTGATTCCGACTTACAGCGATGCTGCAGGACAGAGTAGAACTGTCCCATCGGGTTTCTTAGGCTGAAATCTTTACGAGAGCAGATCGCCAAGTCGTTTTCCCTCCAAGCCACTGGTGGGTTTGAACTTCTGACCTTTTGGTTAGCAGCCAAGCCCTTAACCACTGTACCACCAGGGCTCCTTTAGATGCACCTAAAGAGAAAATCGCTGAATTTATGCGGGCACCAACAGCAGTTTAGTTTAGAGTGTTTTCTGTTGGCCTGAAATAACCCTTTGGCCTAAAATAAAGTAGACAGAGGATCCAGCCAACCATTAATTGATTTACTAGGAACTTTATATCTTGCCTTGCACGTAACTGAAAAGGAATTACATATATACACGTGCCAATATTTTCAATACATTTTGTATCTAAAATCTTTGAATTGAGGTCAAAGATAACCTCAATATAAATTACAAGATTTATTTACTATGAAATGGTTTTCAAAATAGAATTAAAGTAGAAAACTGTTATGTATACACACACATATTCGTACACTTGTATGTATTATTTTACTTTTTAATTGTAGAATTTTAATACTTCAGGTTGGATATTTTCAGTTACTTTTTTTTTTTTTTAACCATCCTTATCTATTTCTATTTATTTTAGGGATCCATGGGAACAGTAAGATTCAATGTGTGTGTGTATACATGTATACATATTATTTCTAACTATTTAAAGCTTATTTCACACAGTGAGTGAATTAACAGTATTCATTTTCTTATATTTTTTAAACCACATCATTTTATTTCATATTCTAAAGCTCTGAACAGAGCACTTAAATAAAGCTGTGGAGTGAACCCAGGGACTTAGAGACACATTCAGTAATGAGTTCCTAAAATGAACCAGTTTCATCTCATACTTCAATATTTCTCCTCCTCAGTGTCAGTTGGGTTTGTGCTATTGAAAAAAATGTTAAATTATTGTTTGCATTCTCTAAAGAATGTAACACCTGATATAGCATCTGAGAGGAGACAACCATTTGTACGCAGAGACGTGTGCCAACAGAAAGTCCCTTCTTCCTACTCTTACAGTTCAGGAATGTAGCCAGGGAAACAAGATCGGTTCATGAAGAAAGAGTGTGTGATTGATTGGTTTCAGTAAAAAAATTAGCAAGCATTCAATGTACATACCTGGCTTTGAAAGTTATCCTACGCTAGAGCCATTGCAGGCAGTTCAAGAGATTAACTTTAGGTGTGCTTAAGCATCTGGGGTCTGAGGTGGTGCCAAAAATTAAGAACTCGACTGCTAACCGAAAGGTTGGTGGTTCAAATCCACCCAGAAGTATCTTGTCAGAAAGTTCTGATGATCTGCTTCTGAAAGGTCACAGCTTTGAAAACCCTATGGAACAGTTCTACTCAACACACATGTGGTCGCTATGAGTTGTAATCAACTTGACGTCAACAAGTTTGGTTTTGGTCTAAGAATCCAACTCACTCCATTTCCAGCTGACACACCCGCTTCTTGTATGTGATGGAAATGCAGGTGTATGTTTCTCTATGCTTAGAGCAGCAGCATCCTGGACTCAGCTTCAGATGCTCACATAAGAAGCTGTGTCACAGCTGGTTTCTTTCTGAGTTTAACCATTCCAGTACAGAATACTGGCCTGCATGTACATTGGCATCTAACTGATAAAGAAGGAAGAAATATTGAAATCAGTTGTGATCCATATCGATCACTAAAGCATGTGCTACAGTAAGCATATCGTGTCAAAATGATACACATAGGAAAATGTGTACTTTTTAAAAGGCTACAATCTGCTACTTTAAGGCTATTTTGAAACCATTTCAAAGTAAATAAAAATTTATTTTAGTTAATATGCAGGTTATCTTTGACTTCAATTTAAAGATTTTAGATAAAATCAAATTTTACATAGAATTTATTTAAAATATTGGCATTTTTTTACCTGGTTAGAACCAAGTATTTTACTTCCCCCTCTGGCTTTGCTCTTAACATAACTACTTACTGATTACAAACAAGTGATATTTTTTTGTTGGTGGTGGTGTTACCCTAATAACACCTAAAGGAACCCTGGTGGTGCAACAGTTAAGCACTCAGCTGCTAGATAGTTCGGTGGTTCAAACCTACCAGCCGCTCCATGGGAAAAAGACGTGGCAGTCGCTATGAGTTGGAATCAACTCGAGGGCAGTGGGTTTGTTCTTGGGATATCTGCACATATATACATACCTTTCTCCAGATTCCCTTAGGGCACTAAACTTCTGTCTTGTTCTTTTAACCTTCCTTCTAGGGAATAAAAGCCATCTCAAAGTCTAGATATCTGCCTGCCTTTTGTTCCAAGCACCAGCTTCTCTAGCTTCCCTATTACTCACGTGTGAGGAAATTTGGTTTCTAGTTGGTCTGGCGCTAACTCTTAGCCTGAATTTTTCTTAGAGAGTTTGCTGCCGAGACACTTGGATTCCACACCTTCTTGCAGAACTTCTCTGTTTGTGGAGCTTTTCACTAGTGACTGCCTTTCCTCAGGGGCTGTGCTGTTGCCAGAGTCCAGCTCCTGTATTGATAATGGATTCTCATACATGACCTCAACTGTTTTCCCGATTCTCAGATCTCTTTGTCTGTGTGACCAAATGGGTTTTCAATCTAGCGGATGCATTCTGATTTAATTTTCATTATATAGGATACTGTAACACATAGACTTTAAATGTTTTTTGTTTTTTTTGGAAATCACCAAAGGGTCAGTTTAGGGTCAGAGAACATTTCAAATTAGAAAATACCAGTTCTGTTTATTTGCTTTTTTATGGCCTTGCTTTTTTTTTTTTTTGTAAATGAATTAATTATACAATATCTACTAATTCCAAGTAACAATACTGTGTTCTCAATTTAACTTACTCTTGCTATTTGATATGAACTTCTAGAAGTTTTCATGATTAATGGTGATGAAAATCATGCCAATATTAATCATACTCAGGAAGTACACAGAGAACCCATATTACTAAACAAATGGGAATAATGTCATTAGTTTAGCAATTTTTCAAGCTTTGTGTGTTAGCTTGATCTTTGAGGAATTAACACTCTTTTTGGTCTGCTTTGAAAACAGGAAATTTATTTTTTCTGATTGACTTTGCCCGAATCTCTAAATATTTTGTTGCTATTTTTTATCTGTCCTCTCCCCTTTCTCCAATTAAACTGTGATATAGTTGATCAGGCAGTCAAAATTCAAAGTGATATGTAGAGGTGTTCTACATTGCTTGCCCTCGGAGAGCTATAAGGCAAGAATTGGGGAGGAGAGTAAAATGCAGAAACTGTGATAAATACAGTCATTTGGTACTTAAAGAGGTGCTGTACTGAAGGGGCATAGGAAGAAATGATGTAAGGCATGAATGAAGCCAAAGAGGTAAAAGGATTGGGAGAAAATTCACTGAGGCAGTCAATGAATTTAGGAATCATAGTCCCCGGCGATCGTTACTACGAATGATAATATCAAATTATTAGGATGCCTGCCTCCCTCTCTCTCTCTTCCTTTCGTTTTCTTTTAATCTTTTTTTATAAAAAGAGAAACTTTTTTGTTATATTTTACCTCTACATATACTATTTTATTATACTTTCCGGACATTTGAATCAATTTAGAAGTGTTGTCGTTAGCTGCTATGGAGTTGGCCCCCGACTCCTGGCGACTCCTGGCGACCCCAAGCACGATGGAACAAACAGCTGTCTGGTCCTGTGTCACCTCCATGATTGGTTGCTGATCAGACCTTTGTGATCCGTAGAATTTTCATCAACTGGTTTTCAAAAGTAGATTGCCAGACCTTTCTTTCTAGTCCACCTTAGTCTGGAAGCTCCACTGATACCATAGCAACATTTAAACCTCCACTAACAGATGGGTGGTGGCTGCCCATGAGGTGCACTGGCTGGGAATCTGACCCGGGGTCTTCTGCATGGAAGGCGAGAACTGAACCACCACCGCCCCCTTAACTTAGAAGGAGGTTAATTTTAAAGTCTAAGAAATTAAGTACAAATATGTAGAAAATGTAACGTTATGTACCTTCTGGCAATCTAGAAATATAATTTCAAACTGATGCCCAGATACATGATGATTTTGCATCTTGACCTATAAAACAGAAGAAAAATAGGTTGGGATAAAAAATGAATTATCTTACAGTAAAAACAACTTTTGTTTGGATGATTTCAACATTTTAAAAATTGGAGACTGATTCTTGTCTTTTGACACAGGCAGAATTAATGCAGATTGATAGGAACTATTGCAAGATAATGAAAAGTGTTATCCATTAATTGTCACACGAAAACTCTACTCATTTGTTTGCTCAGGGATCTTTCACTTTCCTTGCGAAGAAGTAATTGAATGCATTAAAATTTTAATTTGAAATCAAGATAAGCATTTCTTTGCTCACCGTTTAAAGCAGTCTGCTTTTTAAAAAGACCACCATGACAGACATCGCTAGAAACGTGTTCATATGAAGTCGTGAATTGGCTTTTTCCTATGTACAGATTGATTAAGCAACTGGGAAGACTTCGCCGCTTGGTTTATGTATTAAGGCGGAGGTTAGGCAAAAGATCACTAAAGTCGTTGACGCATCTGCATGTAAAATGTCCAGTGTTATCCAGGACAGAGTTTAAACGTTCCACGCAGCGTTGCAAATTTGCCTAACAGAGGAGAGACGAACGCATTAATATGCCATTAGCTTGTTAAACCTCATTGTGATGTTTTCACTGTTTACACACGTTACAAGTCAATTGAAATAAAAACCATAAGAATTTTATGCAGTCAAAGGAAATAAAAATATGAACTGGATTTTACCCTTTAAATATTATCATAAAATGTCAGAATATTAAGATCTGGAAGTAGTGAAGTCTATTCATCGAAGACGGCCTCCGGTGGTCCAGATGATAATTGAAACACTTTGTAAACAATTTTCATTTAGATGTACTGCAAAGATGGTGCCTTGGTAAGCAAAGGGTACAGGGCACTACTGGGCGGCTTCTAGCATTTTGCGTGATGCCAATGATAACTGAAAGTTCTGAAAAAGAAACTGGATAAAGCAGGCAGATTGGAAATAAGCATGTCGCTACCTGCTTGCCGTCCTCAGAATTTCAATCAGGCTGTGGCTGAACATGTTAAGAAAGGATTCTTGTGATAAGAATAGAAATGACTTAGGAAGATTAGAATGGTAATAGTATGCATAAAGAGGGGGTGTTTTAACCTACTTCTAATTATAAACATCATTTTTATCAAATCCATCCCTCTGCATGGAAAGGGGTCTTATACTTTTCTTTACATTCTGTACTTGATGTTTAATGTTTTTGTTTTTCTAATTCCTTCCAGAAAATAACCAGCCGTTGGAAATACCTCCATTTCTTGTATTGGAGCATAAATGCACGGATTTCATAGTTGATTTACATGAACTTTGAAGTCACATCTTCCCAAAGTCAGCTGAAGAGTCAGAGGAAGGGAAAGTGGTTCAAATTTATTCCTTCTCAAAACTTTTCCACAGTTTATATCCTAGCTAATGGATTTCATGATGTTCCTTTTGAATATTTACAGCCATTATCTGGCAAATATAAATGTTTTTAATGCACCGTCATATAAATGTATTATTTTCTATATTTAAGCAAGCCAATCTGAAGACACGTTTTTAAATATTACAAGCAAGCTTCTTTAACAAGAGTTTTTTTTTTTTTTATTCCTTCTACCATCTATTTCCAAATGACATCTTCCTTATGTAAAGACAAAGTTTAATTCAATTTTTCTGAGAGTTTGCAACTTTGTATGACTTCAGGTGACTGAGTTTCTTTCTCTTCTGTCTTTTTTGATTCCTTGCCCCTTCTAGCCTCATTTTGGAATTCCCCCCCATCTCCCAGACTTTTGATGCGATAGTTTAGTATTCAGATTAGTCTTGACTGTGTGGTTGACTGAACCACTCAAAAATATATTTTTTGCTTTATCTGCTGTCTTTAGCCTTTAGTTATATAAATCTACCATCATATTCCAGGGGCCAAATATCTTGAAACTCACCACTGATTTTCACTTTCACTTGTAATTTCTTCCTCTCTGATTTAGAAATTCATGTTGAGAAACAGGCTCCTGCATTACAGAAATTGTTTTACATAAATTGCTTGGACAGAAAAATATACCACCACATAGAAACCTCATTTGTTCGCAAGACTCCGGCTAGCATATACTGCTCCTTTGTGCAGATTAGACAAACGTTCCCTCCACATCCCCCTGAACTTTGCTCCATGAGCTGCTGCTCTACAGTTGCACGGTGTGGCAAGCAAAGCATGTGCTGAATTCCTACTGCCTGGGCACCCTTATGCAGTGACTTGGTTTGTTCAGTTTCATATAAATTGCAACCTCTAGATTAAAAGATGGAGAGACCATTTCTAAAGGAAATATTTGCTTGTGATGGTTAATGCTATGTGTCCACTTGGCTAGGCTCTAATTCAAAGTGGTTTGGCAGACACTATGTATCACCTCACATTTTGTGATCTGATGTGAGCACAATCAGCTGGAAGAGGAGCTTCCTTGTAGGTGTGACCTGCATCATGATATGTGTGCCTAAGAGCTTGGCTACTAACCAAAGGGTTGGCAGTTCGAATCCACCAGCCACTCCTTGGAAACCCAATTGGGCAGTTCTACTCTGTCCTATAGGGTCGCTATGAGTCAGAATTGACTGAATGGCAATGGGTTTGGTTTGGTTTGGGAGCACCTACATAGAGGAGGAGGAGCGTCCCACACACCTGGCAACCTGGATCCTAAATTGTATGACTCGCTTCTGTTACCCAGCTAACTGAGGCGATGTCTTACTGGAAAGAAATGGTCTGAAGACGATGTTTTATTCTTGCCTTAGTAATGCTTGATAAGTGGACCACTAAACTGGATATTCCCTTCATGCCCCCTTTTTTCACATTCCTCAACATTAGGTCCTTGTATTTTACTAAAAATAAAAAACAATTTTGAAAAAGCCACATGCCTGCATTCAACCAAAACTACTGTCGACAATGTTGTTTATTACTTTTGTTCTCAGTGACTAATGCCACTCAGAAAATAAAAAAGGGGTGAAACATGTTATTTCTCACCCTACACTGGGATATTTTCTACTGTTAGATAATGGCACATTTTTCTCTTTCCCTTGATTGCTGAGGCAATCAGATGATTTGATGCTCATTCATTACCACTTTCTTCAGCTACAGTGTATGGCTCATAGTGGATGTTCAGTAAATTTTTGTATCTCTCTTCTCATCGTGTGCTAACTCAACTTCCTTTTGCAACAAATCACTTTTCTCCCATACTTTTCTCCCTGTTTTCTATAGCTTCGCCAATTAAAATGTGGCCGGGGCATAAGAGAACTTTTGGTCGTGATAAAAACGTTCTATAGTTTGATAACGGTGGTTACATGGGTACATGCACTTGTCAAAATCAATCAAGCCTTTAAAATAGGTGCTGTTAATTGTATCTAAGTTATACCTTAATGAAGTTGGCTTTAAAAAGGGAATATACAGAGTAAATCTTCATATAAGGACTGTAGTTACCCTTGGCATACTGAAATATCAATAATATGTTTACAGAAATAGATGTATTTGTCCGAGAATGTAATAAAACACATGCTTAAGATTGCTTGTAACATTTGTTTTAAAGATTGCCACTTGGTTTAGCAGTGAGAACATGGAACTGAGCCATATGTAATAGAAGTAAGTCTCAGAGAGAAAATCAACTAACAGTAGGACCTTAGGACATGTTTTCTCATTTGTAAAATTATGTAATTTGACTAAATGACTACTTTTCTTTCATTTATACTGCAGTAAGATTTTGAGTTTCTGGGAGAATCCTGTCTTTGCTAATGCGTAGTAGATACACATTTATATGCGCATTCTCCTACTGGACTAACAAAAGCTTAAATAAACAGTTCACATAACCCCACAATCTTTCAAAACTTTTCATACATTAAAGTGTAATCTTCATGACTTCATAAGACAGAATATTTTAGCAGCCATTCCAGGTATGATGATTAAGATTGTGTGTCAGCTTGGCTGGGACATGATTCTCAGTGTTTTGACAATTGTATAATGTTGTGATCACTTCCTTATTGAGATTTGATATGTGACCACCCACACGATGGGATCTGCTATGAGTGGTACCTGCAGGGGAGGGGCCTGTGGTGGCTCATCACCCCATCAGCATCACCCTCTCTGCCCTCTGCTGCCCTAGTCCTTCCTGCTGTCCTTGCTGGGGCTTTTGCTTGTTCTGGATCCTGCAGCTGGCTCCTGTTCATCTGACCTCTGGTTCTTGGGACTTCAGCTGGCAGTTTATCTTCAGTCTTGCCTGCTGATCTTCAGATTCGTCGATCTTCACAGCCTGTAAGCAACATCCCTGCTCTCTAGCCTGCTGATCTTGGGTTCACCAGCCCCTGTGGCTGCGTGAGTCAGGAGAAGCCTGCAACAGCCCTGCTTTCCAGCCTGCTGATCTTGCATTTGCCAACCTCTGTGGCTACATGAATCATGAGAAGCCTCTTTCCTGCCCCATGGACTTGGGATGTTACAGCCTCTAAAAACTGCATGAGCCATTTCCTTGATATAAATCTCTCTCTCTAAATATACATTTATGTGCTTTACTGGTTCTGCTTCTCTAGAGAACCCAGCCTAAGACATCAGGCATTCAGTTCTCCAGGTACATCATTATCAGCCTGTAGAAATATTCTTAGAAGTCTAGACTAGGGTCCAGAGTGGAGATCCTGGTTGTGAATTGTCAGCATTCAGGATGGGAGCTGTAATCCTTCTTGGTCGAGTTTCCCACAGGACCTTCAGAGCAAGTCAGGAAGAACAAGGAGATTCATTAACCACATGTGGGGCATCCAGCCTTCCAAGTGTAATAAATGTTGCAAACAGAATGAACCTCACCTGTGAATAATCAAATTAAACCTTTTTTTTTTTTAAATGATTGGGAACAAAAGGTATGGATGAAGACAACCAATCTCAAATGATAACCTAAAATGATAATGGAGGTATCAGCAAAAAACTAACCAAAAAACCCATTGCCATTGAGCCAATTCCTACTCCTAGGGACCCTATAGGACCGAGTAGAACTGCCCCATTGGGTTTCCAAGGAGTGCCTGGTGGATTTGAACTGCCAGCGTTTTGGTTAGCAGCCGTAACTCTTAACCACTGTGCCATCAGGGCTCTGTCAGCAAAAGAATAAATAATTTCAGCAAGAAAATGAGGAAATTGAAAGCAAACAATTCACTTTAAGTCTAGGAAGAGAGGCAGCACAAGAGGGAGAAAGCGCCGTGTCACAGAAGCCAAAGTAGAGGCCCCAACGTCAAATGTTTCAGATCGAGGAGGATGAGGAATAAGGGAACACACACACACAGGCATAAGCACACACCCCCACCCACCAGACCCACATCCCCCCCCAAGGGTATGAGGACACACACCCACCCACCCAGAGCCCACCCCCACACTCAGTTTTGCATTTGTTTGAAAGAAAACATCTAAAATATTATTGAAACACTAGTCAGATGTGAAGGTATTTGAAGGTGAAGATGTGGAAGCAGGGAGAGCAGATGACACTTTTGAGAAATGTGATGGTGTAATAATATCTAAAAAGGGTAACAGACATGAGGGGGTATTTTTGGGGTGGGAAGACTTGAGCAGTTTTGTGATTTGATTGAAGAAAACAATAGACAAAGGAAGGTTCAAAATGAGACGTGTGTGAAGGCAAGGGTCAGCTGGAGAAAGTAAGAAAATAAAGGAATATTTTAAGAAGAAATGGAGGGTGAAGTTTGTTTATTCGTTATTATGTGGCAATCCCAGAGGACACTGTGAACAGCGTAATTATAGGATCAGTTTAGGAAAGTGGAGAATATGTTTGTTAATGAGTAGAATAAAAAAAAAAAACAAACCCATTGCCGTCAATTTGGTTCCAACTCATAGCGACCCTCTAGGACAGAGTAGAACTGGCCCATAGAGTTTCCAAGAGCACTTGGTGGATTTGAACGGCTGACCTTTTGGTTAGCAGCAGTAGGTCTTAACCACTATATCACCAGGGTTTCCAATGAGTAGAACAGATTCACATAAAAATTTGAATTAGGGTAGAAAGGTTGGGGGAAGGGATGTATGTTTCTATGTATATATTTGACATAGTATGTTTGGAAACCAGGGATAAAGGAGGCAGGAGGCTAGGAGATAGATGACCCACTGCCATCAGGTAGATTCCGATTCAGACCCACGGGGTTTCCAAAGCTGTGAATCGCTACAGAAGCAGATTGCCACGTCTCTCTTCTGTGGAGCCACCTGTGGCTTCAAACCACTGATCTTCCAGTTAGCAGTTGATGGCTTTTAACCACTGTGCCACTAGGGCTCCTTAGGAGATAAGTGAGACGTGCTAAATACGTGGCACTGCTGAGTAGGCTGAGCTGTCCGTCTAAAAGGTTACCATTCCAAGTTCTAGCGGGGCTGCTGGTGGGATGCTGTAAGGCTGAGTCAAGCTACTAAATAGTAGCACAGACAGGCTGATAGAACAGCTGCTGGAACATCTGCATTAATATTAATAGCCGACCCTTCTTGAGCACTGCTGAGTGGCAGGCACCCTTCTAAGTGTACTGCATGGCTGAACGTATTTATTATTCATAAGAGGTCGGAGCTATTAATATCTCCGTTTTCTCAGATGCAGAGAATTTAAACTATTTGGCCAAGATTTCACAGCCCGTAAATGGCAGAGCTAGACATGGAGCCGATACGTCTGATTCCAGAGCTTATGCTTTCAAACACGTCACTAATCTGCCTCCCATATTAATTAATAAAACAAGTTACAGGGAGTTCTATTCTTTCTTAGGCAGCTCTTCAAAGGAAGTTTTAGGTCCCCAAGAGAGCAGAGCCTCCCAGAGGTCTGATTAAACTTGACCATACCCTTGCCATAGCTCAGAGCAGGCCTCCGGATTTCTGTCAGGTAGAAAGACTTCTTTCTCATATGTCTTTCCACCTCCATGTGCTCACGTTCATGTTTTCTTCCTCTTGTTAGTCTGGGTGGGGGTCAGCTCCCCTCATCTATTTTCAAAACCATCCGATTACTGCCCAGAATGTTGTAAGCTTAGAAAAGTCCCTGAAAATGATGGGGGTAGTTTCTGTTATCTCTTGCTGCATAACAGATGCCTCAAAATTTAGCGTCTTAAAACAACCACCTTTGATTATTTCTTATGATTCTAAATCTCGGAAGTAGTTGCATTTCCTTAGACGATAAGAATAGCTACTACTATTACTACTAACGTTGTTGGGTGCCATTGAGTTGATTTCCACCCATACTGACCCTATAGGTCAGAGTAGAACTGCCCTCATAGGATTTCCAATGCTGTAACCTTTATGAAGTAGACTGCCACATCTTTCTCCTAGGGAGTGGCTGGTTCAGTTAGCCACCAACCTTTCAGTTAGCAGCTGAGTGCTTTAACCACTATATCACCAGGGCTCCTTATAGAAGAATACAGGAGCTCTCAGGAGCTTCCAACTTCCAGAATTTCACGACAGCATGAAACGAAACACACTAGATGTGACATTAGGCTGAAGGAGGTATAAGCTGTTTTTGCAGGCAAAGAAGCATGTCAACCCTTATTGTTCATCACCGACCATTTGGAGAACGGGGCACTCTCTGTAAAACGACATGCAAGGATAGGAAAATCATGCCTTTTTGGTGAGGTACTGTGATTGGAATCACACAAAATGCCACGGTGGTAGAGTGGGCTTAAACTGGTGACATTGGTTTAGAAATGCAACTCTACTCTTATCTTCTGAGTGAAGGGTGTGGGGAGGAAAAATTTACCCATGTATAGCTAAAGTTCCACGTTCACTTTCTTTGTTAATTTTCGAGGTTAGCTTTGAAAGATTGTTTTGAAAAACAGATTGTAATTCATTACAAATTAATGCAATTAAGCAACAAAAATTGAGTTATCTAACATTCTTTAAAGAGTAGAATTGAATTGTTTCACAACGGGCGTATTTGGTTTTCCATATTCATTACCTTCTAAAATTTCATCCAATCCCTAACTCTAGTTTCGAAGTATCCCCTAGTTTGGGGCCACTTATTCAACTGATTTTAGATAATGCCAATTGTCCCTAGTTAGAAATGATGTGCAATGAAGTTTAGAACTCAGTCAAATATTTAAAAATGTCTGTGGGTGAGTCTCACGGGCTAATTGAAAATGAAGAGGTTCTTATCTCAAAAGACACCATTGATAATGTGACATGAACTTATAAGAAGAGATGATGAACGTCATGGATTGAATTGTATGCCCCCGAAGTATCTGTCAACTTGGCTGGGTCATGATTCCCAGTATTGTATGACTGTGTACCATTTTGTAATCTAATGTGATTTCCTTGTGTATTATAAACTCTATCACTATGGTGTAGTAAGATGGATTAGTGGCAGTTATGTTGATTAGGTCTACAAGGTTAGATAGTGTCTTAAGTCAATCTCTTCTGCTATATAAAAGAGAGGAATGAGCAAAGAGACATTGGAACCTCATACCACCAAGAAAGCAGTGCTGGGAGCAGAGTGTGTTCTTTGGATCTGAGGTTCCTGCGCAGAGAAGCTCCCAGACCAAGGGAAGACTGATGACACGGACCTTCCTCCAGAGCTGACAGAGAAAGCATTCTCCTGGAGCTGACACCCTGAATTTGGAGTTGTAGCCTACTAGACTGTGAGAAAATAGATTTCTCTTTGTTAAAACCATCCACTTGTGGTATTTCTGTTACAGCAGCACTAGATAACTAAGACAATGAGGTTGAAGTTTGTGCAGCTTTTAGCTAAGCTTTGGAGATTGCTTTAGGAAATAGCCACATAAAAGTGTGAGACTTAGTTAAGAATGCAGAAATTTTACTACTTGAATTTGTGCTAAGAGAGAAAGGGGGAAGTCAAGGTATCTGGAAAATTTTACTTTGTCTTCTTTCCTCTTTGATGTATGATTACTTTTTCATGGTGTAGAGTTATTTCAAATTCTCTTCTTTCTATGTGTAACACTTTTCTGTAGAAATTTTAAAAGAACAAAATGAGGGTTGTTATTGCACTGTTACTACACTGTTATCACCCTTCTATGCTTGGTTATTTGTAAATATTTATAAAGAATTGCTTTTTAGAAAGTTGATGGATTGGTTGACCTCATTTTGAATATCATGGGACAATCTAGTTAACATGAATAAAGGTAGCTCTATCTTCTATTTGGAAGTAATCCAACTCTTAAAATCCATGCCTCCTTAGTGTTCAAGTAATCAAAGTTAAATTCATTTCAGAACCCTGCTTTGATAGACCTTTCAGTGTGTGTTTTGATTAACTGTCTAGCTGATTGATTGATGCGCCTTTCCTCACTGTGCTGAATTTACTGTGAAGGTGTCTGCAGTAAAAGTACCATGCTGTGTGTTTTGTGAATGGATTCAGCTGTTAGTCTTTTTTATGTAGCTTATAAGAGACTATAGATCTGGTCTGCACTGGGACTTCAAGGCTGTGTTTCAGCTTCATTCTTTCAAAGACATATTTTTATATATTTAATAGTTAAATTATACAGTGCATCAGATTAGAATGTAAGGTTTAGAATTCTGAAAAGACAGATTAATATTTTTAAACACATGATGTATTATTTAACATTAATATCTTATTGATGAAGAGTTAATGGGCCCTGGGTGGTACAAACAATTCGTACTTGGCTACTAACCTAAAGGTTGGTGGTTTGAACCCACCCAGAGGTGCCCCAGAAGAAAGCCTTGAGGATCTACTTCTGTAAAGATTACAGCCAAGAAAACCCTACAGAGCTTAGCTAATCTGTAACACATGGGGTCACCATGAGTCAGAATCAACTTGACAGCAGTAGGTTTGGGTTTGGTTTTTAATGAAGAGTTAATACCTATTGGCGTAACCATATAATAGCCATAGTTCTCCAGGTCTGGCTTGTCAAAAAATTCCTCTGGAGGAATGAAGGGAGAAACTCTCTCCTTGTAACCCTTATGGATTTTTAAGAGTTGTTTCCGAACTGCACTTCCCAGCCAAACTTCTCCTGGACTCTGAAAGCAGGCTGCCGAATTCCAGGCCTGGTTCCATCTTTTGTCACTTTAGGACTTTGAGAGACTTTACATAATTGCTCTGGGCTTTAATTTCATCATTCCTATAACTGGGGTCATATTATCTCTTACAGATATTATGAAGACAACAGGAGTTATTAGCTATCTAGCACATAATAAGTTATTATAATTACTTTTTATTATTCTTAATAACTGTAGCCTAGATAACTGTGCCTCGCATCCATGAATATCTAGGTGAGAGGGAGTGTTGGCAACATAACATTAGAATTCCAGAGGGCCCATTCTTCTTTCTTAATCTTCCTATATTGACCATTGTAAGTAGACCCTAAAAATCGAGTTATGTCATCAATATCCACTTAACAAACAGTTACTGAGTATCTACCAAGTCAGGCTTTGCATTATTCATTAAGGATACAGACAAATCAGACAAAATATTTTTTTTTTAAATGTCGATCAAGTGGAAAGGTTTTTAAGCACTTGAGAGTCTTGTGTCTAGAAGTATATATGGAGGCCTTGGTAACTGAGTCACTATAGGGCATAGTCAAGATAATACATGTGAAAGGAGGCTGCGTGGCCATTTCTTTCCTAGGTCCCATGGAGTGTCATTAAAGACAGAAATTGCATAGTTCAATTTCAGTGATAATCAGTGAGGTGGTGAAGTTACCCTGCTCTCTGCCCCCAACACCCTGCAAGCTTGGTGCCCAGGGCGATCTCCTGGAGGGTCATGGCATTGTCCAAAAGGTAGGCCTGTTTGAAAGTGACAGGAATTCTCAGTCTGACTTAAAGAAGAAGGAACCTAGATCTATCAGGAATTGAGCAGTTGTAGAATAAGCCAGCTTCCTAAATTATAGAGAATCTAGGTGGGGTATTTATTTATGATAATCAGAACAAAACTGGAAAAGAGCTTTAAGAAAGGACTAATATCTATACTCAAAATGATAAGAGACTTCAACTTAAACACTTAGAAGGATATCAGAGCAAATGTTTCATCTATGCTAGATATGCCCTTTTTCATTGCCTTTGCATATTGTAATAAACTGGATCAGCAATGGAGTGTCCTGTGATCTAGAGAGGAGAGAAGCTTTGACATCAGGTCCACACCACAGGGATGTAGCTGCCGGGTCCTGGAATGTTGAATTTTATCATGTGAGTCTAGATGTGCAACTTTGGCCAAGATATTACATTTTCATTGCTCTGGCACTTCATATCTATAAAATGAATGCTGTTTTGAGGATTAGCACTCAATAAGGTGCCTGCATGCCTGGCATTTCAATACATTCACAGTAAAGAACAGCTATTTCTGCTTACTTAACCCACGCGGAAAGTGTATCTAGAGTGGATTAGGGAGACTTTACACCAACCCTATCGCCCTTGGGAAGTGTTGTGTGATTTTCCATTCTGGGTTAGGTGACCCCGCTTGCTTGCATGTTTTCCCCACTGGTATATAAATTTCCTCAGGGAACGAGCTAAACCTTCTTTGTTTCTAATTGCTTAACACCCAGCAGAGTGTCTGCCTCTTAGAAACCATTCAGTCAGTGTGGAAAGCTGTGTTCCACGTTCCACTGCATTTACTAACTATGGGGTTTGTAGAGTGTGCTAGATAATCATAAATGCAGTTTTGTAGAGAACAAAGGACCTTCAACCAACATAATTCCTTTCCTGTGATAGGCAAAACCATAGATGGCATTTATCTTGATTTAAACAAAGTTTTGCTATTTTACTTAAGTAAAAACCTTTGGTTTTTCTGGAAAACCACTTGCTTAATGACTATTATGTAAAATATTATTTTTCACTAATATAATGCTTTTCTGGTAAAGTCCTGTCACTGATAGGTGCTGAGAAAAACTCATTGAGGGGAATGGTTTCTCTAAGGTATTATTTTTAATACAGTGGATCATTAAATATTACGTAATTCATTTTTCTGGCGGTAGTAAAGCAACTAAGAAAGCTGTCTATATTTCCTCCTTAAAATATTTATAAATTACAGAAATTATTTATTTATGTGGTTGTAGTGCTAATTTACATGGCAAACTGTTCCAAAGTTATGATTAATACTTTAGATGAACTTGAAAATTGAAGAAATTTTAGGACAAAATGGGGCAAACCCCAAAACAATCAATATGGTTTTCGCCCTAAAAATTAAATCAAGATCATAATTAAAAGGAATTATATATTGGCTTACTTGTTTCATGGTCTGTCTTTTCTAGGAGAATGTTGGCTTCATAAGGGCAGGATGTTGGCCTTTTTCTCTGTTCTTTTCCCAGCTCCCATTATCATGTCCACTGCCTAGTCAGTGCTGAATTTGTTGAACGGAAGACTGTATAATCAGGGTCATTGCTTTTCTTAAAAGCACGGACTAGAGTTCACTAGCTCACTGCCCCCTAAGGTTCCTATCTAATCTTTTGATAGGACTTTTGACATTCTGCTGTAATATTAATCAAAGCAAATATGTCACATCATGTCAGATAATCATAGGTATTATGTTTCTTTATACCACCTTATTCTAAATACTGGGCTCTTGAAGGCTGTGTAAAACCAGAGATATGGAGACTTTAGCAGCTGGTGAGGCAGATCTTACTAAGATCACCTTAGGGAACAAAAACATTTGTTTCTATGGGAAGTTAGGAAACTCATAGGATTTATTTATCAATTGACAGAAAACGAGACAGTCTGGTACATCTGATACATATGATTTTCTAGGGTTCTTTGAGGAGACTCAGATTTAGTCTGTGAAAGGACTACAAAGTTCTATTTGCTAAAAACAATCGTTGACAGGGGTACAGTCTATGGAACTGACCTTCCAAAGAGGGGTCACTTGGACCAAGCCATATCTACAAATACAGTGGCTTCCAGAATTACCTTCCAAGGAAATTACACCTAAGAGTCCTCTTCAAAAACTTAACTGTCTCCATTGCAAACTTAGACCAGCTTTTATTTTTTTAGATTACTCTGAACTTGTTCTTGATTGCTGTTTTTTTGTCTAGTCCCCAATCAATGTGATTGTGATGTGATGTGAAAAAATCAATAAGCCCTTTGAAGTTTTCATGTCAGTCTGAAATCACCTCATTTTCTATCTCTTTTAATTTTTGCCAAGAAAAAACAAAAACAAAAAGATGATGCTAAGCTAGTAAAACTTACAAAATATGTATTCGAGTCTAGGAAAAATAAGATTTACGATGAATCACTTAAGGTAAATCATTAGAACAGCTTTGAATTAGATGTAGATTTTTCCTGCACTTGATCTTCAGTAGACAAATGGAATTGTACACACTCCAGAAAGGAGAGGGTAATTTTGAAACACGTTGTACTTAAAAAAAAAATAAAATAAAAAAATAGCTACTACAAAAATAACAGAAACAAAAGGACATTACAAATTAGATAAGAAGTGGATGGTTGGTACTTCAGTATAATCAAACATTTACTCTGAGCTGTACTACCAGAAGTCTAATGTCATCTGCAGAATAATTCTTTTCTCTAAAAAGGATTTTGCCAACAAATATTTTTTGAGTAAATTTTAAGTTAGAAATTAAATTTATCTGTCCTTTTGAGTTTGATACCTTTGCTCCAAGCATTGGTAAATTGTCCTAATCTCAGTTTGAAGTGGAACAATACAGTTCATGGCCAGATATTGTTTTATTGAAACCATGAGAAATAAATACAAAATACTTGTGTGTGGGTGTGTATACATATATATGTATATGTTACGGATTGACTGAGTCTCCCAAAAATATGTGTTGTAAATCCTAATCTCTATACCTAATCCTAATCTCTCTGGTTATAATTGTATTTGAGAATGAGTTTTCTTTGTTATGTTAATGAGGCAGTATTAGTGTATGGTGTGTTTTGAGTCAATCTCTTTTGAGATATAAAAGGAGTAAATTAAGCAAGCAGAGATGAAGGGAGATAGATGCCATGCCACAGGAAGACTACCAGGGAGCCAAGGAATAGGAGCTGGAGAAACAAGGACCTTCCACCAGAGCCGACAGAGAGAGAAAGACTTCTTCTAAAGCTGGCACCCTGAATTCGGACTTCTAGCTTCCTAACTGTGAGAAAATAAATTTGTTTGCTAAAGCCATCCACTTGTGGTATTTCTATTACAGCAGCACCAGGTGACTAAAACAGTGTATATAGAGATATATTTTCCATGGTTTCCGTAAGAATGACTCAATTACCTTAACTGGAATTTATATATAAATGGAATTTACATAAAAAGAGGCCTTGGACAGAGCAATTACAGACTGCTTAGATCAACTGCTTGGTGATACTACCAAGGCATCAGCCATACTCAGCCTCGGTATTTTGACTTCAGGCTTATTACCTCATGGTTGCAAAATGGCTGCCATAGCTCCATCCTTTACTGGTCTCAGAGCCCTGTTCAGGAGCAGGAAAAACAATTCTTCTCACATGTCTTTTTTCAAAGTCAAAACGATGTCTAGTATGACTTGCTTTCTCAGAAAAAAAGTCACATTTATTTTTAATATTCTTAGATAAACTACTCTCAAGGGCAATGAGATTTCCAAGACTGGCTTCAGCCTGGGTAAAGAATAGGGTAACTTTTCCGAGGGCATGGCTGAGTGAAGGGTGCAAAGTGGTCACTTGATCTGTACCATAGCTCTGCTGGCCAGGAGGACACGGCAGGAAAGACTTACAGACAGAAGACTACGTCTGGTACAAAACTCAACTTTCTGTTAACCACGTGTGCCAACATTTTTAGTTCTTTTATATTTGCTCTGAATTCTTTTGATCAATATTAAGCAAATAAGAAAGTCTCTGTTGATATAAAACTGTATCTTTTCTACTCTAATCCTAAAAGAATTACAATACAAGCATTTTGAAGAAAAGGAAATCACAACAGATCCCAAATTGTTAAAAATACATGTTTTTAAATGTGTTTATTCTGGTATTATCTTACCGTGTAAGAAAAAGTGCTATTTCCTTGCTGCATGAACAGAAGAAGATGGAGTTAAGCAGTGAAACAAAATGATTTTCAAATTGCACACTGGTCAGTCTATGCAGCATTGAGTATTTGCTTTATTTCCTACACATCTACTGAAATCTTATTTAAAATGCAATATTACATGATACAAATATAAAGTGTATATATATATGTATACAGATATACGTATTTCATGATGATTGCCCTCTTAAATAGCAAGTCATACCGAAAGTTGTAAAATACTTTATAAGCGTCTAACCAGTGACTTACTGGAGGAGGCAATTTGTAAACTTAAAAGAAACAAAAAATTCTCTCTGTGCCTCGTGTTTTGTTCCATCCATTAAAGTTAAGTTTCTCTCTTGGGTGATTTAACACTCTTTGAGACCAAACAGAAGTAACAGCCTGCCTTTTGGAAACATATCTCTTCATTGTTGCATTGATAGAAAAGAACAAGATCGGCATATTCCCAGGTTTCTATTGTTCCCACACGCTCCGTTTCCATCATGTTTCTGGCCAGTGACAGGGGACCACAGGCCACTGAAAATGTCAAGGAAAAAGAAACTCAGAACCTGAAGCTAAACTGCCAGCCTGAATCACAGAGTAAAACAGGGAATTAAAAAATAATAGTAAAATTAACCACAGAATTAGATGCAGTTCTAAGAGGTGTGTCTAAGACAAAGGAACTTTCTTATCTCTAGTTGATGACATTTGCTGATCTGCCAGCCACTTCCAGTGGGAGTGCACATCAGTAATCATTTATTGACTTTGATAAGGTCTCACAGGAAAAAAAAAAAAGAAAAGAAAAGAAAAAAATACACGTAACAAGGTAGATGAAAACTAAAAATACAAACAACCAAAAAACTTTTCATTCAAATCCTGTTTATTAAAACAATTATACAATTTTATGAGTCTGTAAGTACAATTATACAGTTTATAATTTTTCGTGTTTTTTTTTTCAAGTTTTGTAGAAAACTAGTTAGCTTTACTGTTTTCTCAATGCATTAATCCTTGTAAAGTTGAAACTCTCGTTTTCAAGGATCAACTGAATGCAGAGTAAAGCAGTTCGTATGTTTTTTTTTTTTTTAGTAGTTGCAATGAGTCCAGATTCTTTTTTTCCCCTTCATTGGTAATTAACAGTTAATAGCAAAATCCAGTTGCAAATCCATACATCTTAAACTTTTGTTGCTTTATATATGTAATTCTTATTATTGTACTTTAGATGAAGGTTTACAGAACAAACTAGATTCTCATTAAATAATTAGCACACATATTGTTTTGTGACATTGGTTACCAAACCCAAGACATGTCAATCCTCTCCCTTCTCGACCTTGGGTTCCCAATCACCAGCTTTCAGGTCCCCTCCTGTCTTCTAGTCCTTGCCCCTGGGCTGGTGTGCCCCTTTAGTCTCGTTTTAAAAAACCGAAATTTTTAAATTCATAGTTTGCTTTGAAAGTTTTTCTCCATCCACAGTCTTTCTAATGGAAAAAAAAAAGGTATTTCATATTAAATGGTCAGTAAATAAAATGAACTGATGTGTTGAGGAGGTGACTCTGTGTCTCTTTAGTATAATGATCCTAGCAAGATCAGGGGACTTCTATGTCTGGGAAATACCCGCAGGTGGTAGTAGAGCTGTGGACAAATGGCTGTCTTAGTTTTACTCTGTCTGTTGAATTTTAATATCTTCTTACAATGAAGCCTGAATGTTCCCAAATTTTCATGCCTTCAGGGTTCACCTGCCCTTGATAGGCAGCTAACATATAGCACAGCCTGGGTCCTTTTCCTGTTGATGGCTGTAAATCCCCTGCTCTTACCTGGTCTTGCCCCAGGTAATTTTGAGTAGCTCAAGGATCCTTACATGTCCAACAAATTCATCCTGACTGGTTGCTTGCCATCACTTGCTTGAGATTCCTGTTCTGAGGACTCTGCTGAGCAGTCTTTGTTCTGTCAAAATCTTCTCTGTAGGTAGTGGTCTTCTGCACACTGCTGATGACATTCATGCCGTGGCCTCCCTTCTCCCTGCAGACACACTCGCACACACCATTCTCCAAAGCAGAAGGCCAAGAAAGCTAAGATGGCCAAGTAGCATAAAAAACAGCAACAACAACAGAAACTGCAATAGCAGAAGGGAGTTACAATGTAAAATATTAAAAATATCAGGAAGAAAATAAAAACCTCTTTAAGAGATATCACTGATCCTTCTGGTGCACCCATTCTCCTCTCCAGGGTTCCTTACTTGTCCCTGCTCTTACTCTTCATCCCTTCCAGACTGCTGCCGTGAGTATCTTTCCCAGGAGCCCCCTTTAACCATCTTGCCCTTTCTTGGAGTCCAGGCTTCACCCCCCAGGCCCAATAGATAAATGTGACCTTCCTGTTGTTATTAGCTGTTGAGTTGGCTCTGGCTCATGGCGACATCAAGTATGACAGAAAACAATGTGGCCTGGTCCTTGGTCATCTTCAGGATTGTTAATATGATGATTGGTATGATGGTGCTAACTGCATTTGAGCTAGTGACCTTCCTAACTTCAGACAAACTGCACCTTCTTTATTTTGTCCCTGGACTATTGATTATGGAAGCACCTACCCATAACACCTACAGGAGAGTGTTCTATTGTCCAGGGCCCAAATCAGGCAGTCTCAACAGTCAATGAGACTTTTCTTGAGCATTGGTTCAAATATTCCCCAAGTATCATGGCTACATCTATAGTAATCACCTCACTAATGGTGCCCACCCAGATGGTCCCTCCCAGTATGAATGGGGAGCCTGTACCAAAACAAATTTCAATTTCCACCCAAGAAGACAGAAGTGGCTTCTGACCCAAACATTGTCTTTTTTTTTTTCCTTCTGGCACTGCACAGTTTAAAGATGCAAAATCATCTCTCGCAACGAAGAGAAACTTTTAGAAAGTTTAGAATAAGGGTTGTTTCTGCTATGCACATTGTTGGAAATTAGTGATATGCTTTGTCGGGTAGCAGCAGTATCAGCGAATGGGCTCTTGGAGTATCATCCTTCCCTATACAGCCCCATAAGCGCTGATGTTGGCTGTGGTCAGCGGATGCCGTAAGTCTTTATGTTCATGCTTTGTGTTACTGTGATTTATATTTCAGGGATATTCTGTTAAAAGAGGAGTCCCTAGGTGGCGCAAACAATTAATGCACTAGGCTCCTAACCGAAATGTTGGAGGTTTGAGTCCACCTACAGTTGCCTCACATAAAAGGCCTGGCAATCTACTTCTGAAAAATAAGCCATGGTAAACACTATGGAGCCCAGTTCTACTGTGACACACATGGGACCATCATGAGTCAGAATCCCCTCAATGGCAACTTTTTTGTGTTTCTGTTAAAAGTAACAGCTGATTTGGTGATAGAAATAGCTGAGAGTGGATGGGATTTAGGGAAGAGATTTTTAAAACAATCTACTTGGAAATTTTCTTTAGAGACATCAAGCAAACAGCATGTATTGCTGGGAACTCATGCTCTAGGCTTAGAACTGGCTAGGAGTTATATGGGATAGGCTGTTGAAATGGAAGACAAGCCTCTGGTATCAAAATGCTTGTCATTCTTCCTGAGGATGTCATATTCCTCATAAACCTGAATATACATTTCTGAAAGTCCTAAATTTATTGAGTTTGAAAGAGTGGCAGACGCAAACTTTTGAAGTCAATGCCTGCAGGATAGATAAACCTGTAGCAATTTTTTAGTAAGCAAATGATATTTTATTTGTTTTCTGCAGTGAGGAAAATGAATATGGTCATATGTTTGATAAAATAGGTTTAAATGCTTCTTACACATAGAATTAATTTTATTTATTTAACTAAAATAGTCTCAGGCTGACAGCCTATGCATTTTAGCTTTTATTGAATTTTAATAGAATATGAAACTGTACCCAGTTATTTATTTCTCATTTTAAACAAATATAATTTCTTGCTTTCACAGACACTGAAACACTGCAAGAATACACTTCTCCCCCACCCTCACCGCGGGTTTGCTACAGTTACACAGAATTCTCCTGTCATGTTCTGCCTGGAGAAATAATTATTCTCTTTCTTCATCACAGAATCTATCACAGAGGCTGTGCATCCTTGCCTGTTCAGTGACAGTGTTTCAAGAAAAAACACTGATTGAAAATAATGTGCCGACCTACCGCTGGGCATTGCTCACGTAAATCTCTCTTTTTGACAGCCATGGGTCACTTGGCCACAGAATCACCACACACACATCCACAGAACTGTAGTTTGAAATATGGCTGTCAGCAAATGGCTCCTTTGAGACCTCACAAGGTGTTTTGAAAATATTTTTTAAGAGATCATGAAAATGAAATAATAAATATATTCATGATCATGGCGAAAAGCTGAATAACTTATAAAATATTCTATGGTGCTTCGCCAGGGTCTTTTAAAACGTTCTTCAAAATTATTCTCAGCTGAACTTTGAAAAACTTGAGTTGATCTTGACAACACTCAATTATGTAGAAGAGGACACTTGGTTTAATAATACATCAATTGGTGATTCAACTTGAATTGTTTTTTTATCACGGTGGACTCTTAATGCTGAGCGATTTGTGCTTCTGAGCAAATACTTGATTTCTACTTTAAATTGCATGCATTTTAATATTCATATACAAATTAAATACATTTTATATATATTTCAAGTTTTATGCTAGGTGTTTAGGAATTTGGATGGTATATAATTTGAGTTTTCTGACTGAATATTAGTCATAAAACACTTTTTAATTGTTCACTCTACATAAAAAAGACAATAGAGCACTCAAGTTTATTTTTCTAACCAAATAGATGTAGTATATAAAAGCTACCTGATTTTTTTTTTTTTCATTTTCTGATTGAGGATTTTCTATGGCCACACATGGGTTTCCCCATAAGCACTGGTATGTTTAAGGAGATGATGAGGTGAGGCTAAACGTGTGCTGACTCCCAGAATTTTGAGGAAGCCTTTTGTTTTATTTTTAATTGGGGTTTGGCGTGGGTGTGTGGGTGTGTGTGTGTGGATGTATGTTTGAGAGAAGAACCTCATAAATCTAGTGAAATAACATGGTACATTGAGGGTTTTAATTAATTGAGGGCTTATCCTACAAAACTTAGATGAATCCTTTATAATGTTTAAAGAAAAAATACACAGACTGTGAAGAAATTCTTACATTTTTCTTTCACAAATGTGATCTAGAAACCATATTTTATAAGAAATTAAGCCACATGGAGTCTATATTCTATAGATAAAAAAAAATATACTTTTTTGTATTGGTAACAATATACGTAATAAAACCTTCATCATCTCAGTCTTCTTTACAGGTACAATTCAGTGACACTAATTATGTTTATCATTATCACCATTATCTATTTCCACATTTTTCCACCACCCTTAACAGAAGCTCAGTGTTCCCTAAGCAACGAATCTTCCTCTTCTCCTCCCTCTCCCTCTCTCCTGGTAACTGCTAATAAACATTGGTCTCTATACACTTGCCTATTCAAATACTTCATATAAGTGGGATATTAGAATATTTATCCTTTTTCGTACACACATATACTTTTAAAATGCAACTACAATTGGTTATACCTATGTGTGTGATAACATTAGTTTGAGAACAGTACTTTTTAAAGAGTTTTTTTGTCCATGTACCTTAGAGGAGAAAGTAGGCTCCTGAACTGATGTAACATTTTAAACATTATTAAATATGTTACATATAGGGATAGAATTAAGAGATTCTAGACTTACATATCCTAATGTCTAAATTCAATGTAATTATTGAATGTTAGAGCTGGAAGGGAATATAAAGATTGCTGTTGTTGTTATGTGCTGTTTAGTTGGCTGGTTCTGACTCATAGTGACCCTACGTACAACAGAAAGAAACATTGCCTGGTCCTGTGTCGTCCTCACAGTTGTTATGCTTCAGCCCATTCTTCCAGCTGCTCTATCAATCCATCTCACTGAGGGTCTTCCTTAAGAATAGATTTAGAGCACTGAACACTGATGACCACTTCAGGAGGTAGTAAAAGATCAAGAACAGATGGTACTGAAGGAAGAGGTCCAGGATATAAAGATTATCTAATAAAAATTTCTCAATCTATACATGTGGAAAGAGAGGCCCGAAGAGGTGACATATTTTCCCCAAAAGCCTTTGGGAAGCCCAGATTGTATTCCTGCAGCCGCATCTCACTGCCTCTTTTTCATAGGAAGGGGGGTTCAAATCATGATTCTAAACCAGTTTCTTAGCCAGGAAGCTGCAAGTTGCAGTCCAGAGGGCTTTAAGTCATGACATCCCTCACTGGCACATTTCCTGATCCATGATGACGTCACCGTGACCAGAGCGTAGCATGCATGGAATTGTTCATCAGTTAACCATAAGCTTCTGAATGTTTTTTCTTGGTGATTTCTTAGTGCTTACCACATATGTTAAATTACACAACTTACAATTGCAACAATGTTCTACATATGAACAACAGTTAGCAAACAACTTTAACATAATAAATCTATGCCTGATATACTCCTCCCTCTCCCATTTCTGTTGGCCTGTCTCCATTAACATCAATATGTAACCTATATTTGATAAATTTACTTTGTGCTTATTTCTTATAAACTTGATGTTGTATTGTTTGTGGGATTTAATTATTGAATTTATTCCATGAAAATATCATATGCTTGGTCCTTATGAATGCCCATGTTGTTGCATTTTTTGGAGATCCCTCTCTCATTATTTATTTATTTATTTTTCCTGTGTATAGATATGAGTATTTATTTAATGCTCTTGCCTTTCCATTTGGAGCATTCCCTGGAGTAATACTTGCAAAAACGGTCTGGTAGTGGCAAATTCCCCGAGCTTCTGTTTGTTGCAGAATGTCTTCATTTCCCCCTTGTTTTTGAATGATAACTTTTCTGGGCAAAAAATTCTTGGTTGGCAATTGTTTTCATTCAGTATTTTATATATGTCGTTCCATTGTCTTCTGGCCTCTAGGGTTTCTGGGGAGAAATACGCATCGATTCTTATGAAATATCCATATGAAAGATCCTTAGTATGTTATATTTCACTTTTCTCTTCCTGCTTTCAGAATTCTCTCCTTGTCTTTGATTTTCAAGAATTTTATTAGAATATGGGGCAGAGTTGATCTTTTTGTATCTCTTCTGTTTGGGGTTCATGTAGCCTCTTGCATTTGTAGGCTTGATTCTCTATTCAGGTCTGGGAAATTCTGATTATCTACTGGAAAATTATTTCTATGCCTTTATTGTTGTCATGGTACTCTGGCATTCCAATAATTCTAATGTCAGATTTCTTAATTAAATCATATATTTCCTTTTGGTGTTGTTTGCTTTTCTGTGTTTTTTTTTTCCCTCTTGATTCTCTTGAGACTTGATAAGTTCAGCTGTTTTGTCTTCTAGTTCATTTAGTCTTATCTTCTGTCTGTCTGAATCTATTGTTGTTTGTCTTACTTTTTCTAATTCAGTTGCTTCATTCTTCAGTTCTAGTAGTTTTCTCCCTCTTTTTTTTTATGTTTTCTGTTTCCTTATTGAGTCTCTCATTTTGTTCCTCTATCCGTTTCCCGATCTCAGCTAGTTTGTTTTCAGAGTGCTTTTAGCTTTCTTTAAACATATTTAGCAGCATAGTGCAAACATTATCAATTCTTTGCATTAGGCTGGCCTCCAAAGGAGAAATTCCCTATTCTTCATGTTTTGCTTTTGACTGGGACTTCTTCTCTTGTGATTTTGTGTTTTACTATTTTTTGTTGAATTCGGGAGATTTTGTTCTTTTTTATTTTACTTTAAATTTTGTATTCTGGTTTGTGTGGGAAAATCTTCTCATTGGGCACCCTGTTGGCACAGTGGCCTAGCATCGGCTGCCAAGTGAAAGGCTGGGGCCCACACCCATCAGCTGCTTCACAGGAGAAAGATAAGGCAGGCTGCCTCTGCAAAGACTCACAGCCCTGGAAACCCTATGGGTCAGCTGTACTCTCCCCGACGGGATCTCTAAGAGTCAGAATTGACCCAGCGGCAGTGGGCTTGGCATCTTCTCCTGAGGACCACTACAGGGCACTCTTAACCTTAGTTTTTTTCAGTGCTGATTCAGGAGTTCTGGATGCTTGATCTTTGGAATTCAATACACATGCGTGACAGGAGGGGGTTTAACTGGTCACAGACACTGATGTAAATGGTGCAGCTTGACTTTCATGTGGTGAGGGTGGGGGGCTCTCTATGGCTTTCCCTCATGGGTACTCCTGCACAGGCTCTCCCATGGTGTTCTGCTCTCAGCAGTGAGCCAGCCATTTCTCTCTGTGTCACCCATAAGTCTGAAGTATTCCTCTCACCCTGCTGCCCTTGCAGTTCCTCTTGGCCCTAGTGCCCATCTTTCTTGGGCCTCAGCAAGATTTAATAGCATTTTTTGCAGCGTCACTACTCCTTTTGCCCCCTTCAGATTGTGTGGCCTGCTAACTCCCAAGGCCAACCTATGCTACCTTAGGAAATTGGGCTACAGAGTCCTCAAATTAACTCCCTTTCTGTGTTCCCTGTTTGGAGTGTTTCCCACCCCCATTCCAAAATGGCTGTGATGAGCAAGTGCTCCATATGTTAGTGGGTATGTTCTTCCAGCTTCTGTGCCATCCCCCGTTCTCCTTTCTCTGCTTCTGGACTCATCGTGACTCTCTATCACTTCAGCTGCTGCCTGGAGACCTGATATCTCAGTCTGTGCTTGTTTTTGTTCATTTTTCAGTGGATTAGTTGCTGGGGGAGTAAATGGGAATGTCAACTCACTTTGCCATATTGCTCCACCCCCTGTACTTCTTTTGATATTTATCTCTAGATTACTCTAATTTTGTTTTATCTTTAGAACCATGCTGTAATTCCCCCAGGAATGAAATTTATGCTGTAGCAAAGGGAAGTAGACCAGGACCTTCGGGTACACTGAAAATAGCACCCCTGTGATTGACGAATAAGATTGGTTTCCATCCATACTAATACAAAATTGCCAAAAGTTTTCACCTTTGTGACTAGGCATCACTTTATGATGTCCCAAAGGCCACATTCTGTCTGCTTTCTAACTCACCTAACTACTACTAGCTGTATTTAAAAGGAGGAACAAAAAGAAAATTCAGACATCTTAAGACTGAATCGCATTTATTAGCTTATTCCTCAAACTATTTAGGGTTTTTTTTTTAATCAAGCATTTTCTTCCTACATTTAGTTCTTATATTTTATCTGTTCGCAAAAAGACTGAGTTTGTCTAGAATGAAGTTGTTAAAGCAAAAATAAAGACAAATTTACTATTCAGATACTAGTGTCATGACCATTTCTAAGCGTTATATATATCTCTATCTATCTATCTAGTCCAATTTAACCTGAACTAGTACGGCTATTATCTTCACTTCACTTCATCCCATTTTCATGGGAAAACAGGCTCAGAGAGATTATGACCTCTCACATAACCTGTCCAAGGTCATATGGCTGTCAAATAGCAGTCAAGTTTTTGAATATATACTTGACAGATTTCAAAGTCTGAGCTATTAACCACTATAGTATGCTGCCCTCTTGAAGCACACTAAAATTGTTATTGTTGTTAGTTGCTGTCAAGTCTACTCTGACTCATGGTGACCTTATGTATAACAGAACCAAACATTGCCTGGTCCTGTGCCTCCTCATAATCCTTGGTATATTTGAGTCCATTGTTTTGACTATTGTGTCAATCCATCTCATTGAGAGTTTCCTTCACTTTCGTTGGCCTTCTACTTTACCAAACAAGATGTCTTTTTTAGCAATTTGTCTTTCCCGATAACATATCGAAAAAATGCAAGCCAAAGTCCTTCCATCCTCACTTCAAGGAGTGTTCTGGTTGTATTTCTTCTAAGACTGACTTGTTTGTTCTTTTGGCGGTCCTTGGTATATTCAATATTCTTCGCCAAATACCATAGTTCAAACGCATCAATTTTTCTTCTGTCTTCCTTTTGTTATCATCTAAATTTGTATGCATATAAGGAGATTGAAAAGACCATGGCTTGGGTTAGATACACCTTAGTCATCAAAGTGCCGTCCTTTCTTTTTAAAACTTTAATGAGGTCTTTTGCAGTAGATTAGCCCAATGCAATAATGCCATTTGATTTCTTGACTGTTGCTTCCATGGATGTTGATTGTTGATCCACGTAGATCCAAGTAAGATGGGAAAACATGAGGAAAAAAACGTAATTTTAATTATTTATTAAAAGTAAACATTACATTTATTCAAAAGTATTTTGCTATTAAATTCTATTTGATATTTATTATGTAGGACTTTATCTTTGGTGAAAAACATAATACTCAACAAGTTAACTTATTCTGAAGAATTCTTCATATGCTTTTTTTTATTGTCTAAACTTGGTTTTGAAAATAAGTATAATATAAAATGCAATTTAGTAAAGTGGTGGGTAGTTAACAAGGATAACCTGCTGATCATTAAATGTGACTTAAAATTGACCTTGAAAAACCTAAAGGATTGAATGAATAGTACTTGATTCTCTTCCAACATATAATTTTCAGTGGCAAAGCTAATGAAATTCAAGTTTACATTTTCAGAGAAGAAATCAGTTTTGATTAATAGATATTCTTGAATTCTATAACCTGTAGGAGGTACTGATAATAAGCTCTTGTGGAAGCTGAAATAACTCACTTGTGTTCTCACTAGCATAGCAGGCCACCCCCACATTGGTACACATGTGTCTGTAGAAAATTTTAAAGATTTCTCCAAATAGCTGCTTTGTATTTACTCTTGAACTTGGCAAATACTTATTTAAAGCATCAAAGTTCTGCTCCAGTAAACAAGTCAGGGCTGATTATGACCAGGTATGTTTAAGATTAGTCATAAACCTTAACCACTGCAAAACCCCATATTGCTTTTTTAGAATGATTGTGTTAATTAGACTCTTTTAGTTATAAAGATTAGAGGTTATTCTAGTTATTGGAGGTTGTGTGTGGAAATGAGAACTGGACAACAAAGTTTTCATCACAGAAATCTGGTGAGGAGTCTGAAACCCTGCCTGGAGCTCATTTATCTTTATCCCAACCCACATTTCTACTTAGACTCCACCATAAACCTAACTCAGCTTCCCACTCTCTCCTTCTCTTTCTGTTTCTTTTCAATTTCCCTCCAGTTATGAACATCTTATTTTTTTTTCTGTATTTGATTCCTAAAATCTTAGGGAAACGTTTATTTGGATAATTTAATCACCAACAGCCTTGATGAACTGAGTGTTTATGGAGGGCTGATTTTAATCACTTTTCAGAGTATACCATCGCATCAGTTTCCTTGGGCTGCTGAAACAAATTCCTACAATTTGTTGATGTCATGGATTGAATTGTGTCGCCCAAAAATATGTATCAAATTAGCTAGGCCATGATTCCCAGTATTGTGTGATTGTCCACCATTTTGTCATCTGATGAGATTTTCCTATGTGTTGTAAATCCTGCCTCTATGATGTTAATGAGGCAGGATTAGCAGCAGTTATGTTAATGAATCAGGACTCAATCTACAAGATTAAGTTTTGTCTTAAATCAATCTCTTTTGAGATATAAAAGAGAGAAGAGAGCAGAGAGACATGGGGACCTCATACCACCAATAAAGCAGCGCTGGAAGCAGAGTGTGTCCTTTGGACCCAGCGTTCCTGCACGGAAAATATCCTAGACCGGGAGAAGATTGATGACAAAGATCTTACCCCAGAGCTGACAGAAAGGCGTCCTCTGGAGCTGGCACTTTGAATTCAGACTTCTAGCCTTCTAAACTGTAAGAAAATAAATTTCTCTTTGTTGAAGACATCCACTTGTGGTATTTCTGTTACAGCAGCACTAGATGACTAAGACAGGTGGCTTGGCTTAAAACAGCAGGAATTTATTCTCTCATAGTTCTGAAGGTAGGAAGTCTAAAATCAAGGCATCTACAGGGCTATACTTCCTCCCAAGTTTCTGTGAGAGAATCCTTCCTTGTCTCTTCTGGTGGTTCCAGATGTTCCTTGGCTTGTGGCTGCATAACTCTAATCTCTGCCTCCCTCTTCACAGGGCCTTCTCTGTGCTTGTGTCTTCTCGTTTTTGGTCTGTTATACAGACACTTGTTATTGGATTTAGGGCCTACCAAGATAATCCTGTCTTGAAATACTTAACATAATTACAACTGCAAAGACCCATTTTTTTTCCAAAATAATATCACATTCACAGGTTTGGGGGTTAGGACACGGACATATATTTCCGAGGCCACCATTCAACCCACGACAGGCTTTTCTGTCCTTGGGCCAGGTGCTCTCCAATCGACTACTTATTGGCTGGATAGGGAAGGTGAAATCCATAGGCAGACATACTAAAGACAAAAACTGGAGGTATATTCCTCCATGTGGAAATGATAGGCAAACACTATCTGCTATGATCTTGGCAGGCTTCATGTTTGGCTTGGCTTGATCAATGGTGCCTTGCAATGAGCATTCCAAGATCAGATAGTTGCAAGTTTTATAAATAAATTGGTTCTTTAAGTGGTGTAGGATTATTTATTATTGCTTATTTTATTTTGGAAAACAATCCACAAAAAGTCTAGTTGGACCAATACTAACAATACCTTATTCAATTAGACAGATCAATATCTTATTCAGACAGATGGATTAGAAAATGAAAAACTGTTTTTTTTTTGCTTTTTGAGACTTCTCCTTTCTGAGTTATCTAGTGCTGCTACAACAAAATACCACAGAGTAGATGTCTTTAAAGAACAGAAATTTATTGTCTCACAGTTCTGGATGGTAAAAGTCCAGATTAGGGCCTCGGCTACGTTGCTTCTTTCTGTGGATCCCTCTCCTAGTTTCCAGTGATTGCTAGCAAACCTTGGTATTCCTTTTATAAGACACCACTTGGAAGGAATTAAGTTTAGGACCCACCCTACTCTGGTATTAGCTCATTAATATAACAAAAGAAAAACCTGTACTCCAAAAAGGTCATATTTACATGTACGGAGGTTGGTACTTCAACATAACTTTTTGGGGTACACAATTCAATCCATAACAGCTCTTATTTCAGATAGAAAAGTCATATAATCGACACAAAGGAAAGTACCTACCATGACAAGGGACTAACCAGTTGCCCTGGAGTTGATTCCTACTTATGACGACCCCATGTATGTCAGATTATAACCATGTTCCGTATGGTTTCCAATGGCTGATATTTCAGAAGTAGATCATCAGGCTTTTTTTCTGAGGAGCCTCTGGGTGGACTTGAACCTCAAAACTTTCAGTTAGTAGCCGAGAAGTTTAATCCTTTGCACCACCCAGGGACTCCTACAAGAGAATAACCTGTCAATAATTGAAAATTTGCATCAATGTATTTAGGCATAATTTAAGGTGAAATGGAGGCTGAGACCAAATCTACTTTTATGCCACTTAAGAAAAACTGTAGACTGTTTGTGCCAAAAATGAGAAGACACAAGCACAGAGAAGGCCCTGTGAAGAGGGAGGCAGAGATTAGAGTTATGCAGCCACAAGCCAAGGAACATCTGGAACCACCAGAAGAGACAAGGAAGGATTCTCTCACAGAAACTTGGGAGGAAGTATAGCCCTGTAGATGCCTTGATTTTAGACTTCCTACCTTCAGAACTATGAGAGAATAAATTCCTGTTGTTTTAAGCCAAGCCACCTGTCTTAGTCATCTAGTGCTGCTGTAACAGAAATACCACAAGTGGATAGCTTCAACAAAGAGAAATTTATTGCTTGCCTTATTTTTTCTGATTCTGTCAGGGAAATACAGTCTTCTGGAAAAAAAGAATTAACAGCCTAGGACATTGAACTCATACAGCTGGGCTCAGAGCCATTTTCTCCTACAGACTGAAAAGCTATGGACTGCTTGGTGGATGCTGTAAATACGTAAAGTTCAAGTGAGCAGACACCTATAAGAGGGTATAAACAGTGCATTACATCAGAGTATAGCTTTTTCTGGTTTCTGCAGTAGATATTTTGCTAACGTTGCCAAGGATATTTTGCTAATATTGCCAGGGTTTTTTGCTTGCTTATTGTTTGTTTTAATAAAATGTTTGAGCAGCTGTTATTGAATGAAGGTGTTTGTTTATCTAAACATGTAATGAAATAATTACTTCGGTAACATGTAACGGTAGAATTTTCAAAGTCAGCTGGAGGAGAAAAATACTAAATCTTTGGATATTCTTATAGAACTCTTCCTCTATGTTTGTTTTCAGAGCTCAATGTTTCAGTCATAAATTCAAAGAGAAGCAGGATGGCTAGACAGAAGGCCAAATGGTAAGTAATGAGGAGTAAGGGTATGGGGACAGTTAATTTCGTTCAAGTCAGAATTCTTCTCTTTGTCCTCTGTTCAGCGTTCTTTTTTGAACGTTAATCTAGATAATAACAATACCAAAAAGTCAACATTTACTTGGTCAGAGCTAAGGTGAATCTGGCTGCAGTAAAGGCTGTGCCCATGATTTCTAAGACTGCGGGGAGAAGAAGGTGTGGGACCTGGGGAGAACTGATTGACTGTAGTGAGTCCTTAGCACCTGTCTAATGTGCAGTCACCAAAGAGACACTGTCAACTTGAGCTTACTTCTTCCAGACTCTTTCTTCGTCTTTTTTTAAACACAACATTTGCCAGTTCAGCATTTGTCACTGTACAGTTCCATGAAACCAATAATACCAGTGATGTTGTTCAATCATCACCCATATCCACTGCCATATTTTCCATCCCCGTGAGCAAAAACTTAGTGCTAGCTAGACAAAACCAAAACCCAAACCAAACCCATTGCCATCAAGTCTCTTCCAACTCATAGCTAGACAAAGACGTTTTTTAATGAGGAAAGACAATTGTGTGGGTGAGACCCAGCACCGGGAAGTTCTAGGAAGGAATGTGGAATCCATTGTTATAATTCCAGGTTATTATTAGGCAGGATTGTGCAGAGAAACAGTATCAATATTTTACCACAAAGCAGATGGCTTTAAAGAACAGGAATTTATTGTCTCATGGTTCTGCATGGTAAAGGTTCAAATTAAGATCTCAGCTATGTTGATTCTTGCTGTGGATCCTTCTCCTAATTTCTAGTAATTGCTAGCAATCCTTGATATTCCTTTTATAAGACACCGCATACATATATATGATGGCACAGTGGTTAAGAGCTATGACTGCTAACCAAAAGGTCAGCAGTTCGAATCCACCAGCCGCTATGGGTGAGTCAGAATCGACTCGACGGCTATGGATTTGGGCTTTATATATATATGTATATATATATATTCTGTTTCTCTGAATCTCTCCCCCCATAAGATGTCTATTTATAGTCTTGAGGTAGAATCCTATTCCCTCTGGAAATCTGCATTTTTTTTTTTTTTTTGTCCTTAAGGCTTTTAACTGATTGGATGAGGTCCACCCACATTATAGAGAATAATCTGCTTTACTTAAGGTCAATTGATTTAAATGTTAATCACATGTAAATACTTTCATAGAAGCATCTAAACTGGTAAACACTGGAAGAATTAAGCTCAAGTTTGACCAAACAACTGGGCACCATAGCTAGCCAATTTGACACATAAAATTAACCAAGCACATGTGATCAGCTCATTCAATGTGCAAGCAGAGCTGATGGTTAATAATAGAAAAGGCTATGTTTGGTCTCCCTAGGAGAGGTGACTGTGAGAGTTAGGCCAGTTGTCCTGAAGCAGCCAAGCAGGCTGCAGGCCCAGGGAAGGATTCTAGTCTTAGCAGTGAACTACACAGGAACACACTGGGGTTCTAAGCACAAAAAAGTAGAGATCACAGTGTAGGAACTCCAGGAACAAAATGGGGATTAGATTTTAACGAGCTAAAAGTTTCCCTGCGCACTTAGAAACAAAGACCATCAACTCTGTAGCAGAAGAATTACTTCAAGATTCACTCACAACCTTGACTGTCTGAGGTGGGGTGTTCTGATCAATAGAACCATTTTTGAGGTTTGTGTCCCAAGATGCACAAACTACTGCATGATGTCTTTTCCAAGTAGTCAAGAGTAGATCCAACCAAAATGGTTAACTGCAAACACTAAGTTGAAGAAAGAAGAACAGATTCAAAACTTGAACATAAACCCCAGAATGCTTATTGTAACATCAGATGTGAAACGAGGAGCTGAAGACCCAAATGGAGAGAGAGGACTTGATGTCTTGACTGCCTTCAACTTGAGAGGGCGTAACTGCTCCATCCGGCTCCATGATTCTTACCTGCTTGCATGCCCAGTCATTTACTTTATGTCTTCAGGTTGCACTGAGTTACTCATTGAAGAGAAATTTATTATTATATTTGTACTGAAATCACAGTACTACTGAGTTACGCTGAAGATGAAAATGTTGAGAAAGCATAGTCCTTGCCCTCTTATATACTTTTTGCTTGGTTCAGTAATGGGATAAACGTTGATTGAACGTCATCTGTGTGCAAAGATCCCTATTAAGAATGAGAATGTTTACTTATATGATTATATAGTATCCAGTCTTACAGTGTTTGGAGGAAAAGAAAAAGAACCCACATGAAGACATAATAAGAGTCCTGGTGGTGTAGGGATTAAGCACTCGGCTGCTAACTGAAAGGTCAGTAGTACAAACCCACCAGCTGCTCCGTGGGAGAAAGATGTGGCTCTCTGCCTCTGTAAGGATTTACAGCTTGGAAACCTTATGGGCAGTTCTACTCTGTCGTATAGAGTCAGTATGTATCAGAATTGACTCGACAGCAAAAGGTAATTAATTTTAGAAGTTTGTCCTTAAGTTAGTGGAACCCTAGTAGCACAGTGTTTAAGAGCTTGGCTGCTAACCAAAAAGTTGGTGGTTTGAATCCACCAGTCACTCCTTGGAAACCCTATGGGGCAGTTCTACTCTGTCCTATAGGATCGCTATGAGTCAAAACCGACTCGATGGCGATGGTTCGTTAAGTTGAACCAGACCATAAACTGTTTTATGGCATTTTATAGGCTTTGGCAAAGCAGATTTTAGCCACATAGATAATATTTGGTAACTGGAGTGCAACTTCCAAGTTTATACCAAGGGATTAGTACACTTAGAGAGTAACACAAGAACTTTAGATAGCTTGAAAAATAATGCTTATATTTCCTTGGGGAAAAAAAAGATTATTATTCATTCCATCCATAATGCAAAAGCAAGCAAATGAAAACCCCAATGTAAAAGTGTGAACAGTTATTAACCAAGGTGATATTCTGTATTGGCATACCACTTACACATTTTTTCCCTAGTTTTTTTTTTTTAATTCTAAACTTGAAGGGATATTTTCTGTATTGCCGTGTATGAATTGGAAATAACATAAAATATACCAAAATCTATGATAACAATTTGATTTGTTTCACATATCGATACTCATTTATCTGCAGAAGTTATACTTCTGGGGTTATCCCTGTAAAAGCTGAGAAAAGACAATAAACCCCACCTATATGAATGGATCAAGAACATCTCTCTATTGTTTGAAATGCTCTGGTTTGGTTTATGTCCATCATCACTGTGACTCCTCTGTTTGCCCAAATACAAACGGCAGTGCCTATTGGGATGAGATTCTTCACTATTCTCTTTGAAAATCACATAGAGCCTGTACTTATCCAAGGATGCTCCTGCTGAGAGAGGATGTCCCTTGGTTGGTGACACACACACACACACACACACACACACACACACACACTACTTTTGTCAGTAAAATTTATTGCTCTTGAGCAAAATCCAGACTTTGGTTTGGATTTTGTGTAAACCTTTTATCTTTAGCTTACGCCCATCACAGGTGAGGTACTTCAGTGCAGATGAAGGTCTCCTGTTTTCCTCCTTTCACATGTTCTATATGCTCTTCTATCCTTGCACACCATTGATTATCATACTCTTTCCAGGTCCTGTGAAATAGGTTGGTATTATTCCATTTTTGTAAGTTACGTATGCAAGTAAGTTTTGATATTTCAAAGAACAGAGCTAGTGCAGAAACTGCAATGAAAAGCCAAACTTCTGCTTTGTTTTTTATTGTTTAAGTCCTGTGTTTATCTGTAGCTAATTATAGAATCGCAGTTGTTTGTAGAAATACATATTCATCCAAATTGATACAGCTTTGTTTCAATGGAAAAATGATTATTTTTCCCTGCACTGAGGCATCCTTTTAGTACTCAATGTACGAAAATCTATAAGATGAAACTCTTCATCTCAGGGAAGGTTTAGATACCTTGAATTTTCTTACAGCCACTTTAAAAATAAACACATTACTGCATCTTTCGTTTCGCTAAGGACTTAGGTCTCTCATGCTAAATTATGATTTTCTTTGTCCTTTCATGAGATTGAAAATATAAGAAAATAATGTACAGAGGTAGATTATTTAGGTAAAAAAAATGCATCTAGCATTTATAAATGCCAAAGAAAAGATTCTAAAAATGGCACTCACTGCACATTTGATAGCCAAGGCAGCCAGCAGCTGCTTAGCCATTATCAAGCAAGCCCTGCGTCTCCTGTCCTTTATTAAGCAAAACCTTAAGTGATAGCGCTGTGTGTGTGGCTCATTTAGCAGGTGCTCAGCCAAAACCAAGAGGAACCTGCCCCCTCCTGTCCATTGTCCTCAAAGACCCTGAACGCTGTGTGTGGTTCAGTTCCTGCCTCAAACCAGTCAAAACTAGTTTACTGGTCTCAAAAGCATAAGACCTCCACCCGGGGAGGGACTTATCCACCATTTTCTGTACATACTAAGGGGGGAAAAATGCAATTTGTCTTACTGCACCTACGTGCCATGATAACTTATGTAGTCCATGAAGGTTGTAGGGAAGTATGTCTAAAAGGTTCTGCCTCCCTTTGTTCAGGGAGCTTGATCTGAGGTCTACACTTCCAGGCTTCTTGCCTGTGTGCTTGTGATAAGCCCTCTTCCTCCCTCCTCACCTCCGTGTGTCTTTATTGACGAGAAGCCGCACTGCTTAGGGTAACACATTGTCTTACAGATGTCACTTGGAGCTTTAATTTTATATTTGTTTATATGAAGAGTCAAAAATCTTTACTGAATTATGCTTCATTGCTTATTTGTAAGAGCCCTCTACCTTTGTCAAATTCCTTCTCTTATACTCCCCTTGTCTAGGTTTGCTATCAGATACATACTATTTCCAGGGAATGAGTTGATTCCTTTTTATCCTACTTGTATAGATGTTCCATGAAGATTTGGGTGAAGCTATTTGTAAACTGGCCTGTATCTTTTCACTCAGAAGTCATAGATTTGGTGATCCCATATTTTTAAATGGCCATTGGATTCAGATTTAATTTTTCCTTTAGTCTTTCAAAAATTATTTGACCATTTCCTATATTTAAAATTTTTTCTTAATTTCTGTGTCTTGCACTTCCAGTATCATACCAGCTCCTTCTGCTTTTTGCATAAGTCATTTAAAAAAAAAAAATTTATTGTGGTAAAAATATATATCACAAAAATATTTGCCAGTTCAATATTTTTTACGTGTACAATTCAGTGACACTGGTTATGTCCATGATGCGCAATCAACACCACTGTCCATTTCCAATTTATTCCACCACCAGTAACAGAAACGCAGTGTCCCTAGCAAAAACTCCACCTCCCCTTCCCTTCCACCCCTACTAAGCACTAATAGACTTAGGTCTCTATACACTGGCTTATTCTAGATATTTCATATAAGTGGAATAATACAATATTTGTCCTTTTATAACTGACTTATCACACTCAGCATAATGTTTTCCAGGTCCGTCCATGTTGTAGCATGTACCAGGACTTCATTTCTCTTTATGACTGAGTAATATTCCATTGTCTGTATATACCACATTCTGCTTATCCATTCGGCTGCAGAGGGACATTTAGGCTGTTTCCACTTGCTGGCTATTGTGAACAGAGCAGCAACGAACTGTACAAGTCACTTTTTTTTCCTTGTTTCTGAGGTGAGTCACCAGACCAGACTCTACCTTCTCCTCTCTGTCAAGGACCTTTTACCAGAATGGGAGCCTGAACTATCAAGCTCTTGCTCTTTTGTACTTAATTCTTAAGTACATTGTTTACTTACATTCTGTGTGAGGTTGGCCGTTTCCCTCCTTTTGCTCAGTCGGGTATTTTCCCAGTGTCTAATCCACTGACTGTCTCTGTCTCTCTCTCTTCCTCCCTCTTGATCTTCCTCCTCTTCATCCTTGCCTTCTCCTCCTCCCTCTTCTTTAATTGTTTTTGCCTTTCAAAGCACCTTATTATAGTATTTTATTCCTATTTTGATGTATTCATCTTTCCTATTTTAGTTTCCTTTTAATATTACTTCTTTTTTCTTAACACTGTATTTTTATGACAGATGCTTAGGCTGATGTGCCGGGCATGGTATCCTATGGCATTGTCTCTATTTTCATTAAACGCATTGCAGTCAAGTCGATTCTGACTCGTAGCGACCCTATAGGACAGAGTAGACCTACCCCATAGGGTTTCCAAGGAGCAGCTGGTGGATTCGAGCTGCCGATGTTTGGGTGAGCAGCTGAGCTCTTAACCACTGTGCCACCAGGGCTCCTCTATTAGGCATCATTAAATTATTGTAACCAGCCTTGAACTCTGAAAGTTGAAGTGCAGCCCAGACAGGGCTTACAACAACTACTATTGCAGCGCAGCAGACACACCCTCGACAATGCAGAGAGCCCAGCCTGTGTCCTGTCTTTCCCACCTTTTTCCCTCTTTCTCCCATTGGTTTCGTGCTAAATGGATCTTAGTTAAATGAGTCGGAAAAGAAAAAGGACTCTCCCACCAGACTGCATTCAGATGCGAGAAGAGACCCAGGTTGTTCCTGGATTTGATTTGCATCTCCTTATGTGAATCTCCTGGATCCTGGTTCTTTCTCATGCTGTCAGCTTGTTATCCAGCCTCCCAGCTGACAAAAATGATGGCACAGTACCTTCAGTGCAGTTGTTCTCCATCTGCATTTGAAACGACTTCCAGTTTTTCTCTCCTTTTTGCTGTTCCTACCTAAATAGAATCTGGGAGAGAGAGAATGAGAAGAGAAAAGAGGGAAAAGGAAAGAAGGAAGAGGGAAGAACTTCTTTATTTACTCCAACAATTCATCCAGGGACGTATTTCTGCAGCAGTAAATCGGATTTCCCAAAGATCTGGAAGTTTCAGTTGAAGGATTACACCACATGTAGCAGACCATTCTGCTTTGTGCTAACTTACTGCCTTACTCCTCTACCTCCACTTCTCTTTGCTCTTTTCCTTCCTCAGTTCCAGCAGCAATGAGAAAACTTCTAGCAAATCAGAAGTCATTTATTCTTAAGGAAATGCTTGAAGGCCCCGTTCTATAATGTTGTATCAACATACCTGCATTGATTTTCATGACTGGGAAATATAGGGAGCCTCGTGGCACAGAGGTTAAGTGTTCAGCTGCAAACCAAAACGTCAGTTGTTCAAATTCATCAGCAGCTTGTTGGAAACCCTATGTGGCTCTGTCCTATGTGGTTGCTATGAGTCATAATTGACTCAGCGGCAACAGATTTGGTTTTGGTTTTGGTTGGGAAATATAGGGAAGACCAATACATTATAAGAAGACTCAGATTTTTTTCTGCTTAAGTCAATGATTCCTTTTTAGGTACATTAAGAGCTGAGTTGCATGAAAACGGAGGGTTATGAAGCTACCGCCGTTAAATAGAAAGTGTAAAGTTTTTTATTGCTCTTTAGGCACAGGTTATTAATGCTGTAATGACACTAAAGGGGATTAAATGCAAATTTGCAAAGCTCTAAAGAGCTTTATTGATAAGGAACATTTTATTGAGTCAATTCGGTTGTTATTTTAACGAAAAAAAGCTGGCTAAATAAATCTCAGTGGAAGCCACCACAGATGTTACTTCATGCATTCTGGGGAATAAGCAACTGAACCTGGCAGGGTGGTGAGGAAGGAAAACCTGGAGGGGGAAGGGAAGTGTTAGAAGCGGTGAGATTTCATGTCGTTAATCTGTATTTCAGAATAATTTACTCCCAAATCACTTACTGCAATTGGTTAACCAACAATTCCCTGCTTTCTGACATTAAGTTGAATTTCCTGTCACTTATAAGGAAAAGTTGAATGACACTGACAATGTTTTATGAGCAAAGAAAACAATTTTAGTTTGAAAGTCAAGTGAGGAGGAGGAAAAGAATGAAGAGAAAAGGGAAGGAAAGAAGAAAGAACGGAAGCAAGAAGGAAGGAAGGAAAGAAGAGAGAATGGTTTTTTTTGTATGGAACTTAAGAAGGTTGATGAGTGAGGAAAAGCTCCAAGTTTTAGTCACAGGATCTGCCATTTACTACGTATGTGCTCTTAGACAAATCATCGAACATTTTGGATCTCAGTTTTTTTTTCTTTTTTTAAAAAGAGAATGAGATCAGTTTTCATTGTGGAGATCTAGCTCACACACTCTGGAAAGATAAGGACCCTTGGTTATAGCCTGCTATTCGCCAGTATTGCTTCTAGGCATTGAGACAACCCAAATCTCTACCACACATTTCAAAAGGCTCCCCAGGTGGCATTTTGGGAACCCTTGAACCCTAACTGACGTCCAAGCTTCTTTTCACCTTTAGAAATACCACAATGTGTGTAGGTTATTTTTAGGGAGCCATGTAATTTATTGTCCACACTGGGACACTTTTGAGAGTGAAAGTCAGAGTTAATAATTAACTGGGAATCATAAGTAATCTGACCATGTTGGTAACTGGTTTTGATGACTTGTTTTTAAAGCAGTTTTATTGTGAAATTAAATAGACATGAAAATGATACAAAACAAAGAGGTGAAAAAAAAAAAAAATGAAGTGATGAGCCATGTAATCACTCCTCAGATCAAAAATGAAAATATTAGGATCACCCATACAAGTTCCTCTCATGACCTTTCTCAAATATTATTCTAAATTCTCATCCTCCCAAAGACAGCCACTATGCTTACTTTTGGAAGGAACCCTGGTGGTGCCATGGTTAAGCGCTTGGATGCTAAGCAAAAGGTCAGTGGTTTGAACCTATCAGCTGCTCTACCAAATAAAAGACGTGGCAATCTGCTGCTGTAAAGTTTACAGCCTAGGAAACTCTGTGGGGCAGTTCTGCTCGAACCCATAGTGTCGCTGAGAGTAGGAATTGACTCCATAGCACAGAATAACAACAATAACAACATCCTTACTTTTTTACACCAATTACTTCTTACAGTTCATTTTTTGTTATAAAAGTGATATATAGTCCTTATAAAACAATTCAACCATGTTTGAATTGGATGAAGTAAAAAATGAAGGTCTCATCCAATCCCAAATTGTATTCCTCTATGGAAACTACGATTAAAAATCCTTTAGACTTTTTCCTGTGCATGTATGTGATGGTCAATGCTATGTGTCAGCTTGGCTAGGCTATGATTCTCAGTGGTTTGGCAGACACTATGCAATCTCCTATTGTTTTGTGATCTGATGTGAGTAGCCAATCAGTTGAAAGGGCAATTTCCTTGGAGGGTGTGGCTTGCCCCAGTATATAAAAGCATGTGCTGGCAAAGCTCGCTCTGTTTCTCCATCTGTACTCTTCTCATTTCCTGACCTCTGGATCTTGGAATGTAAGCCTGCAGAAGTCTCTCGCCTGCTGCCTGAGCTTCAGCTTTTGCATTCGCCAACCGCCACAACCCTGTAAGCAAAGCAGAGGTCTCTACCCTGCCTCCTGACCTGCAGACTTTGGGTTCATTAGCCCCTGCAACCACATGAGCCAGCAAAGGTCTTCAGCCTGTTGCCTGACGCAAGAATTTGGGACTTGCCAGCCCCCATAATTGCGCAAGCCATTCCTCATAATAGCATGACCTATTTCCCTGAAGTAAATTTCTCTTTTTATATATGCTTCACTGGTTTTGCTCCTCTAGAGAACCCAGACTGAGACAGTTTAAAAAATACACATAAACTTTTTTCCAAAGTTGAGATCACAGAGTACATTTTATTCTACAATTTTCTATATTTATTATAGATACATTTTTGTTTCTACCTAGTAGAAAGCCTGGTGGCATAGTGGTTAAGAGCTATTGCTGCTAACCCAAAGGTCAGCAGTTCAAATCTACCAGGCGATCCTTGGAAACTCTATGGGCCAGTTCTACTCTGTCCTGTAGGGTCACTATGAGCTGGAATTGACTCGACAGCAATGAGTTTGGTTGGTTTATATGTCTATGGTTTCTATTATCAGTTACAGAGGTACTGCTTTTTTGGCTCATTCTGCTGGTGGGCGTACCCAGACGTTAGATGAGAAGGCATTGGATGACTGTAACTTGAAGGATGAGTGAGTTCTGTATTTTTTGAGACCTCTTGTTCTTTACATGGATCTCAAACACTTTTCTTAAATCCTAGCAGAGATATATTGGGACAGGTGGTTACTTACGTTTCCTGACATTGAGAGGGATCAAGGTGAAGTGGAAAGAAAGATGGAGAGTTTTGGAATCAGACCTGTGTTCAAATTCTGTCATTGACTGCCTCTACGAACTTGGGTAAATTCCTCGTGTGTCAAATGAGGATTATTACACCTGAAAATGGTATCAAGAGTGATTTTAAAAACATTTAGTTGATCCATTAGGCGTACTATAATTTGACACTTAATGCCCAGAAATTTTGTGTTTTACTTAATATTGACTCAGAGAGTGTAGGACCATATTTAATGAGTTCCTCCATGTTTCATTGTAAATTGCTTAGGTTTTACACAAATCTCAGTAAAATTAGATGCTATGTAAGATATTATTCAAGATTTACTCAGGGTTGTTTGGTAAGAGGTTAAGTGAAACAAGCCTCTCTTTATGTTAGTGTTTTAATCAGAGTAGATACACTTGAAAGGTTAGTTAAGGTGGTGAATGTATTTTGATGGGTGTTTTTAGACTGAACTAGTTTAATGTTGGGCCATTAATCCAAAAAGAGGTAATAGGGTTGCTAAGTCCAGAAGGATATCATTATTTATTTTCAGTGGTATTCTTTATGGTAGTGATATAAGCCCTAAAGATGGAACATGATTTTTTGGTGCTGTCACAGTAAATTCATAGTAATCAGATTATAGCTGATGTAATTTAGATGTTCGGAGGTGGGGGATTTTCTGATAACAAAATCTAATATATGTAGCTCCCAAAATGGAAAGCTTCTTTCTGGCAGATGACCTTCAGCAAGGGAAAACATTTCAATGTGGTAACACTGACACCAATTTATAGGTTATAAAGTTTTTTTGTTTTTCGTGGAAATGTGTTTGAAGATTATCTTGGATTTTGAATCTGGCCTGAAATAAGAGTGGAGTTGGAGAGGGTAAATGGCTTTCCTTCTATGCTCGTAACCTTTAGTCTGAATTTATGGCATCATCACTTATCAGTAGCTTCTCTCTTCCTGTTGTTACCTGGAAACCCTGTGGAGCAGTTCTACTCTGGCACACATTGGGTAGCCATGGGTTGGAACTGACTTGATGGCAACTGTTTTATTCTACTAAAAAAAAATTTCTTTTATGTGTGATGTAGTTGTGTTCCGTCAAGTCAAGTTTGACTCATAGCGACCCTATAGGACAGAGTAAAACTGCCCCATACGGTTTCCTAGGCTGTAATCTTTACAGAACTTGATCACCAGGTCTTTTCTCCCACAGAGCCCTGGGGGGTTTGAACTGTTGACCTTTAGGTTAGCAGCCAAGTGCTTAAACACTGCACTACCAGTACTCCTTTTTATGTGTGATAGGCACTATTGTATGGGCCTTGTTTCAGTTTCAGCTTATATGCACTGATATGCAGTTATGTACACTTTGTTTCAGAAAATGGAAACCTTGGAGAGTAATCAGAAGAACAAAGTTACAGAGTTAGTAAGTCCTGAGAGCAGAGTTAAATCCTAGATCTGGCCCAATAGCTGATGCTTTTAACCACTCTTCTATGATTTCTGTCTTGTGTTACAGATACATACGATGAGTTCTCCTGGTGAGCTTCTTTGTAGATCGTCAACTTAGTGTCCCACAGCACCAAGCAGGTGACTAAATATTTGCTGCATTCAATTTGCCATAGTTACAAATTCCTAAACTCTGCTAGGGACAAAGTAAAGATTTAAAATTCAGTTGCTCAGCTTTCCAAAAAGAAGTGGCAACTTAAATTATTGAGTTATTTCAGAAGTCTTGTAATAATCCTTTAGGGGGCTCTGGTGTGTAACTCTTCTCATTTTGATTTATGCTTCAGATCAGAGAGTTTGAATCTCTGTTTTTCTGATCCCATCCAGATGGGACTGTTTACTTAGAGAAGGAGGTGGAAGGTATTACATATTGTTACTACTGGGAAGTCTTCTGCAAACACAATGCAGTCCATTGGTTAACATGCAGAATTCAACACACTTGCCTAAAATTTGAAGTCTTTAAAAGTGATTTGGATATTTCTTTTATGTCCTTTTTTTGAGGGCATCTTAAAAACAACCTATAGAGGAAGACACAAATAGATACAAGAATCAAACCTTTTAAATGGATTTCTCTCTGTCTGAACACATGGCATATAAGTTTAAAGCACATTCTAGCTTCTTACTTTGAAATGCATGGTTACATATCTTGTCAGTTTATCGGTCTTACCTGGTGGATGTGTCCTCTGCTGTATCTTATATTTTCCTGTATCACCCATTAGATTTCTTTGGAATGAAATAGTCTTTTCCTCAAAGTTGGTAGGAAACACTTGTTTATGTTGCTTCATTGACACCATATGTTTTCAGAACACTTATTCTCAATATCCAACATGCAGAGAAATCTTGTAATAAATGTTAGATATCATTTTAGACAGTCCACCCCTCTAAGGTCCCTACGTGGCACAAATGGTTTGTGCTTGACAGCTAACCTAAAGGTTGGTGGTATGAACCCACCCAGCAGTACTACGGAAGAAAAGTCTTGACGATCTGCGTCCATTAAGATTACAGCCAAGACAAGGATGAGAAAGCAAGAGGGGACAGGAAAGCTGGTGATAGGGAACCCAAGAGGAGAATGTTGACATGTAGTGGAGTTGGCAACCAATGTCACAAAACAATATGTGTACTAATTGTTTAATAAGAAGCTAGTTTGTTCTGTAGACCTTCATCTAAAGTATTTAAAAAAAAAAAAAAGATTATAGCCAAGAAAACCCTGTGGAGCAATTCTACTCTGTAACACATGAGGTCGCCATGACTCTGAATTAACTCCACGTAACTAACAACAGTAACCACTCCCCTATTTTTTTCTTTTTTTTATTGTTGTGCTTTAAGTGAAAGTTTACAATTCAAGTTAGTCTCCCATACAAAAATTTATACCCACATTGTTCTGTGACCCTAGTTGTTCTGCCTATACTGTGATAACACACTCCTCCTTTCCACCCTGGATTTCCCATGTCCATTCAACCAGCTCCTAACCCTCTCTGCCTTCTCATCTCACCTCTGGACAGGAGCTGCACATTAGTCTTATGTATCTACCTGAGCTAAGAAGCACACTCTTCACGAGTATCATTTTATGTCTTATAGTCCAGTCTAATCTTTGTATGAAGAGTTGGACTCGGGAATGGTTTTAGTTTTGGGCTAACAGAGAGTCCAGGGGCCATGTCTTTCAGGGTCCCTGCAGTCTCAATCAAACCATTAAGTCTGGTCTTTTTACTAGAATTTGAGTTCTGCATCACACTTTTCTCCTGCTCCATCAGGGACTCTCTATTGTGTTCACTGCCACCACACCACTATTTCTAAAATACATTTCTCCGTGTGCCTTTCTCCAGTATGCACAGCAATTACTTCAAACTTTTTTCTTCTCCTTACATTTTAGATCCTTCCGCTTCCTGTCTCGCTCTCTTTCATTCTAACATCTAGACTTCTCCGAGAAGTTAGCAGCCATCAGTAGGAAACTCTTTCACCCTTTGGGTACCAAACTGGAGACCTTATTTTCCTTGGGCTGCACAAGATGAATTCCTTCCCTTCTACTCTGGATCCCTCCATCACTTACCACATCTTAGGGAGAAGCCATTTAATCTCCTGCATACTTTACCTCTCTCACTCCACCAGACATCTCCTTTCTGTTAAGCATTTATACCTGAAGTCTTTCTCATCTGAAGCACAAAACAAAACAGCCAACAAAACAAAAAAACTAACTTCATAACTCTGTCCTGGATCTGGTAGATTTATGTAGCTTCCATTTACACTATCGCTCTTCAACTCCCAGAAATCAGGCTTGAACTTCCAGGAGGATTGCTCTTACACTGCCCTCAGCAGTTCCTCGTGGCCAACATGTTGTCAAATTTAGAACACTTAAATCTGCTTCTTGTTATTAGCTGCCATTGAGTGGGCTGGCGTCCAACTCATGGTGACCCCATGCATGATGGGATCAGACTATTGTGATACATAGGGTTTTCACAGGTTGATTTTCAGAAGTATATCACCAGGCCTTTCTTTCTGGTCTGTTTTACTCTGTTCAGCATCATAGCAACCCATAAGCCTCCCAGTGACGGAAAGGTGTTGGCTGCTCATGAGGTGCGTTGGCTGAGAATCAAATCCCGGTCAACCACTGAACCATCACTGCAGCAGATGCTGCTTAGAGGTCAGATAAGATGAGGAATGAGACGGTTGTACTAAGTTTAGGGATCCTTTTCATCCTACCTCCCTGACGGTTTGTTCTCTGTTTCCTTAGCAGGCTCTGTTCTTCTATTTTTTATTGTTAAATCAGTGGTGGAGGTTTCTCACTAAGGAATATTCTAGAAATTCTGTATTTTCGGTTGTCACAATATTTGAGGTGTTGGGCTACTAGTGAAGGAATCCTGATGGCACAGTGGTTAAGCACTTGGTTGCTCACTGAAAGGACGAAAGTTAGAACCCCTCAGCAGCTCTGTGGGAGAAAGATGTGGCAGTCTGCTTCTGTAAAGATTACAGCCTTGGAAACTCTGTGGGCAGTTATACTCTATCCTATAAGGTCAGTATGAGTAGGAATTGACTCAACAGCAACAGGTTTAGTTTTTGGTTTGGGTTACTAGCATTAGGAGAAGTGCATCAGAGATACTAGGCATTCTTCAAAATCCAGGTAGAGACTGGCAGAGTGAAGAATTTTCCCGACTTCTACATAACTTTCAAATGTCCTGCTTGACATAGATGTAAGTGGGGGAAGAACCCCAAAAACAAAATTATAAATATCTGGTCTTTAAATCCAGCTCTGTTTTAAATGCAAACAAATTATTTTTTGTTTGCTATTGCATAATTTTTATATACATTGAACTTGCCAGGAATGAGCCTACTACTACGGAGCTTAAGGAAGAGTATCTTTAGCATAATTTAGAACTTTACCAAGAGTTCCTCATCATTTTGGAAAATCATGGACCCAGTGGCAACCTCACTTGTGGAATCTGAATCGCTCTGAGAGCACGCCTCAACAAATCTGCATTTATAGCTGCTGTGTTCAACATCATCCTACAGAGAGAGTATAGACCCTTTGTTATTATTTTCTTAGGTGATCCTGTAAACCTCTGCATATCAAAATATTGTAAAACACTTTCCTTTTATTTATCTTCTAGAATATAGTTTTGGCACCATATTATTTTATGTAAACATGTAGGTTTTATTATCTGCATCTCTCACTTATGAATAATAAGAGGGCATGATGAAATATTTATTATAAAAAGTTAGCCATGGCTCTGGCTTAAAGCCACTGGTTTAAAATTTTATAACCTTTATTATGCTTTAGGCTAGGACTGGTTTTGTCTTCTCACAGTCATTCCACCTCTTAAAGTGTCCGGGTACCATTTATTCACTGAAGGCTTGCACAGAACCATATCTTTAGCATAGACCTCTCTCCCGGGGACAAGATCTTTTATTCAGCTGTTTTGTGGCCATAGCCAATCACGTGTCTTTTAGGCTCTTGGAAGTCAATTAATAACTCTGCTGTATAGATTTATTTCTGCCACAAGTGGGATCTTACTTCAATGTTTCCTACCTCCCTGGGCAAGGGTCATGTGTGCTGGTGCCAAAATCCAATTAAATGATGTTTTTCTCATCCTCACTCTCACTACCCTACACCCTACAATCATCACTTTGGATTGATGCCTCCTGACTTACTAACCTCCTGTCTTACTCCTCTCTTTCTCCTTTCTCTATTGGCTAAGAGGAAAATTTCATTATGTCACCCACCTGCTTATAATCCTTCGCAGGCTTCCACGTGTCCACATCGCTGTACATGGTTCATAAGGTCATTCACAACCTTGCCCTGCCTACCCTCCCTTCCTCATCTCTAATAACTACCTCTCTCTCGGTCTTTAAGCTCTAGCTAGGTTGAATTCCTTTCAATTTCTTAACATGACTTTTTTTTTCTTTTTTCCTCGTCTCTTGCTATTCACCTTCATAGGTTATACTAACCCAACTCTTTTTCGGGCTTATTTTAAAGGAATCTGCTTACTCAACACTTATGTTAAAATGTTTTTCTTTTTTTCTTTTAACTCTTTTAGTTATTATGAACTCCTTTGGCAACTTATACTTCTCTATTTTAGTATTTAATTATATGTATATATTGTACTTTAGTATTTCTATAATCATATTAATATTTAATTCAACTACTTTATTAATATAATGATTTAATAGTCATTCATTGCTTGCATAGTTATCTGCCTTTGCCATTGGACTATGAGCTTTGTAAGGAAATTTTCCATGTCTTTTAAGATAATTCTACCTTCAAATGTTAGCACTGTGCTTGGCATATACATCAGTCACACAATACATGCTTGGGCAATACACAAATCCATAAAAATGATAAAATACTTAAAAATATGTCATGGATTGAATTATGTCCCCCCAAAATATGTGTCAACTTGATTAGGCCATGATTCCCAGTATAGTGTGGTTGTCCTCTATTTTTTGATTGTAATTTTATGTTAAAGAGGATTAGGGTGGGATTGTAACATCCTTACCCAGGTCACATCCCTGATCCAATGTAAAGGGAGTTTCCCTGGGGTGTGGCCTGCATGACCTTTTGTCCCTTAGGAGATAAAAAACAGAAAGGGAAGCGAGCAGAGAGAGGGGAACTCATACTACCAAGAAAGCAGTGCCTGGAGAAGAGCACATCGTTTGGACCCCGGGTCCCTGCATGGAGAAGCTCCTAGTTGGGGAAGATTGATGAGAAGGCCCACAGGGAGAGAAAGCCTTCCCCTAGAGCTGATGCTCTGAATTTGAACTTCAAGCCTACTAGACTGTGAGAAAATAAATTTCTCTTAGTTAAAGCCATCCACCTGTAGTATTTTTGTTATAGCAGCACTAGATGACTGACTAAATATTTTTATCTCTATGAGACATCTATGATCTACAACCAACAGAAAAGTTTTATTAGATAACACTTATGTATGGCTTGAGGTGTTTTATTTTCTATTTAATTTTACCCTGTCTCATTAAAAACATTCTAGTCATGACCCACTAATGAGTTGCAACCTGTAGTTTCAAAAACACTGTTATGACTGCTCTGTTGATGTGAAAATTGGTCTTAATTAATGATATTTTTAGTAAATGCATTAATTAGGAGGTGGTCACATTCTTTTGACTTTTTTTTTTTCCAAAGTGAAAATCCTAATGGAGTTCTGTGTTATGGTATAACTGGAAGACATTGGATTTTCACCTTTAAATTACAACAATAATAAAAAGCACTCGTGCAAAGTGTATTTGAGTGTGTATGTTTTACAATTCACATGGTAGACTCTCACGATTTTGAAACAGAACTGAAACGCCATCTAATGCTTTATGCTGTCCCCTTTCCAGTGCTCTATAAAATTCACCACAATATTTCAAGGCAATTTTTTGAAAGATTGACTGTTGGAAAGTTTTTCTTTATGTCAACTGTAATTTGTGAATTCAGCCATTTTTTATTTGGCACATACGCCATGCTAGGCACTGTACTTGACCTTGGACACACAACAGTGAGTGATGTGGTCTTGGTTCTGATATCACAAAGCATTAGAAAGTTAACCCTCTCCCACTGTGTCATCCTCTTTGCTTCCTCTACCTTCTTTCTGAACTGAAACTTGGCTCTTTCCCCAGCCTTTAAATTTTTGTTGCTTGTTTTCCCATGCCTATTTTGACAGGACTAGGAAGTTGAACCCTTTTACAGTGCAAATGTGCTCAGCTGCTAACCCAAAGATGGGACGTTCGAGTTCACCCAGAGGCACCTCAGAAAAAAGGCTTGGTGATCTACTTCTGAAAGCTCAATCACTGAAACCGTATGGAGCACGGTTTTACTCTGACACACATAGGGTCCCCATGAGTTAGAATTGACTTGATAGCAACTGAATTTTTAGGAGGTGGTATCAACCTTCTTTTCTCTGGGTCCTTACAGCATCTTTTACATGATTCCACGTCAATAGTCACCCTGATCTTTCATGCACTGAAGCCTGGCATTTGACTATATCATCACACCCCACTTCCTGCTTGTCACCACCCTGTATTGAACGTCAACATTTCTCTTCATTCATCAGTCTTTGGCACCTGACTCGTCAAGCTCCCTCTATACTAAGTCTGTCTTTTATTCTGGGTGCTTGAGTATCCAAAAATTGATTGATCTGGAGGCTAATTTCATTTAGAGTCTCGATGTGACGCAATCTTAATTTTCTTTCCTTTCCATTTCAGTAACCCAATTCCTTGAACTCACATTTCTGGTTATTGTTATTGTTATTACTTGCTGTAGAGTCAGCACTAACTCATGGTGACATGGTGTGAAACAGAACGAAACATTGCCTGGTCCTGCACCATCCGGACAATATTTGGTATGTCTGAGCTGATTGTTGCAGCGACTATGTCAGTCTATCTAATGGAGAGTTCTATTCGTTTTTGTTGACCCTCTACTTTACCAAACATGATGTCATTTTCAGCGAATGGTCTTTCTTGATGACTAGTCCAAAGTAAAAGAGTCAAAGTCTTGCCATCGTCACTTCTAAGGAGCATTCTGGTTGTACTTTTAAGATTGCTCGTCCTTCTGGTAGTCCATAGTATGTTTAATATTCTTTACCAACACCACAGTTTGAATACATCAGTTCTTCTTCTGCTTCCTATTTCATTGTTCAAGTTTTGCATGTACATGAGACAATTGAAAAGACCATGGCTTGAGTCAGATGTACCTTAGTCACCAAAGTGACATCTTTGCTCTTTAACACTTTAAAGATATCTTTTGCAGCAGATTTTTTCCATCATAATGTGTCATTTGATTGCATGACTGCTGCTTTCATGGACACTGACTGTTGATCTAAGTAAAATGAAATCCTTGACAACTTCAATTTCTTTACCATTTATCATGATTCATGATGTTGTTTATTGGTCCAGATGTGACGATTTTTATTTTATCTTTAGAGGTAATCCATACTGAAGGCTGTAGTCTCTGATCTTTGACCTTGAAAGGTCAAAGACTATATCTCTTAAACTAAAAACAAACAAACAAACAAAAATACCCGTTGCTGTTGAGTTGATTCTGACTCATATTAACCCTGTAGGACAGAGTAGAACTGCCCCATAACATTTCTAAGGAGTGGCTAACTAGCTAACCCGTTGCCATCGAGTTGATTCCGACTCATAGTAACCCTATAGGACAGAGTAGAACTGTCCTGTAGGGTTTCCAAGGAGTGGCTGATGGATTCGAACTGCCAACCTTTTGGTTAGCAGCCATAGTTCTTAACCACTGCAATACCAGGAGTGGCTAGTGGATTCCAACTATTGACATTTTGATTAGCAGCTGAGCTCTTAACTACTGCGCTACCAGGGCTCCCTTTAATTACCTAGAGATGAAATTTAAAACTCCACAGACTTGAATTTTTCTAATCTTTATTCCTACACTATTACCCCTGGTCCCAGGCAAGAGAGCTTTCTTTACAGTGCCCTGGTCCACTCCTCCTCTGGTTGCACGCCACCTCGTGGGTGAGGAGTCTGTGAGGACAAGTGTAAGTGCTCACCAGGTGCTCAGGTACCTCCCTCCTAGACTGTGTGCTGAGTTACAGGATGCTGGTGTTTCTTGCTCAACTGGCCCTGATTCTGCTTCCAGGATCTACACAGTCCCTTTCCCAGGCTTGTCCTCCTGAGAGTGACCTACATCATGCCTCTGAAGGTCCAAGGTCTGGCAAGGTACAGCTGTTTGTGGAAATGTAAATGGAGTTTGTTGTTGTTAGTGGCTGTCAAGTCGACATCGACTCATGATAGTCTTACGTACAACAGAATAAAATGCTGCCTATTCCTCAGCCATCTTCATGATTGTTAGCATACCTGAGTCTGTTGTTCCTGCTATTGTGTCAATCCATCTCATTGAGGGTGTACCTCATTTTTGATGACTCTCTACTTTACCAAACATGATGTTCTTTTCTAGTGATTGGTCCTTCCTGATAATGCATCCAAAGTAAGTCAGCCAAAGTCTCCTCATCATCACTTTCAAAGTGTATTCTGATGGTATGTCTTCTAAGAGTGATTTGTTCATTTTTTTCTGACAGTCCACGGTATATTCAGTATTCTTCACCAATACCACAGTTAAAATGCATCAATTTTTCTTGTCTTCCTTTTCCATTGTCCAGCTTTTCCATGCATAAGAGGCAATTAAAAAGCTTAGGTCAGGCGCTTAGACATGTAAAACTTTACATAGACATGCATAAGGACCAGACTGCCTTGGTGTGGAACGAAGCCAAGGCTGGGAGAGAAAATGGCAGGCTGAAGGGTGGCAGCTGGTTCTTCGTGTGCTGCCCATTCTAGTGTGTCCTTTGACCCTTTCAGCTTGTGATAAAGATATGTTATTCAAGAGATGAGGAGTAGACATACTTTATTTAATTTTCTAGCTCTATTTGTAATTTTAAAGTATTTATATATATATATATATGGTATGTGGTACTTCATTGGTACCCTTGCCCTAGTCTTCACAAAACTTAAGGCAGTGCCTGTCTCCATAAATACATTTCAACTACACTCTGATTTCAAGTCCTTTGGCTTCTTCCATTTCGTTAATGTCTGCCAGCTTTTCATTACATCTAACAATTTCAACCACATTTTGCATCCACTCAATTCATCACCCCTTTGTCTATTTGAACTCTGTTATACAAAGCCCCAACTATGAATCGATTTTATTATCTGCCTTCTTGGCTTTTGTATCCTGACTTCTGAACACTGCCGGGTAAAACCATTGACCTCGAACCACCATTTCAAATTGATATGACATACAGATGATTCTCTGGGGCCATTTTATGTTAGCACAAAATTAAACCCTTTTGTCATCTCTGTAAACCAGTTGTGAATGTTTTATAAAAGACAGTATATAAAGCAATTCAGAAATCTTTGGATGGTTTCAGTTTATCTTTTTTTTTTTTTTGGATTGGCTAGAAGTGACAGATTTGTTGCAAAAATGGTCCCAGTTTCCTAGCCTTCTTATATATATACCTTTTAAAACGTGAGTTTGGCACTTCGTTTTCCATCTGTGGAATCTTGACTGGCCCACTAATTTACTTTGGCCAATGGAATGTGGCAGAAGTGACAGGTACCAGTTCTAAGCCTAGGTTTCAAGGTAATATGTGCACTTCTATTCTCTTTTTGAGCCTTTACCACTACAATGAGAACAAGCCCTAAGTTAGCCTGCTGAAGGATGTGAGAACACACGGAGCAGAGCTGCGTCATTCCAGCTGAGGTCAACCTACATCAGCATTCCCCAACCAGCTTTCCAGTTGTCTGCAGAAACATGAGTGGGTCTGGACCAGATCAGTTGAGTCCAGTCAGGATCAGGAAAATGACCCAGCCTACCTGTAAACTTGTGAGCAAAAACAAATGCTTGCTTTTGTTTGCTACAGTTTTGTGGTTGCTTTTTGTGCATTATTATTATTACTATAGTAATTAATAATGGATACTGTATACAACAAACCTGGGATACCCTATACTTAAAAAACAGAAAAAAGAATAGATAATAATAACAATAACAATGATTGTTTTAGCACTTTCTTATTCAAATCCTTAGAATAACTCTGAGGTATGCATTATCTCTTTTTTATTTTTTAATTTTGTTTATTGTGGTAAATACGTATAACATAAAATTTGCCATTTTCTAAGTGTGCAATTCTAGTTGTACAGTGGCATTAATTACATTCAAAATGTTGTGCAACCATCACTACCATCTATTTCCAGAACTTTTTCATCACCCCAAACAGTAACTCTGTACCCATTAAGCAATAACTCCTCTTTATTCTCTCCCCCACTCAGAATGGTAATTTAAAATCTACTATTTATCTCTACGCATTTGCCTATTCTATATCTTTCATGTAAGTGGGCTCATACAGTATTGTCCTTTTGTGTTTAGCTTATTTTACCAAGCATACTGTCTTCAAGGTTGATCCATGTTGCAGCATGTATTACAATTTCATTTCTTTTTATGGTTGAATAATTTGCTAATTCGTGTATATACCACATTTTGCTTATCAACTCATCTGTTGATGGAAAGTCAGACTGTTTCTTGTATTATCACTTTTAAGATTATTAAAATTCTTCCCCCTAGAACTTAGGACCTTCTGGGATCCAGATATAAGTAAACACTGGAGACAATGGAACTTATTTGACATCAAGCCAAAAAAACCAAATCCGTTGCCATTGAGTTGATTCTGACTCATAGTGACCCTGTAGGACAGAGTAGAACTGCCCTATAGGGTTTCCAAGGAGAGCCTTGTGTATTAGAACTGCCGACCTTTTGGTTAGCCACCAGAGGCTTAACCACTGAGCCACCAGGGCCCCGTTGGACATCAGACTTCAGGTTTTATTGACCACAAAGTGCTGCTTTATTCTGAGAGGCAAGCAAAGTTCTCCTCCAAGTATCACTCAATCAATGATGCTTTCACCACAATTTTATAAACATCTGATTAACATTTATGTTTCAAGTTTCCTATTCCCATCTTCTTCAAAATATGATATCCTAGATGTCCATTTGACAAGGGAAATATTGAGGGTGGAGAGACTTTATCAAAACAGGAGGCATATATTTGCACATAACCTTTGCTCTATATCCTGGGTCAATTCTGGAACTCTTTTGTCCTGTGACCTTATCCTTTCATAATCCATGAGAAGATCCTTATGCACTTTCAGGCAAATGGGTAAAAAAAAAAAAGAAAAGAAAAAATATTAAATTTCCTACATTTCTTCAAAACTTGGAAGAAATGAATTTTTTTTTTTTATTAACTCTTCCACTTTAACTTTCTTTGAGAGGAGAAGGACTATAACTCCTTTAAGAAAACAGGGATCTAGACCTTAAGGTAAGTATTCTAACTCAATCTGCTGAGAACAAATGTGACAAAAGAAAGACATTTTGTAATAGTTGGTGTTATGGACTGAGTTATGTCCTCCCCAAAAAAACGTCCAATGGATTTGGTTTTCGGTTTTTATACCTAAGAATAGTAGTCCTAGTGGCACAATGGTTAAGAGATCGGCTGCTAACCAAAAAGTCAGCAGTTCGAATCCACCAGCTGCTCCTTGGAAAACTTATAGGGCAGTTCTACTCTGTCCTATAGGGTTGCTGTGAGTTGGAATCAACTCTATGGCGATGGGTTTGGTTTTTGTTTATACCTGAACAATCAAACCCACGTCTGTAGAACCCGTAGACTTTGCTCTTAACCGTCGTTTCTTTAATATTTCAGTAGACACTTTTAGACCTTGAATGTTGTTAATGTGAATGATGTGGATATCAGGCATGAATTCTGTTTGTCCAAGTTCAAGAACAGTTTCATAGATTTGCGTTCTTGTTCATTTTGTCTGTCAACAATGTATGATCTGATAACAATTTGGGATGAACAGGAAATACGTATTTCAAAGACTGGGATTACAATTTTGGGGAAAGGTATTTTAGAGTACAAAAATATTAATTTTGTATTTCTTATTTCATATTATAAAGTGTGCTTTTAAAGTACTACTGTGGGGAAGCTTTCAAAAAGGAAGACTAAAATAATATTTTCAGTTGTTTGAAAAGGAAAATATGGTCATTATTTGAATATTGAAGAGGAGAAATTATTACATTGATTTATTGAATTGGAATTGATAAAAAATGTGACGAACAGAGCACAATTTATAATTGCTTTGAAAAAGAAAAAAAAAGGAAATCATAGCTATAAAAGTTAAAAAGGGAAAAAATAGAAAATGAAAAATAGACGTGGAAAAGGGAAAGTTTTCAGGAGTTAGACTACTTTGATGATAACTTAGAAACTGTTCAGGGGTCTGAAAATATTTCTGTCTAATTAGAGAAGAAAAATATAATTTATGAGGCAAAAGGTGCACTGGTGAATTATGAGAAAAACTTTAATACATTCCATATCCAGAGATCGGACTTCTAGAATTTTCACTCAGTGACAGAACAAAGTCAACATTTGTTTAACATATAACCTTGACCAGGACATAAAGGAAAGAAGAGGAAAACATTTTAATGAGAGTGTATGTGTGAGCCCTGATGGCACAACAGTTAAGCATTCGGCTACTAATGGAAAGGTTGGCAGTTTGGATCCACCCAGGGGTTCTGAGAGAGAAAGACTGTCAGTCTGCTTCTGTAAACATTACAGCCTAGGAAACTTTTAGGAGAAATTCTACTCTGTCACACGGTATGAATCGAAATCGACTTAACAGCACCTAATAACAACAACAACATATGTGATAGAAGGACAGATGGAAAGATAACCTAAACACTGCCATTTGGGCATTTGTGCACAGCAAAGAGGCTTTACAGAATAGTGTAAAAGATCATTTCAAGCAGGTTTAAGGTGTCTATAATATAAACTCTTGACATTTTTTATTAATTGAATTATTGGAGCCTTTAATTTATAAATCATAAAAAATCAGCTTTATTGATATAATAAAATGTTTACATAGCACTGAAAATACCCGAGACAATCAGACAATGTATGAATTGCAGAACAAAAGCAAATAAGCTTTGGAATGTTACCAATATAAAAAGTATTGAACACAAAAGTGTAGGCTCTCGATAAATGTTTTCTGAATGTTTGTGGAATATATGAGAAGAGAAAGGCCCTAAGAAATTTTTCATAAAGAAACCACAGGAGAGGAAAAGAGAAAGTCTTAGAAGCAGAGCATGAGATTTATGAAGCTGTGGAGTAAAGCAGAACCAGGGCTCAAAGAAGCGAGAGGAAAAGAAAGAAAAAGGAAATAAAGTCACCGCTGGGTTTAAACAAATTAAAAAAAAAAAAAAACAACTTATGTGATGATTCACTGTTTTGGAATTAATTAAATAAAAGAACATCGTTAAATGTGCTTGCCTTCTGAAGTGTAGTTTGAGATAATAATGATGAACATGCAGGTTTTTAGTAGTTTGGCAGGAGGATGAAGGGAAACATGCAAATGAAGTGTAAATGAGGGAGCCATATATTCTTACTAACATTGGATTTTCTTTTTTCTTGTTGAGACACATTTTGAGTGTATCTGAGTTCTCACCATGGTCTCTTGGCCTTTTGAAAACCAGAGAGGATATGGAAGTGATGGCAAAAACAGAACAGGTCAAGTCAGTAAACTAACCCAGGGGTCACTCTTTGGAGGCAATTTTGCTTTTTAATTACTATGACAACATTCAGCTTAATTTTGCTTGGAATTCACTTAACCCTTCAAGCAATTTCTAAATAACTCACAGAAATAACTTGGGTCTCTCTTGGTCTTTGAAACTGTGATTCAGCCCAAAGCTACACAAGTCTCTGAGAGGCTGACTCATACATGTAGCAATACTTCCTGAGTACCTACTGGTTGCTGGAAGCTGATCTGGCAATATCAGAGATGCTGTGCCTGATCTCATGGAATTTTGAGTCAGGTAGGGGCACCCATTGCCTTGAAGTCGATTCAGACTCATAAGGACCCTAAAGGACAGAGTACAACTGCCCCATAGGGTTTTCTAGGCTGTAATCTTTATGGAAGCAGACTGCCACATCTTCTTCCCCAAGGGTGGCTGGTGGGTTCCAACCACTGACCTTTCGGTTAGCAGCTGAGTGCTTAACTGCTGCACCACAAGGACTCTTCCAAGCAAGGGTAGCACATACTGATCACACAACCACAGAAGAATGTACAATTGTAAGTGAGGGAAGTGCTATGAGTGAAAAGGATGTGATTACTTCTGGAAAATTCCATTCTATCCAGATGGCATGGCAAGCATTTATTTTTGTGTTTGAATAGACGATTAAGGTAAATTATGTAGTGACCTTTTCTTCTTCTTTTTTTTAAAATAGCTTTATTGAAATATAATTGACATGTACATAGTGAATCATGTGACTGATATGAGTCACAGTAATTCACACCGCCAAGGCAGTTAATTTGATCTAGGCTACATTGGTCAATGTATAAAACGAGGTAATTGATGTTTCTGTTTTCCTTTTGTTTAGTTGGATCTCAGCTGGGATATTTTGTTTAGTCTGGAGCAACAGACTTTAAGAAGAGACATTGACAAACTGGAAGACGTTCAGGGCTGAGGGGATCAGGAGTGGAGCGTGATGGGAATTCGAAGCATGTTAGAAGATGTCTCCCTAAAGAAAATGCAACGTTGAGAAGACTGCAGGGGAATTTGAGGGTTCCTTTTAAGTGAACTAAGAGCTTTCATGTGCAAAAGACATTTGATTTGTTCTTTTTGGCCTTGCAGTTTTAGACTGGCATGAAAAAAATTTCTTTTCCCAGTAGCCCACTTCTGGGGCCCTGTACATAGGCAGGGCCAAGGTCTCTACCACTCCCAGCAAACGCAACCCACCTCCAGTGTTTCCAGTCCTGTTCCTTCCGACTCTTAAATTAACCTCAATCCTTTTTGCACAGAGATCACCCACCAACAGTTGTTGAATGGCCTGAAACCCAATTGCTGATGCCTGGGAGTTGGTGGTTGTTGTAAGAGCGGCCAGGGTTAATGGTTTTCTCGTGGCTTTGGAAACATGGAATTGACTTCTGTCCTCCATTTACTGATCTGGTGCTAATAACCTCTCTCTTTAACTCACTCTCTTGCATACTTTTTTTTTTTTAGTATGTGAATATCAGGGTTATTATCTTCTATATTCTGTGATTAAATATGGTCTTCTTCACTTCAACTCCATGAGAGGGGGAGAGGTAGGACCCATTTTGTCATCACGTACAACATAGAATTCCTGCTCTTCTTGATGTTGTGAGGGGGTAAATATAAATCTATAATATAATCTGTGCCTTCAAATGGGTTAAAGTTTTCTTAGTTTGTATACAATATTCTGGTTCATCATCCTTCTAATAACCTTAGAAAATATTTCACTTGCTTAGTATATGAACTTGACTTTACCAGTTTGGATGCTAATTACAGCCATTTGCACCTAGTAGTAGGAACTATCTCCTGTCTCCATATATACATGCACACACACATATGCACATACACACGTGTGTCTGTGTATGAATACATGCATATGTAGGAAATTAATACAGTATCACACACTTGTATAGAAGCTATGTCTATCACTATGTAAATAAATAATAGTAAAGTTGATTGAGAACATATGACTCTATTTAACAATACCAAAAAAAAACAAACAAACCCTTTGCCGTCAAGTTGATTTCAACTTACAGCAACCCTATAGGACAGAGTAGAGCTTTCCCATAGAGTTTCCAAGGAGTGCCCAGTGGATTCAAACTGCCTACATTTTTGTTAGCAGCTGTAGCACTTATCCACTACGCCACCAATACTTTGTTTTATTGATTGTTCTGCTTAATTTCAAAGTATGTTGTCTACTCCATGGCTTACAGAATGAATGGCTAAAGTTTCCTATGTATTCAATTTCAACTATTTAAATTGTTAAAATCATGATATTAAGGTGAATTTTTGTATGTCTATACTTTATTATAAAATTGTTAGTTCTCCTCCCCTACTGACTTATAAATAAATCTCCTCTGAAATAAGGTTAATTTTTTTTTGGTGCATAAGCCACGATATTGAAATATGCGGTATGTAGTGTGCAAATTGATGTTTTCAAGTATATCCTTTTGTGTTACAATTATCTTTGGATTTTTGCAGGCTCTTCCCTTTTAATATAAAAATGGAAGTGGTTACTTGTGACTCTTACATTTATTTATTGCATCAAAACAAAAATAAAGTGCACTGATGATGTGATTAAATTCATTAAACCAATAAATTCATTAAACTGGTAATTCATCATTTAGTATTATTAAACTATCTGTATCAGATTACTTGAAATGTTTTCCACATTATCATTTTTATTCAATAGGATTTATACCCATGAAAGTGTTTATACCTGTGTGATTGTATTAAATGTTAACTTATTAAGTTAATCATTTTTAGATATTTAGCTGTAAACTTAATCTTAACTGCTTTAAAGCTGAGCCACTTTGTGATCCATCTCAGTACAATGTACTTTAAAAAGAAAGCCATGTAGACACCCTGCAAATACATAGACAGTTGTAGTCAAATGTGGCTTATATTGCATGACATCTGAGACAAGTTCAAAAATATCTTTTATCAGTTTATCTGCCCACTGTCTTGAAAGCTGCCTTTTCATATTCCCTTTTCTCTGGCTTCTCCACAAATTCCATAACCTCTAGCCCTTCTCGAAACATTATGTAGTAATTATCAGCTATCTTGTTTATTTACTCTCTTTCAGCTTGGTGCCACACTGCTCACCAATACCACTTTCCAAAACCCAGGTTCTCTGCACTTGAACCATTCTTATTTCCTGTGCATATGGTCTTCTGAAAGGGGTATTTGTTTCCTGTTTTGAGATAATTTCCATCAAACTCTCGGGAATAAATTTTTCATATTACTGTTGAATAATGTATGATGATTAAATGTTAAAATTTCATAAGAGCAACAAAAAAAATTCATAGTTGATTATACCTATCTTTTTGTTTTCTTTAGATGCATACTGTAAAAAAGATCAAATGAAGTGAAACCCTTTTCTCAATTGATTGACCTTCGATTTTACTCCTCATCTTTTTATTCCACACTAAAGTAGAAGGAATCAAATGCTTTTCCTGAAACCTTATAAGTAATTTAAAGCTGAAAATCTATATTTTGTGATTTGTGCTTTAGTCTGTTATTTTAAACAAAATAATAACCAATTGGGATGATTAATTTTTTGTGTAAACTTGGCTAGGCTATGGTGCCAAGTTGTTAGGTAAAATGCTAGTTTAGTAGATATTATAAAGTAACTGTTGTGGTAATTGTTAGGTGCTGTCTAGTGGGTTCCGACTCATAGTAACCCTATGTACAACGTAACAAAACACTGCCTGGTCTTGCGTCATCCTCATAATTGTTGTTTTGCTTGTGTTTAAACCAGTTTGCCTCAAGTAAAGCAGATTACCTTCCATAATGTGGGCAGGTCTCAATCAGCTGAAGACCTTAAGAGCAAAAAGGGGATTTCTTGGGTGTATTCTGCCTTCAGACTGTGAATAGAAATTTTGCCAGAACCTCTCACTCTTCATTCTTCCTGTTGCCTGAACTATGGATTTTGGGACCCACCTTGCAATGAGTTTCCTGCCTGTTGCCTTACCAGTGGGTTTTGGAATTGCCAGCCTCCCACAATCACCAATTCCTTGAAGTAAATCTCTATATATAGATACAGATATGGTTCTCTCTCTCTCTCTATATATATATGGTTCTGTTTCTCTACAGGAACCGTGACTAAGACACAGATACTTTTCCAATAAACATTTAATCAACTTTTGTTCAGAAGTAAATTTTGAGTCATGTGATGACAATGATGCATGGTCATAGGATTATTAGTTATTCACGGGTTATCCATAACAGCTTTAGCTTCTGGTGTCCTTTTTATCATTATCCCATGTGATGGGTAAGATTGTGTGTTAACTTGGCTGGGCCATGATTCTCAGTGTTTTGGTAGTTGTATGACGTTGTGATTGCTTCCCTGTTGAAATTTGATATGTGATCACCCTCCTGATGGAATCTGCTGAGTGGTACCCACGGGGGTCGGGCCTGTGGCAGCTCATCGGCCCCTCAGCCTTCATCTCTCCACTCTCTGATGCCTACTGCTTTCCTGCTCGCCTTGCCAAGGCTTCTGGCTTGTTCTGGATCCTGCAGCTGCTTCTTATTTTCTGACCTCTGGTTCTCGGGACTTGAGCTAGCAGCTTACCTGCCAATCTTGGGATTCGTCAATCTTCACCGCCTGTGAGCAGGAGCCCTGTTGTCTGACCTGCTGATCTTGGGTTTGCTAGCCTCTGCAGCTGTGTGAATCAGGAGAGGCCTCTATCCTGGTCCACAGACTTGGGACGTTCCAGCCTCTACAATTGTGTGAGCTGTTTCCTTGATATAAATCTCTCTCTATATATATATTTATACGCTTTACTGGTCTTGCTTCTCTAGAGAACCCAGCCTCAGACAGTCCATAAAGTTCTAACTCACCTTCTCCAGGTAATAATGATGATAGTTTCAATGTCGTTATTGTTGTTAGTTACCCTCTAGTTAGCTCGGACTCACAGCAATCTTAAGTGTAACGGAAGTAAACGTTGCCTGGTCCCGCATCATCTTCATGATCACTGATTCCAGTGATTCAAAGTCTATCTCACTGAGTGTTTCCCTCGTTTTTGTTGGCCCTCTACTTTACCAAACATGATGTCATTTTCTGGCAATTGATCTTTACTGATGACATGTCCAAAGTAAACGAGTCAAAGTCTCACCATCCTCGCTTCTTAGGAACATTCTTATTATATTTCTTCTAAGACAGATTTGTTTGTTCTTCTGGTAGTCCGAGGTATATTCAATATTCTTCATCAAAACCACAGTTTGAACACGTTCATTCTTCTTCTGTCTTTGTTTTTCGTTATCAATGTTCATTAATGTTAATATCAGCTAACCGTATTGGGGGAGTTATATTGTCTGTGAAGAAGTAACAAAATATTATAGAATACATTTACAGGTCAAATAGAAATAATATGAAGATTTCTTAACTTTTTGAATAATAACGTCTCAATTTCCCTCCATTTGTTCAAACAATTCAAATAATTCTCTAAGACAGTTTCACTAAAAAAAAAAAAGAGTATAAATCCTAAAAATCATCTAACCTACAATCAAATGGTAGACTGACAGTGAAGTTGTCTTTCAAAATTGCATTGCTTTTTTAGCTTGAGTACAGCATGCATGGCACCTGGAGGAAATGTTAGGCCAAAATGAAGTGCAGATACAAGGATTTTATTGCAATGGGAGCAAATTCTAAGGATGTTGTTCTGGAACTGAAAGCTGTTTTCTCAAAGCAAAGCCAAGGACTATAAAAACATGGCCATTGAGCAGATCAGGGAGACAGATGCTGCTCAGAGGGACACAGAGAAGGGCAGTGTTGGAGAAGGGTTTTGCAATGCCAATGCATCCCTGTGGTAATGAGGAGCTGGAGAGGCATCTGACAGAAGATATTGGGGAAGAATAAACCTTTTTACAATGCCAACACAGCACGGATCTGTGAAGTAGCTAGAGCTATAAAAATATAGTCCATGAAAATTCTATACACTTAGAACTTGGCTCATTTGCTGATGAAAATTCTGAAATTGTCCTAAAAATTGCAAGGAAGCTTTTATTTTGGAGTTGAAGCAGACATGAGTTTTAACCCTGGCTCAGCCAGTCTGCTATCTTTCTGACACAGGGAAGTCCCTTAACTTCCCAGAACCTCAGTTTCCTCATCTCTTAAATGTGGTTGTTGGGAGGATTAGTGATATTTAATATAGAAGAAACTATTACGTTGTAGATATTCAACAAATGGTAACAATTTGTTATAAATAAAGTACTAGGAAGTTCAGCACAAAAAGTGACATGTTGAAGAGACTCATGAGGAGTGCTGCATCACGACAGTGACACAAGAAATGTATTTGAGTAGGACCAGAAGAAAGATGAAGCCCTGGTGGCACAGTGGTTAAGAGCTAGGGCTGCTAAGCAAAAGGTTGGCAGTTCGAATCCACCAGCCGCTCCTTGGAAACCCTATGGGGCAGTTCTACTGTGTCCTACAGGGTCACTATGAGTCAGAATCTAGTAGATGGCAATGAGTTTTTTTAGAAGAGAGATATTTCCCTTGGGCATATGTCTGGGTTTCACCAATTCTTCAGTTAAGATAGATCAGAAGTTGAAACAAAATAGAAGTTGTGGTTACTGCAGTTGCATACTTATTTAAGCATATGTTAAATTAGAAATATTATCAAAAGTCCTCGTTTCAGTGTATTATTTCATTGTCACAAAAAACAAGCCATTCGATGAAGTTTTCAGGCTTCTGCTTCCAGGTGGAATGGAATAGCCAGTGGCAGACCAGAGCCCCTTCCAAAAGTCACTAGAAAAGCTAGATAAATACAGAAATCATGGTTGAAGGCAATGGACAGCTGGAGGGGCTAAGACTCCAGAGACAGAAGAACCTTGGAGCGGTAAGCTGCATTCTGCAGCTGCTTCTGTCCTTGGGTACTTGTTGATAGTGTGTATCACTTTGATTATTTATTGTGCAAGTAATACAGATTTATTGAGAAAAAAATACATGTAAGCAAAATGAAACAAAACAAAAAGCATGACAAAATTTCCACCCTAACCACGTATTTTCATTGATGGCATGTGCTCTGTAAGTCCCCAGATGTGTTTAAATGTTTATGTACGTATGTACATGCAATTAGGTAAGTGACTACTTGTGTTACAAATACGGTTTAAGCTCTGCCAATGGTTTTTGTTGTTAGGTGCCATTGAGTTGGCTCCCACTCATAATGACCTTAAGTATGACAGGACTAAGCATTGCCTGGTCTTGTGCCATTCTCACAAATTGTTAATAACTTTTTTTTTTTTTTTTTTAGAATAGAACATACTTTCTAGGTTGCTATAGTTACACCAACATTGATACGCAGTGTTTCATTGTGTAGCTATGCCATGAACAGTATAACCAATACCCTGATATTAGACACTTAACGTTTCCAATTTTTCATTATTGTAAGCAAATTTGCACCGTTATCAGCATCATCTTTGGGCACATGTCTGATTATTTCCTTAAAACTGACAAGGAGCGTTCTAAAAATCCAAGGCACTTGGCTTGGCTAAGGGTTCTGGCTAAAATGTAGGCCTGACTCCATTTTGTCAATTTCACTACTTCTTAGAAGTTACTTCTGCTTCGCAACATTCAGAAAGTTTGCTAACTAGGTCAAGGGCTGCTAACATATTTTGCTTGCACAGGTGTCCCAGGAAGCATGGGGACTTTAGTGGCTAAGCCAATTCTCCGAAAATACCTCTCAGACCCCTTGGAAAAATGTTTTTATAACCCTATACTTTTCCATAGCTATGTGTACAAAGTAGAGCACCTATTTATACAATTATTATTCTTTTTAGTCGATGGTTTTTCCAATAACTGCCTAACAACCAACTTCACCCGCATATCCCCTTAAGCCTTGTAAGTAACCCAGTTAATGTCAACCAATCAAACGAGTTCTATCTGTACCTCTCTGCCGTTAATGTCAACCAATCAAAAGCGTTTTAGCTGTGTTGCTCTTCTTGTGGTTTTTGCCTTTATAAGCGCTTGTCAGAATGAACTCTTTGAAGCACTCAGTGACTTTCACTTTTTGTATCCCTGTCAGGACTGTTTCCAGCCTTCAATAAAGCTCCTTCTTTTTTTAAAAAAATTTTTATTTGAACAGTCTGGGTTTTACGCTTGGATAAGATACAGCTCAGAATTGAAATTGCTAGTTCCTGATATATAATATCAAATTCACTTCCAGAATGATTGCACTATTTTATAGTCCTTCCAGTAATTTCCTCACACTGTTGTACAAAAAAAAAAAAAACATTTTTTATCTTATCAGTTAGGGATATTTGCTAATGAACTATGTAACAATCTTTGCCCATTATCTTAATTTGTATTTTTAGAATAATAAATCAAAACCTTATTAGCCATGTACATGTGCTCTAGGAAACTGTCTAAAATGGCTTAACCCATTTTTGTGTAATTCAATTTTTTGTTTTCTTTCACTTATAAACCTTAAAAACAAAACAAAACTATGACGTCTAGTCAATTCTGACTCATAACAGATCCTATAGTGACTGAGCAGAACCGCCCCGTAGGGTTTTCAAGGAGTGGCTCTTAACCACTTTCACTTATAGCTAAGAAGAAATGACATTTTTTTAAATTTCTGATACTCTGTAAATATTTAAATATCAGTTTGTACAAAGATTAAGTACTTAAAGTCAAACGTATATAATTTCTCCATCCTGCTCAGAACCACCTTCATATTATATAAATATCCCACAATATTTTCTTCCTTTACATTTATTAATTTGTTTTTGATATTTAAATATATCATCCATGTGGAACATCTGCTTAGATAATATGTAAAAGAATGATGTGGTTTTACTTTTATTTTTTGAATGGCTAATTCTTTTTTGTGATATTAAGTATAGCATAGTTGCATGATTTCTTATTATTGTCATTTCTCTCAATTACCTTGTTAGTTATCCATTCTATTATTCTTTATTGGTTACCCTAGAGATTACAACATGAATCTAAATCCAGAAAACCAAACCCATTGCCATCGAGTAATTCAGACATAGCCACTCTATAGGAAAGAGTAGAACTGCCCCATAGAGTTTCCAAGAAGCCGCTAGTGGATTCAAACTGCCAACCTTCTGGTTAGAAACCTGAGCTCTTAACCTCTGCTGTCTGCGTAGCTTTGTACTTAGGCAGATGTGTTGAGGGGAGGATCCATGTCTTGAGGGCAGCCATGTTTCTGCTAAATCCTCTGTTGAGCTCTCTGTGTCCTTGCAGCAGCCCTACGAGTGGGGAAGCCAAGTTCTCAGCATCGTGCTCAATACTTGATAGTTCACAAAGGCTGATATCTGAGATTGAACATTCTTATTGATAATTTCTGCTAAGATTTAACTATTTTGTTTTCGAAAATGTTCTTCATGGATATGACACATATTAGATCTTTATTTTTTTCCCCTGCACCATATTCCTAAGGGTAGAGAACATACAGTTTTCAATGCATTTCTAAATTGAATGACCCAGAAATTAGAAACACAATATATTAATTTTACTTTGTTTTCTAACTTGAAATCCTATATTGATTGTTAACAAGTTATTTAAATTCTCTCTACTAAGTTTTTAGATTTCATCTCACGTGTTTTCTTGTACAGAAGAAATTTTTATTTCAATTTTTAAATTCATAAAATTGTATTTCATATATTAAAGGACATTTAAGGACATATCTCAAACTTTTTTTTTTTCTTTTTGCGTGTACAACTAAATATTTCCAAAATATCTCATCTCATATGGAGTCATTTTGGAAACGTAACACTTCACTCTCTGGTGAATTGATTAGCTCAAAACTTCTTAAAATTGTGTAATTCTTTTGGACTGCAAGTTCTTTCTCATTAATACCTACAAGTATCCAACATGGATGTGAAGCTGGAAAGGATAAATAAAGACACAGCAGGGAAAAATATTTTGCCAGAAAAGCTTTGATGGGTGTTTTTTCAAAGAAGCACCTCTCTCTTGTCTGATAATTCTCCATTTTAAAAAGGAAGACAGAATATTTCCCCCAAGGCAACACTGTTTTTGAATTCAACCACCACCTCATTAGTAATCAGGATGTTGGTCTAGAAGTTTATTATGAACCTCTTTGAAAGAGAAATATGTTAGCCTTTGACTAGGTAAAGCAAGATAAATTTAGCAGTAAGCTTAAAACAGGAAAAATAAAACAGAGTGTAAGAGATGCTTTGCTTTCTTTTATCTCCTAAACACGGATTTAATTAACAAGGAAAGAAGAACACACTTTAGGCAGAGACCTGTGACCATTTTGTAAAATACATTAAAGAAATAACAACGATATTTCTGAATGTTTAAAATGTGGCTGAATAGAGAGTCCTAGTTGGAAGATTCAATCATTTAAATCTGAGTCATCTCTGGTACGATAGTGGTGATAAGGGTTGTTCCATCAGGATAAATCAGACGACAGCCCTCTCTCCAGTGGTTCAAATGTTAAAGAGACAGATGACAGGAAAAAACAATACAGAAGAGAAACCTCCATCTGAATTATATTTCTGTGTTTGAGTGAATCAAATCTAAATGAAAAAACTGGTACTCTGCCATTTCCCAAGGAGACAAGACTGTTTGGTTATCTAAATCAACTACTGTAGCTAGACATTATCACCCTAGGGAATAAAAAGGGCCATCAGTGTTAAGAAATACAGAAAAACAGCTTCTTCTAATGCTGACAGAAACACAGGCTTCTTCTTGGGTGAGTAAGAAAAGCACAATATACGGTAAGATGATTATAGCCCCTTAAAATAACATTTGGCCAGAGCATCACGTGCATTCCCTTCTGCCAGATGAGCTGGGACCACACTCTGGCCCACACAGGCTGTTGCTACCACTTGCCAGCCTGCTTCCGGGACCTTTGCTACCCGTGCCTTTGCTCAAGCTGTAAAACGTCAGGAAGATGCTGCCGTTACTAAGTTTGGGAAAGTGGAAGGTCAACAGAGACCTGCCCCTTGTGAAATGAGTGAAGGGACTGCTACCCTGAATTCCTCTTGAAATGAGTTTGAAGTTCCTTTACAGAGATCATATTGTTTACTTCTATCCATTTGTATGGGTAGTTGTAACTTACGTTTCGTTTATCTATCTTTTCTCAGACTATACCTGCAGGGTATACAGGCAAAAGCTAACAGAATAGGTGTTAACGAACCACTTAAAATAGGAAACTTGGGGGATACCATGCAAAGACTCTTCCACCTAATTATTTAGGAACATGATCAACAACAAAGTTCAAGGCTAATAGGCTGAATATCCAAGGGAAATTAATATCACTGTGATGACATTCATGTTGCTTGCAGTGTATATACAGAAAGGCAATTTTAGAGAGTTCTCCTAAAGGAAGAGTTTATTATATTATTGGTATAAACTTTTATAGTTATATTTGCTTAGGATCCTTATTCTCATTGGGTCATTTAAAATGGACATTATGGTGTTATAAAAACTTGAAATGACTTACACAATTGCAGTGGCTTTATAGGAAATCAATACACACAGGGCTGAATTTTGCCCAGTAGAAAAACAGTCTTTTAATACTGAATTGTATACAGAGCACAAATCAGGCAGGAAAAAAAAAAAGAAAAGCGTATCAATTACTTCAGCTAATTTTTGTTAACAGCGCAAAAAATAACTTTGTTATGAGCTTTCCATCTGTCTGAATGGTAAAAAGCCACCACCTGGCTTCTTTCTAAGATTACTATGTCAGTATATGTCATAATGTTCTTCTCAAAACCCCCTTTCCACAGCCTACTTTTTTCAGCCTGAAAATAATAAATTACCTGATAACAATGTTCAAAATAAATCGTCTCTTTTTCTGTGATATTGACGAGAGAAAGCAGCCAAGAAACAGTTCCTGGTGGTTTGCTCCCACCCTCCAGCGTTGTAGCTATATGATTCAGAAGAGCGGGAGGTGTTTTAAAACAGAGAATTAGTAGCATTTGCTTTATAGGCATGTTGATGATAAATTGGTAACAATGCTGCTGCAACAAATACTGCTGCTGTTATGCTACTACTCTTTGAAACAGGGCACCACTGCTTCTATTGCAAGCTTAATCCATAGGTTTGCTATTAAGTATATGCATGTGGCAAAGTTGCTTAATTTGCATAAGCATTGGTTTCTTCAAATATAAAGTGGATACAGTGTGGTCATACCTGCCTTTCTCACTGCAAACAACTCTTTTGGAAATCAAATGAAGTTATATAAGTGCTAAGTCTTTGGGGATAATTTAGACAAATTTACTACATACTTATGTTGCTGGAATTTATTTTCTAGGATTCATTTTGAGTTACTGATATGTTATCTCATGAAGTAATATTAATACGTATCTGGGTGAGTAGATCTATGAAATTATTTGGAATGTCCAAAACCAACTCTGTCTAAGACCAAGTGTGTTTTATCCACTGATCTTCATGCTAACATCCCCTCATTCTGATCCCTGGTGGTTAAGAGCTCGGCTGCTGACCAAGAGGTTGGCAGTTAGAGTCCACCAGCAGCTCCTTAGAAACCCAATGGGCAGTTCTACTCTGTCCTATAGGGTCCTTATGAGTCGGAACTGGGTTTTGTTTTTATTTTTTGGATTATTTGGGACCTAAGGTAGACCACCAAAACGGAAATAGAGAAAAATATTTTCATTTAATGATAGACTATTTCCTCCTTTTGTCCTCCTTTTTCTTTATTTTCTACACATAACAGTCACAAACAATTCAAACCTGCTATTCTTCAATTCCAGTTTTAGACCAAGAATTAAACCATGACTACTTCACCCAGAGCCTTTTCACCTGAGTGTTGTAGTTTAATTATTCCAAAATAAAAAGGGGTTCAATGTTCTAGAGAGAGGGAAATATGTTGGACAGAAAGCATATGGGAAAGTCACCCTCAGAGATTCAGAAAATAGTTGATTCATGAGAAGCAATGATCAGACTATGGTTATGAACAAAGTCTAGTGGGATAAAAAAAGAAAACGAAAAAACAGCCTCATTCTTTCCCAGCTCATATTTTGTATTCGTATCTATTAAGAATGCTTTCAGGTGCCCTAAAGTGCAAGAGGCATTAGTCTAGCCAATGTCGAATTAATGACAAATAAAGGACAATTGGATTTGAGCTCAATAAGAAGACAGGCCAGATGACTAGTTTTTTAAAATAATACTTTATTGTATTTTTGTTGAAAGTTTACACAGCAAATTAGGTTCCCATTTGACAATTTCTACACAAATTGTTTAGCGACTTTAGTTAAATTTTTCCCAATGTGTCAAAATTCTCTTTAATTGCATTCTGGTTGTTCCATTTCCAGTGCTCTAGTTTCCATGCCCCCTTATCTTCTCATCTTTGTTTTACAGTAATTGTTGACCTTTTGGTTTCATATAGATAGTTTTTAATGGAGCACCATACTCAGTAGTAATATTCGTTACTTTGTGTGCCAATCTGTTATTTTGCTAGAAGGTGACCTCAGGGGTAATTTTGGTTTGAAGACTATCTCAGGGCAATAGTCTAAGGGAGTGCTCTAGTCTCAACTGATCCAGAAAGTCTGGGCTTTTTAAGAATTTGAGTTCTGTTCCTAGTTTTTTTCCCATTCTATCAGTGTCCATCTGTTGTAGTCTTGATTAGAACGGTTGATAGTGGTAGCCGGGTACCATCTAGTTCTTCTGGTCTCAGGATACATGAGGCCATAGCTTGTGTAGGCTACTAGCTCTGTAGTTTAGATTCTTCTCTGAGACTTTGGTTTACTTCTTTCTCATTTGCTCATAACGAGTAGAGACCAATAGTTGTATCTTGGCAGATGACTGTTGAAGTCATTAACACAAGCCCTGCTTTCCAGGCCACTGAAATTGTCTTCAGAACAGGCTGTGATACTTTCCTTTTTAACTCTGAAAAGAAAAACAATTATATAAGATAATGTACGGGACACGCATGGATGCCACATGATCGATGTTAGCACTTGATCATATCTGCTCTAGAACAATTCTGTAAGAAATAAAACATTACAGATGTCTCTTTGTTCCCCTCTCAATCCAATTTCCCATTCCCCTTCTCCATAAGCAAACACTATTTTGAATTGTACATATTCATTATATTCTACCATTTTATATTTGAATAGATTTTAAGATATATATGCATAGGTATATATAAGATATATGTGTATCCATAAACAATAAATAACATTGCTTCTTAATGCACATAATTTCAGACTGAAAGTAGACATTTTGCTCAATATTATAACTTAGATATCTACCCATGTTGATACAGATTGATTATTTTTATACACTTAAACAATATATCATTTCATCAGATACATAAATCACATTTTATTTATCCATACCTATACTAATTGACATTTAGATTATTTAATCACAATGTTATGATAAAATTATCTGTAAAAGTCTCCTCATGCACAAGCTCTTCTAAGTTTCTCCAGGCTTTATGTATAGATGTGAAATTGCTTGCTAAGTGCATTTTCAAGTTTAATACATGTCAAAGTGCTATAGCAATGGATCATGCCAGTATACCATTCTACCCGCAGCAAATGCATCATCTCTTAAATTGCATATTTTCTGATGATATTCCTACACAAATTTTCCTGTAGTTGATCTTTAAAAGATCCACTTTGAGAGAGATGGTGCTAGAAATCACTAGGTAAGATATTCAACATACTACTTGATCAGATTCTGTTGCTGGCAGAGAACAAATGTGGGATCTGTGTTAGGTGAGGGCTAGTGGGAGAGCTGGACTCATATAGAGAAGGTATTGTATTGAACTGCAGTTCTGCTGTTAGGTGATTACTCAAATGACAGGACACGGGAAGCGGGTGCAGTTGAATGATTTTAGTTCCTGCTCACTCATAGGGAGGCAGCGTCCTGTGCATTGCCAGCCTGGCTCTTCTTGGCTTGGGCTCCGGTAGTTTGTGCCTGTGGTGAGCAAATGGTTATCACAGGAAGTTGCCAAAGAATAAGATAGATAGGAACATATATGGCCAAATGCATTTTTTTTCCCAATCTTTCTTAGTCATACATCTGTTCTCTGAATTTTGGGGAATTCATGGTGGTACAAGTTCACAAGAGATAAGTCTTCGTTGGTCTTCCATATTCATCGTCCAGCTATTGCATGCATATGAGGAGATTGAAAATACCACGACTTGAGTCAGGCACACCTTAGTCCTCAAAGTGACATCTTTGCTTTTTAATACTTTAAAGAGGTCTTTTGCAGCATATTTCCCAACACAATACATTGTTTGATTTCTTGACTGCTGCTTCTATGGGCATTGATTTTGGATTCAAGTAAAATGAAATCTTTGACAACTTCAATATTTTCTCTGTTTATCATGACAACTGGACCAAATTGGACCAGTTGTTTTCTTTATGTTGAGGTGTAATCTTGCACTACACCTGGCAAATAAATGGTTGCACAGAAATATATGTTTAGAAAATAAACACAGATGTACCTATTTTCACAAAATATGCATCTGAAGGGTAAAGGACCTAGTTTTAGCTGAAGTAAGGTGGTCTTTGTCCTTGGCTCTAGAGAAATAACCATGGGATTAATTAGGGTGCCTTGGTCTGGGACTTCTAGGTCACATCTGAGAATTTGTGCTGGTGAGTGGGGCCAAACCAGACCAGAAAAGACTAACCTGGGAGGCTGATGTCAGCTAGCCTCAGGAAGCATGATTTAGCCTATCATGCAGGACTGGCTGATAAAAGCCCTGAAGACTGACAGAGCTTCCTGGTTGATAAGAACACCTGCTTTTGCGAAGATAGCTTGTCCCTTGGAACATGGAAGCTTCACACTGGGAGCTCTCCCAGACTTTGCTCTATGCCTCTCTTTGTTTTCTTTTTGGCTATAATAAATCAGTCCTTATAAGAATGGTATACTCTCAGTGAATTCTGTCGGTCATTCCAACGAATTACAAAACCGAAAGGGGCAGTAAGACCAGCAAGTCAGAAAGTAAAGGTGTTGTGTGGACCCCGAGACTTGCACCTAGCATCCTGAAGGGATAGTGGGAAACCAGCCTGGAATTTGTGTCCAACAGATCAGAAAGTTGAAGTGTCTTGTGGACTCCGCAAACTAGTGGCTAGCATCTGCCTATTTGGCAGCCTGAAGGATAGTGTCCTTTTAACTTACGAGCTTTGACCCAGCTCCGGGTGTCAAGGGTCATATATAGAGAGTGCCGTGGGGGCAGCTAGCAACAAGGATGGAGAAGCAGGAATGTAAGGACTGGAACAATCTCCACATTTGGGGATTTGGTTCATGCTGGTTCTTACTGTGTAACGTCTACACAGTATATATTTCATTTTAGTTGGTGCATGTTACATTTTTACATCAGCCTCACCAACTCTGTTAGCTATTCTTTGTTTTGACAGATTTCTAGCTTAAGTTGTCACCTTCATGCCAAGTCAGCCCAATAAGTTACAAAAGGAGGTGGGGAAGCATGATAACTTTTAACAGCAGGATCATCCCACTGGCAGGGCATCTTGAGACAAAGACATTTTGAAATGTTACATTATCTCATCTCCAAGCCTAAGAAACACATTTATTTATAGATTCCACTAGAAGGTGCTGTCCTCCCACAGAATAATGACTGGTTATTTTTGGAGAGGGCTGGATAGTTTTTTAGCACCATATAAACTGTCATCGCCACAGGCTATGAAAACAAACGAAAAAACTTTCATTTTGAATGTGTTTCTTTTCAAATCAGATGCTGTCTTTTATTGCAAATAATTTCTCCTAAGATATAATGTCAAATGAAGCATTTCTGTGTAATAAACACATATTTTACATTGAAAACCCTTACCTCTGTTTGTCTCCCAATTAGAAGAACACGTTTTAAAAACCAGGCTGTCAAAAAATTGACATGCAAAGGTTCTTAGAAATGTATTCCTTTTTTAAAACTTCTAGCTCTTTCTCAAGCATTTACTTTTCAATTAAAGTGGGAATTCATGTGGATACACATAATACGTATCTTCAACCTTTCATCTAAGGTTTCAGCAGGGGACAGATGGATCATGCCTCTGCTGAATGTGGTAGTCTATAGCTTATAGGGATTCTCTAAAGATTGTCTGTTATAACTTTGCTGGCTTCTAGTGTGCATAGACACGTAATCCAGAAACAAAATTTGAAACTAAATTGACCAGTGGAATTTATACTATGCACCAATTCCTAGATCCCTGGACTTACAGAAAACATGTTAACTGAGAAGAGAAAAGAGAGAGGAGGAGCTTGCAAAGATGAAGAAATGAGAGATGGAAATTAGACCCCTGAACATCAGATGAAGGATATTTGGAATGGAGTATATTTAAATAGATTTATATGGTTTGTGTTCACATGAAGGTCTTGTTCTAAGTTTATTAGAGATGGTCAATTCAATATGTGGTACATTTAACCATTATCAGAGTTCTTGTCTTCTAACTACCTACTGTTAAGAAGATGGTCTCTTGTATGGTCTTGCAACTCTCACCCAGGTCACCTAATCAAAAGCCTTGAGCAGGAAATATTCTTGGATGATGGAGGCTGGGGACTGAACCTCTCTCTCTATACCAAAACCCATTAACAACCCATTGCCGTAGAGTTGATTCCAACTCATAGTGACCCTATAACCCTATAGAACAGAGAGAACTGCCCCATGGGGTTTCCAAGGAGTGAATGTTGGATTTGAACTGCCGACCTTTTGGTTAGCAGCCGAGCTCTCTCTATACCAGTTTCTTCTTTTTCCTTATCAGGAAGACTCCTTTCTATTTTGGACCTAATGACTACCTCCTTGTTCTGTTTATGTGTGTGGCATCATATAGTACCTGGCCAACTCCACTACTATATCTATTCCCAGATGGGAGGGAATGGGGTCTTTCAATTGCAGCATGAGAAGGGTGTGTGCATAACAGCAGCCCTGTATCAGGGAGCGGCCATGGGGGACTGGCACCCACTATTGGAAGTGATCTTGCTGTGTCTCTTCTCTATGTGAGTAAAGCACTGTTCCACCCAATGACTGTGTGTAAATCATGTCTTTCTTGGCAACCTTGGATCTTGGCTCAACACAAACACAAAACACCTCTATATTAAGATATGAAATGGAACCTGTGAATTTAAAAGAAAGATGGAAATTTGCACAGTGAGTCTCTGGATTTATAGATGAGGATCTCTTTTTACTCTAATCATAGTTTCTCAGTAGAGAATATTTTGAAACACTTTTTAAGGAGAGTATTTTAAATTGTTAAAAGACTCCGGTGTCGATCAACTCTATAATACTGTAAGACAATTTTTAAGTTTGTGTAATTGCAGAAAGCTTCACTGAAGCTTCAGATCATAGCATATATTCATGTTGGCTGGAAAAGTCTTTTTATATTTAGTTTAATTGTTTCTGAAAATTTATTAGCCTATTAATGATTTAGTTATTATCTAAAAAAGAATATATTTAAAAAGATTCAGAGCTCTCTATATTACATATACCCTATAATTGAACTATGAATGAAATATTTTTCTCTTGGACTCTATTGTCATTAAAAGAAATTTGATTATAACATAATTGAAAGATTAGAAATAAAGTTAATGTCTATATAAAAGTGACTTTATTATTTAATCATTTAAATTTTTAAATAAAAGTAAATCAACATTTTTAATCAATACACCATACTAAGCTAGCTAAATGACACCCCATAATTATACATATTATGGAAAGGGTTCTATTACAGTTTTATTTAACATATCCTTGGAGACTCTTTACTAAAAACTAAAAGCCAATTTATTAAAGATTTGTAATTTTATCAGCTTCCGTGCTACTACTAACCCAATTTTAGTTTTGAGCTAGTTCTCATATAGACTCACATCAAAAGATAATTGGATCAAGTTGGGTTTCAAAAATTTCAACTTTTATTGAGAACATATTTTTAAGTATTATATAGAAAGTTATGAATATTAGCTGTATTAGAATAAAAAAATTTTAGGAAAAGTTAGCCACTGGATACAGATGGAGACACCCATCTGTATTTTTTAATGTGGGAATTAGCTTCTCCTATAAACTCCTAGAAACCCTGGTGGCATAGTGGTTAAGTGCTACAGCTACTAATCAAAAGGTCAGCAGTTCAAATCCACCAGGCGCTCCTTGGAAACTCTATGGGGCAGTTCTACTCTGTCCTATAGGGTCGCTAAGAGTGGGAATCGACTGGACGGCAACCGGTTTTTTATAAGCTCCTGAATGAAAATCATCCTTTATTTGTAATATTGAGGAGAATTTGAAGGGAAGGATTGCTGACTGACAATAAATATGCCTCTGGGCTGTGAAAACATTTAGACAAAAGAGTGAAAAACTTAGTGCATTTTCTAGAGATTTTATCTGCTCTGGTAGCCTTGATGCCCTCAGATCTGGCTCACTGAGAGAACATCTGTGTTCCTAATGTGCATTTTTTAAAGCTCCCTAAAGAGCTCTGAGAAACGTGATGATTCCAACATACTCTGGTTAGAAGACTTGGCAAGGTCAAGCACTGCTTTCCAGTTGAACTATGCAGCCCCTCACAGGCTCACACAGACTGAAGACGTTGCTCTTGGATTTGGTGATTCTGGGTTGCTGAGTCATCATTTGTCTCTTCAGTGACCAAGCACCTACAGCGAGTAACTACATGTGCACCTCAGAGTGAGGAGGGCCAGGCATAGATTAAGCCTAACTCCGATCTATAAATCCTCTCCTTTCAAGTGTTCGTCATTTTTCACTTATGCCTTCTGGCCATTTGCCCATAGGAGAACTTGGAGATGCTCCATGGCTCTGCCTCATGAGAGTCTTCCTTCTCTGTTGTGTAGCACCAGGGTCTGACGCAGGGAGAAACATAGAGAAGGGCCCTCCTCTCTAACTACCCTCTCCAGAAACTGCACTCCAAAGGTCAGCACATTTCCTACCTTCTGAGGAAGGATCCAGATGGACCAGCCTCATCCATGACAAAGAACAGCTGCAGGCAAAGGTGTCTAGTGGGGGTGGGTTCACTTCCACATTCTAACCAGAGAGTTGGTCATGCTGGCTGTATTTGAGTTCCCATCCAGGCTACCACTGTCACCCCTGACACCCCTGTTGCTGGCTACTGTGTAGCTCTGCCACCCACAAAGCTTCTTACCCTCCTTTTAGCACTAGTGGGAGCCCCAAAAAATGTGCTAGCTACTCTTCACTGCCTCAAGAGGGAAGCATCTGTGAGTCATGGAAACCCCTTTCTAGGGTTCTCTTATACCTCCCTCTTTGTTATTTTTTTTTTATTTTTATTTTTTTATCATACACTTCAAGCTTTCACCTCATGAGTCTGGCTTGGAGCAAGCTTCTCACCAAAATACACATCACTAAGCTTGCAAGAAATACAACCAGAATGCTCCTTAGAAGGGAGAATGGCAAGACTTTGGCTCAATTACTTTCAGTATGTCATTAGGAAAAACCAATCACTAAAAAAAGGACATCATGTTTGGTGCAGCGTGAGCTAAAGTGAGGGAAATCCTCAGTGGTGTGGGCTGACACACAGCCATGAAAATGTACGCAAATATGTCAATGATCATGAAGATGGTGCGGTTGAACCTGATTCAATGGCAACTAACAACAATAACAACAAGGAGCTGGTGGGTGAGTCCTTGAGTGGTACAAACGGTGAAAGTGGTCAGCTGTTGACCAAAAGATTGGAGGTTTGAGCCCACCCAGAGGCACCTTTGAAGAAACGCCTGACAATCTACATCTGAAAAGTCAAGCCACTGAAAACCCTATGGAGCACAATTCTACTCTGACATACATGGGGTCACCATGAGTCCGAGTCGACTGATAGGCAACTAGTTAAGCTAGTGGAAGGAGCAAATGTTAGGCTCATTGTGTCTCAACACATAAGCAGTTCTCACTGTCTTTGTAATGAAGACATCCTCTCCATCATTTCAATGAAGTCATATGCTTCAAAGGCTTGATTAATCCACCTTTCTCACATGTTTCTTCATTGTTGCAGGCTCGTGCATTTTACTGTATGAAAATGAATCTTTGGTCACAATCATGGCCTCCCCATCCCCCATCCTTTGGAAAACAATTTTCCTCTCTTCTCCTCTTCTCTCCTCCCTTCCCGTTCCCTCCCCTCACGTTTACCCCTTTGCTTTCTTTTTTTTTCTTTTCTTCCCTTTTCTTTTTCCGCATCTCTCTTTTACAACCTCCTGTTTACACTTCTTTTTCATAACAAAAGCAAAGTATGTAACGACATTAATGAATAATGAAGAAAATTATTTTTAGAATTGAAACCTTTCAGAATGAACATCAGAAATGATCATTCACATTTGGGAAGCAGGAAGAGACTCCCATATATTAGTAGTATACAATATATTTTAGCGGCACTAAGTTTATATAAAGGAACCTTGGTGGCACAGTGGTTAAAGTGCCCACTGCTAACTGAAAGTTTGGCCATTTGAACCCACCATTCGCTCACTCCGCGGGAGAAAGACATGACAGTCTGCTTCCTTAATGATTACACCTTGGAAACCCTGTGGGGCGGTTCTACCCTGTCTTACAGGGTCAGTAGGAGTTAGAATTGACTTGACGGCAACAGGTTAAGTTCACCTAGAAACATGAGAAGGTAATTTTTTTAAGAACTTCATGTTCTAATCAGATGACATGAGTAAAGCAAAGATTATTAGTTATTGATGTAATAAGTCATTAATTGGTTAGCCAAGGTGGATTTTGTGTTCCACATTTCCTATTTGGTCTCCTCCCAAGGGGTAGAATTTCAGTGTTGTGAGCAGAGACGCCAGGTGTGTCATAAAAACATAAAATTTCTGTTTTTAACTCTGAAATCGATTTAAGGGGAACATATTTACTTTTCTGCAATTCAGAGGAATAAGTTAGAGAAATTAAAAATACCAGCTCCCTTCAGCCTTCTCCCGTGGCAGGTTCACTCCCCTCATGAGCAGCTTCTTAGACTCAGAAAGCCTCTAGAAAGCAGCCTAGTAATTTCCACTTATAAAAATCTGCCATGATAAATGGTATAATAAATAAGCAAAGGCATGTAATAATAATAGGTCTTTAAAAATAGAAATTGAAAGAAAGACCATAAAGAATATCGGTTAAGCAAGGCTCGTGCAACAAAATCCATCGCTCCTTATTTTGAAATACTTCATAATTCAGTTATTCATATGTATTCGTATATATTTCTAAAAGTTCTGTCAGTCATGACTGGTTATTGGGCTTTTATAAGGAAAAAAGAAAATAAGCATCACAGTCAGCTAGATGCAGTTATTGTTTTCAGCTTATTTATTTTTATATTTTACGTCTTACTAGACTTCATTATCAGAAGATGACATACCCACTGTTCACAGCAGCTGCAATCCATTAGCCTAATGGAATGGAATTATAGGTTGCCTTAGGAATTGTCTGTTGTGTGCCAAAATCAAATATAAACCCTACCGTGAAAAGTCTTGACACTATTAAATGTGAAAAATACAATGTGTTCAAGAAGATGTTAAGAAAAGAGTTGTAAGGCATTTGTCTACCCAACCAGAAAGTAAAATAAAGTTTATGCTAAAATAAAAACTTATTGTATTTTCTTGCTGGTGGTGGTGTTCAGTAGAGCAATCATACCCTGTCAGTTACGGCCCAACACTGCTAGGTGAATAGTAGGTACTAACGGATTAATTATCCCCTTTTCCTACTGAATATTGACTATAGACTAATTGTATATACATCTTATTCTTACTATCATTACACCTTTTATAATGCTTTCATTCATTCATTGAAAACATTTCAGAGCCTACTCTGTACCAAACACTGTGAAGGTAAAACACTTATTTAAAAAACAAACAAACTCAGTTGCCTTTGAGTTCCTTTTTACTAATGGAGACACCACGTGTGCAGAGTAGAACTGCTCCATAGGATTTTCATAGCTGCGACTTTTTGGAAGCTCATCTCTAGGCCTTTCTTCTGAGGGGCCTCTGGGTGGGTTCATATCACCAACCTTTCAGTTATCAGCCAAGAACTTAACTGTTTGGGCTACCCAGGGACTGACATGCCCAAAGCTAGCAAATGACTGGCAATGAAAACTCCCACTACTTCTTCATGTTCTCGGTTGCTCTCAACTGTTTTCCTCTCAGCTCCATCACAGGGCATCATCACCACCTGAACAGCACATATTGTTCTGGGAGTTTCCTGGTGGGGGTCATGTCCACAGGAGCAGCTCCAGATATCTGAGCCTTATCATTCTGGAGTTTAGTTTTGGCACAGAGAGGAAAATGAGAAAGTGGAGGTCCAGAGTTCCTTCTGAGGTCCACCAATGTTGACACGTGACCAGTGACATTAGCATAGCAGGGGCACTTACTGGAGGGATTGTGTGCTGTGTTGTTCCAAGAAGACAGAAGTAGTCACTATTGCCACTGCTGCAGAGGATAATGTTGAGGTGCCTTTATTCTTCTCTTCAACTTGTTGTTGTGTGCCACTGAGTCGATTTCGACTCATCGCGATCCTATAGGACAGAGTAGAACTGCCTCATAGGATTTTCTAGGCTGAAACCTTTACAGGAGCAGATTGCCAGATCTTTTTTTCCCATGGAGTGACTGATGGGTTTGAACCTCTGACCTTTTGGTTAGCAGCCAAGTGCTTAACCACTGTACTACCAGGCTCCTTTTCTTCAACATATAGGGATGATATAGCTCTGGAAGCTCATTTGTGGCAGGACTAAGGGTGTTAATAACACTTAACCCCTGCCTTGTCTCTTTATTTTTCCTTTGTGCACTTTCCTGATTTGCCTGAGAATACTTTTCTTCTCCTCTACAGCGTGTGTAACTCATTTATACTCAAAATAAAACAAACATTTGAATACAATGCTCAGTTACATAGAGGCTTAATTTTCAGTCTTAAGAAAAACAAGATGAAAATCCAAAGTAATTGTATGTGTTATTCTGAAACACACATCCTGAAAAGAAAAGAGGAAATACTTTGAAATGCATTAGATACAAAGGTTACAGATGTTCAAAATTTCAAAATAAAAATAACTTTTATAAGTGAGAGCTTCTTCCTTTATGTATCTTAGAAAATAAAGCAAAAAGTTGACTTATATTATGCAGGCATTTAATTTTCTTCCTAGGAGAAATCTTATCATTTTGAATGCTGTACTAATTTCTCCAAGGGTGAAGAGGTAACTCCTCCTACCTCTATGTGTCTTTGTCTCTCTCACACACACCCTGTTTCTCTTTCACAAACACAGAACACTCAGTCGTCCACACACAGAAAATTCATACAACTCAACTTTTAATGAGTATTTCTTACACACTTAGCACTGTGCTAAGTACGGAGAACAACACACAGAAATATAATTGTTTACCAACATCCAGCCCATAAATTTGGCAGAGAGAATAGAATACTTACTGGTTCATTCATTCAACAGGCACTTATTCAGTGCTTACTCTGCTTACTGAGTGGTTATTTTTTGCCAACATGTTTGGTAAAGTAGAGGGTCAGTGAAAACGAGGGAAACCCTTAATGAGTTAGATTGATACAGTAGCCACAACAGTGGACTCAAACGTACCAACAGTGATCATGAAGATGGCACAGCACTGGGCAACGTTTCATTCTGTTATATATAAGGTCACCATGAGTCGGAGCTGACTTGAAGGCAACTAGCAACACATGCATGCATGAATTAGTTAAATAGCAATAAATAAGTAAAGTACTAAGATGTGAGAGGCTGGGTTAGGGGAACTGGAGAAATGGTGATTAGGGGAAAAGTGAAATGAAATAGTAAGACTAGATTCTAAAAGAATAAGAAATTGCAGGAAGTAGAGTCCAAGTACACAGTAGGGAGTCAACAGAAAAAAGCAATCAATGATTTCAAATGGAGAGAGTGTAAAGTGATACGGCGGGCCTGGAATGAGTCTAGGGAAAGAGATATTTCAGTGCCAGACTTGGTGTGGAGACGGGATGTCAGCAAGGACTGGAGAAGACAGTGACGTCTGAAGCCAGAGCTTAGATGGAAGGATCAGATTTGGATAGTTTCAGGGGTAGTAGAAGCCAACTCCACTGGTGAAGTAGGATTACAATTTGTGCCCAGGCTTGGAATTGAGAATGAGAATTGCAACTAGATGAGAGAAGGGCAGCCATGAGGAGAATGGAGTATTTGAAATAGAACCTGAAATCAACGAATGCACTGAGATACGTTAATCATCGCTCTAAAGGGAAGGTTTCCAAACTATTGCTTCTGGGGCTTGGTTGTTCAACTCTGCCTTCGTTATGTAAATGTCATATTGTTCAAAGAAGCTGTTTAATTAAGCTTGTGTTGATTACTATTATCTGTATCTGAAAGAATCTTAATATTTTGTTTCCTGTAAGCATTACTTATAGATATTTGGGATTAAAATTTTGAGAGTCTTTACTAGGAAGTGACCCTCAAGACCTGGAGGAAGTAAAGGAGAGAAACTTTTTAAACAGTAGCAACAGCAAGTGAAAAATGTCAAAGCTGTTGTTTATTATTATATCTGTTTCTGGATCCAGATTTGTTCCATTTCTTTATTTTTTTTAAACCCTGCACCAAATTTATCCTGCATTAAATAACATAGATTTTAAAATATAATTAATCCACAAAGTATTTCCTTTATATAGTTCCTCTTCAGAAATGTCTTTGCTATTCTTGAACTTTTCTCTTTCATATCAGGTATATATTCAGGGTGTTGATTTTCTTAAAAAAACACCATTTGGAGTTTTATTGGAATTGCATAAAATATATACAAATTTGAGGCTATTCATATTTTTAAGAGAATGAGTTTTTCTTTATGAAAAGAGTGTATTTCTCTATTAATTTCATTATTCTTCAATGTCTATCAATAAACATCTACGCTTTTCCCTAAAATAATTTAAATGTAGTCTGTTATTTTATATCCTGTTGTCCTAGGCTGGGTTCTCTAGAGAAGGAAAACCAGTGAGAGAGAGAGAGATATCAAGGAAATGACTCATGCAGTTGTAGAGGCTGGAAAGTCCATGGGTCAGGTGTCAGGCTGGAGGCTTCTCCTGACTTACTTAGCTGCAGGGGCTAACAAATCCAAGATCAGCAGGTCAGACGGCAGACTGCTGGCTCAAGTCCCAAGAACCAGAGGTCAAATGATGACGAGCCAGATGCAGGATCCAGAGAGAGCAAAAGCCAGCAAGCTTTGCCAGAAATTCCATACATATTGGATGTAGGGCACATCCCCAAGGAAACTTTCTTTCAACTGATTGGCTGCTAGTAGTAGATCCTATCATGGAGGTGACTGTATCATTACACAACTGCCAAACTACATCATAACTGCCATACCAAGGAGAATCATGGCCCAGCCAAGTTGACATACAACCTTAACCATCATACATGTTTAAATGGTATAATTTTTTAACAATATTTTATAAATGTCCTCTTCTTGTATATCACAATGAAATTGATTTTGTATGAATTGCTTTTTTATTCAATGATCTTGCTAAACTTTCATACAAATTCTAATAACTTTTCTCTAAATTTGTATAGTTTTCATTCTGGATTTTCTTGTAGCCAATCATTATCTTCAACTATTTCCTCTTTTCAGTTCCATGCACTTTTTTATTTCTTATATACAGCACTGGAGAATCTCCAATGTTGAATAGAAGCAGTGCTAATTAACATCCTTATCTTGTTCCTGATCTTAGAAGGAAGGCCTCTCACATTTTACCATTAATCATGATGATTTCTTTAGGATTTTAGTATCTTATTTATATTAAAATGAGTTCCTTTTTATGCTCTGTGTACATTTTTTTTGTGATTTCTTTAAATCCATTTTCAATTCACAATTTTTTTTCCTGTTGCTGTGTCTCCTGGTTAGCCCTTCTCTGTGCCTTTAATTTCAATAACATTATTTTTTATTTCTAAAAGTTCTGCTTTGTATTTGTTAATTTGCTTGTTTTAATCCACCTGGCCAATACTGATAGTTTCTTATTACTTCTTATTTTATTTATTCCATCTTTTATCCCACTGAATATTTCATACATCATTATTTTATAGTCTATTGCTGTTATCTATTGCTGATATTTCTAATACCTAAATGTCTGGGAGTGTAATTTTGTAGTTTTATGTACTTATTTTTTTCTGCTGATTGTCACTCATTGTGTTTTATTTCCTTGTTTGGTTATTTTTATGTGCATATATATTTATATGAAATATGTTTATACTTATTTATAAAGTATTTACCTATAAACCCCAAAACCTGTTGCTGTTGATTCTGACTCATAGAGACCCTATTGGAGAGAGTAGAACTGCCCTATAAGGTTTCCAAGGAGCGTCTGGTGGATTTGAACTGTCAACATTTGGTTAGCAGCCTGAGCTCTTAACCACCATGCCACCATGGATAAACATTATATATATATATATATACACCAAAAACCTGTTGCCATCAAGTCAACTCTGACTCATAGCTACCCTATAGGACAGAGTAGAACTGCCCCATAGGGTTTCCAAGGAGCAGCTGGTGGATTCAAACTGCTGAACGTTTTTGGTTAGCAACCTGAGTTCTTAACCACTGTGCCATCAGGGCTCCACATATATGTATGTATATATACATATATAGAGAGAGCCCTGCTAACCCAAAGGTGGGCAGTTTGAGTTCACCAACCACTCCTTGGAAGCCCTATGGGGCAGTTCTACTCTGTCCTATAGATTCACTATGAGTTGGAATCAACTCCACGGCAACAGGTTTTTTTGGTATATATATAAGATATAAGGGAGACTCGAGAGGACAAAGTAAAGTATTACAATGACATGTGCAAAGACCTGGAGACAGAAAGCCAAAAGGGAAGAACACGTTCAGCATTTCTCAAGCCAGAAGAACTGAACAGAAAATTCAAGCCTCCAGTTGCTATACTGAAATATCCTACAGGGAGAATATTAAATGATGCAGGAAGCATCAAAAGGAGATGGAAGGAATACACAGAGTCACTATACCAAAAAGAATTGGTTAACCTTCAACCATTTCAGGAGGGTAGCATATGATCAGGAACCGATGGCACTGAAAGAAGAAGTCCAAGCTGCACTGAAGGCATTGGCGAAAAACAAGGCTCCAGGAATTGACGAAATACCAATAGAGATGTTTCAACAAATGGACTCAGTGCTGGAAATGCTCACTGGTCTATGCCAAGAAATTTGGAAGACAGCTACCTGGCCAACCAACTGAAAGAGATCCATATTTATGCCTATTCCCAAGAAAGATGATCCAACCGAATTCAAAAATTATCGAATATTTCACATGCAAGTAAAATTTGGCTGAGGATCATTCAAAAGCGACAGCAGCAGTATATTGACGGGAAACTGCCAGAAATTCAAGCCAGATTCAGAAGAGAATGTGGAACCAGGGATATCATTGTTGATGTCAGATGGGTCCTGGCTGAAAGCAGAAAATACCAGAAAGATGTTTACCTGTGTTTTATTGACTATGCAAAGGCATTTGACTGTGTGGATCATAACAAATTATGGATAACATTGCAAAG
>NW_004443948.1:26694234-26709536 GCF_000243295.1 Trichechus manatus latirostris | reverse complement strand
GTTTACCTGTGTTTTATTGACTATGCAAAGGCATTTGACTGTGTGGATCATAACAAATTATGGATAACATTGCAAAGAATGGGAATTCCAGAACACGTAATTGTGCTCATGAGGAATCTGTACATGGATCAAGAGGCAGTCATTTGAACAGAACAAGGGGATACTGTGTGATTTAAAGACAAGAAAGGTGTGCATCAGTGTTGTATCATTTCACCATACTTATTCAATCTGTATGCTGAGCAAATAACCTGAGAAGCTGGACTATATGAAGAACAGGGCATCAGGATTAGAGGAAGACTCATTAACAACCTGAGTTATGTAGATGACACAACCTTGCTTACTGAAAGTGAAGAGGGCTTGAAGCGCTTACTGCTGAAGATCAAAGAGCACAGCTTCATTATATATTATACCTCAACATAAAGAAAACCAAATCCTCACAACTGGACCAATAAGCAAGATCATGGTGAATGGAGAAAAGATTGAAGTTCTCAAGGATTTCATTTTATTTGGATCCACAATCAACATCCATGGAAGCAACAGTCAAGAAATCAAACGATGCATTGCATTGGGCAAATCTGCTGCAAAAGACCTTTCTAAAGTGTTGAAAAGCAAAGATGTCACTTTAAAGACTAATATGCACCTGACCCTAGCCATGGTGTTTTCAATCGCCTCATACATGTGAAAGCTGGACGATGAATAAGGAAGACCAAAGAAGAATTGACGTCTTTAAATTGTAGTGTTGGTGAAGAGTATTGAATATACCATGGACTGCCAAAAGAACGGACAAATCTTTCTTGGAAGGAGTACAACCAGAATGCTCCTTAGAAGCAAGGATGGCGAGACTATGTCTTACACACTTTGGGCATGTTGTTGGAAGGGATCAGTCCCTGAAGAAGGACATCAAACTTAGTAAAACAGAGGGTCAGCGGAAAAGAGGAAGACCCTCAATGAGATGCATTGATACAGTGGCTGCGACAATGGGCTCAAGCATAACAACGATTGTGAGGATGGCGCTGGACCAGGCAGTGTTTCGTTCTCTTGTACGTAGAGTCACTATGAGTTGGAACCGACTCAAGGGCGCCTAACAACAACATAATTATATATCTACATATATATATGTATGTATATGTTATATAATATATATCTAAATATATATACATTTAATTAAATTTAATTTGGGACAATTCTGAGGCCCAAAATTGAAGCTGCTGTCATTTAAGGTACATGTGAGTTTGTATTTGTCAGCCTACTTCCCGCCTGGGATTTGTTTAGATTCTTTCAGTGCTCTTGGTATCTCAGGCTTAGCCTTCCCACCTTTACTGGGCCTATGGTTCAGTCCCCTGTCATACCTGCTCACTTCCTCTTGTCCCTGGGATACTTCTTTCCTCTCCTCTTCATCTTCCAGTTCTGTGTTTAGGGAGGAGGTTTATATTATTTCCCTTAAAGAATTCTGTTACTTTCAGCCAGCCCAGAAATGTATCGAAAGTTGTATTTGCTGTAGTTATTCCAGAAATATTAAGCTGCATTTAATTGGTACATAAATCACAAATTAGATCAGTCTCATAAATGTTTCCTAGAACACTTAGACTCATTACATTTTATTCTAATGTATGTACAGTGCGTTAACTAGGAAGTTTTGTGGCAATTGCTGCCTTCCCCCTGGACAAAAGTGACAAAATGAAAATATCTTTACTAAAAGTAGCACAGTGAATTATCTTTTCCACATCTCATAATTCAGCATATAGACAGCAGCTTGTTTTTAGAAGAAGAATACGCCTCACTACCCTGTTGCTCTTTGTTAATTCCATGTTCAGCGTTTTTGTAACAAACTCACCCAGTGAGCTGTCTTTCAAAAATTCCTAATCTATGAACTTTTACTTATTCTGAATTTCATATCACAAGACAAACATTTAAATGGCTCATGAATCAAATAAACCTAATTGATTAAATATTCACTCATATTTATGAGTCTGATTAAGCAGTGGACATTCTATTCACAAATCATTTTGTGCTGCTTGTCTTCATTTAAGACATCTCAGTGAGATTCATAAATGAATATTGATATTTCAGTATTGCGGCACTTGACTAACACATTATCTGATTAAAAGAAAAAATCTAAGCAAAAGAGCATGAGTAGAGAAGGCAATTTAATTTCACAAAGAAACTATCCCAGTTTCCATACACTGGATGCACTTTGAAATGGCTAATCTTTGGACGGAGCCCTGGAGGCCCAGTGGTTAAGAGCTCAGCTGCTAACCAACACGTCAGCAGTTCGAACCCACCAGCCACTCCATGGGAGAAAGATGTGGCAGTCTGCTTCTGTAAAGGTTACAACCTTGGAAACCCTATAGGGCAGTTCTGCTCTGTTTTATAGTGGTGCTATGTGTATGAATCAACTTGAGAGATTTGGTTTTTGGTTGGAATCTTTGGGCAATACCCTATGGTGTGCACTATTAAGGAAGCAGAAAGGGCAAGCAGAGAAATAGTATTGTTGAGAGCTGCCTATAACCAGGTTTTTAATTCCTTTGTTTGAAATTATTCTACCTGAATAAATCTGGAACCAGATTATATATAATGAAATAATAAAACAGTGATATGGAACCAAAGATGTCATCAATGGGCAAAAATGAAATCAGAAAACATCCAAACAAAACCTTTGCTTTCTCCTCTAAGCATTGTTCTTCATACACCGTAAGTGCTCCATATTCCTGATAAGTTCCTGTCTATCACTGTACAGAACTCCAAGGCCTCATTCCACAAGGTGATCTGTTTCTCATACAGTCCTGAGTCGTCTCTTTGGTGGCTCCCATGTAATGACCCTCTTCTTGCTGCTCTCAGCTCTACCTTCGAATCTCTTTACCTTTTTGCTGATGGTGGCTTTGGCTCTGAGACTATGTCTACTTGACATAATGTTGCTACCAAGACGCTTGCTTCAAAACTCCCTTTCACAACCCTGCCACTTAATGTTTAAGAATTCCCATTAACGCAAGGGTTGTGACTCTGTGGTAAATATGACTGAAGGGTTAGGAATGATGGAGGAAATTTCAACATGGGGAAGTAAAACTTGAAATTGAACAAGAAGCATAATTGTTTTGGTAGTCCAAAGAACACACACACACACACACACACACACACACACACACACACGTCTTGCTTGCTTGCATCAATATCTGTCCTCCCTGCTTTCCTTTGTGAGAGAATAACGTTCTTCCATCATTCCAGGGCAAATCTTCAAACTTTTTCCGAAAAACCCTATCCATTACCTACAGGAAGTTAATTTACCTTTTGAGTCATTCCTTCTTGACACTGTAGCAATCCAAAACATAGCTAACAAATGTTACATTTTGGAGAGAAGAACTCCTCAGTGGATAATAAAACCATGGATGTTCTCTAGAGTCCATTTAAATGGATGTTTGGTCTGTTCTGGGCCACTTTGTCAGGAAAAGTAGTCTTCATTTTTCTCCTGAAAATATTCCAGTAATTAAATCTCAACACACACACATCTTTAAGGAACAATAACATTATTACTCATCAGCATGATTTAATTGCATACTAAGGAAGATAATTAGTTTTTTTTTTGTGTGTGTGAAATATAACTTCAAATTTCCAGATACCCCTAGCAGTGAGGAGATAACATTTTTATCCTTCCTCTTTTTTTCAATATAAGTTCTAAAGACACTCCAGTGTTTAAAATTGGTGGCCACTTACAATGTTTTACTAAACCAAAGAACATTCTATCATGATTGTTATAGAAAGATTTAAGGAGCTCTGGTGGCACAACGATTAAGCCCCTTATTGCTAACTGAAAGGTTGGTGGTTCCAACCCACCTAACCACTCTGTGCAAAACCTGGCCATCTGCCCCTATAAAAATTACAACCTATTAAATAAACCCCATCGGGCGGTTCTACTCTGTCACATGGTGTCACTATGAGGTGAAACTGACTTGATGGCACAACAAGAACCTACAGACTTAGTAGAAGTTTTATGTTAAGTCTTCTCACCAATCTCTAGAAGTGTAAAGAAGACACAAAATAGGTTTTTTAACCTTTTTTTTTTTTTTTTTTTTTGATTCCAGTTACAAGTGGATTGCTGGCAATACTTTCATGTGTCTATAATCTCATGGATTTGGAACAAACAGAAATGCCACTGAAAGTACTGCCAAGTTAGCAGGATGTGTCAGGAAGGAGGGATGTGCTAAGGAACCAAGGTTCTCATTTCTTCACAAGTTTACCAAGTTCCTAGGTAGCTTGGGGGATTAGAACAGAAGGAGTTCATGGTAAGGCCTTGGGTTTAGTGCTCTACAGCAATGAGCTCATTTCTACGCCCTGCTTATTACCAGAGGGTTAGTTCAAAATGAATACAAATCTCTTAATTCTACAGCAAAAGCAAATATAGAAATCCATGTTCAATTCTTGGGTAGGTGAAGCACATCTGCTTGGGCACAAAGAACCATACTTTCAAATGAAATATGACAACCCTTCTCCAACAAAGAAAATATATTATGGCTTATACTCTTTGGTGCTCATTTCCTTTCCCCTGTGCTCTGCTAACCGAATTATGTCAGTCTTCAAAAGATGAGTTACGTCCATGCATCTATGGTCAATTAATTTTCGACAAGGTTACCAAGTCCATTCAAAGGAGAAAGAATAGCTTCTTCAACAAATGGTGCTGGGACAACTGGTTCTCCACATGTAAAAGAAAAAAGTTGGACCCATATTTCACATGACATATGAAAATTAGCTAAAAATGGATCAATTACCTAAATATAAGACCTAAAAGCATAAAACTCTGAGAACAAAGGGGTAAAGCTTCAAGATTTTGTTCTTGACAATGGATTCTTAGATTTGATACCAAAAGCACAGTAACACAAGAAAAAAAAAATGCATTTCATCAAAATTAAAAACTTTTGCGGATCAGAGTACTTTATCAAAAAAGTGAAGAGACAACCTACAGAATGGGCAAAAAATATGGTAATCATATATCTGATGAGCATTTAATATCCAGAATATATAAAGAACTCCTACAACTGAACAACAAAAAGACAAACCATCCAGTCAAATATGGACAAAGGACTTGAATAGACATTTCTTCAAAGAAGGTATATGAATGGCCAATAAGCATATGAAAAGAAGCTCACTGTCATTAGTCATTAGTGAAATGCAAATCAAAAGCACAATGAGATACTACTTCGCATCCACTAAAACAAGCAAACAAACAGAACAAACCCATAGCCATGGAGTCAATTCTGACTCATGGCGACCCATGTATTACAGAGTATAATTGCTCCATGGGTTTTCTTAGCTGTAATATTTACAGAAGCAGATTGCTAGGACTTTCTTCCATGGCGTGGCACTGCTGGATGAGTTTGAACTGCCAATCCTTTAGGTTAGTAGTTGAGTGCAAACAGTTTGTGCCACTCAGGATGACTATTATCAGAAAAACAGAAAATAATACGTGTTGGCAAGGATATGAAGAAACTGGAACCCTCATCCATTGCTGGTGAGAATGTAAAATGGTACAGTCATTGTGAAAAACACTTTGAAAGTTCCTTAAAAAGTTAAACACAAAATTACCATACGACCCAGCAATTTCACTTCTAGGTATATACCCACAAGAACTGACAACAGGATCTCAAATGGATACTTGTACATCAGTGTTCACTAAAGCATTATTTACAATAGCTAAAAACAACCCAAGTGTCCATCAATAGATAAATGGATAATCAAAATATGGTATATACGTACAATGGAGTATTATTCAATCATAAAGAGAAAGAAGTTCTAATGCATGGTACCACATGTATAAAACTTGGAAGTATGCTGAGAGAAATGTCAGATACAAAAGGACAAATATGATATGATACCACTTTTATGAAATATTTAGAATAGGCAAATACATAGAGACCAACATTTATTAGTGGTTACTAGGGGTTGAGAGGATGTTGGAAATGGGGAGTTAGTGCTTAAGGGGTACTGAGCTTCTGTTTGGGGTGATGAAATACTTTTGGAAATGCATATGGTGATGGTCATTCAACATGGGGGATGTGTTTAATGTCACTGAAATATACACTAAAAATGGTTAAATGGCAAATTTTTCTTGTATGTTGAAAAGAAATTAAAAAGGTAAGTGTTAACAAATGAAAAGATGAGTTACAAGTTACATGGTTTGTTCATGTAAAGCAGTACATGATAGGCGTCTTTGTTTTTCAACAAAAGCTGTCTGACCCATTCTGAATAGCATTTAGGGCACTGGCATGACCATGATTGCTGCTTCTTAATTAAATTTTCTGTCAGTGAAACATGAAGCAACTGAAAATAATTTAGCCTTGGTCGGTACAAATCAGAGTAGAGTGGGGAGATTGGAAATTATCCAAGTTATTTGAATTAATGTGATCAACTAGAAAATTTAACCTCCAAATTGTTTTATCCATAAGGATAACGAACTTGGTGATTCTACTCTCATCAATGAATTTCCCAGCGTTTAAGAAACAGTAGGCAAACTCTCCAGCTATTCTGATCAAATTAATAAATACTGTAAATTAAAATAAAAATTTAAGACCTAAATTAGAATTTTTTCATCTTGAGTTATCTAATTTTGCTCTACATATGTTCACATTTCCATAATCATTGCTGTTTTTCTTAGTACTATTCTCCTTACGTAACTACTGCCAAATGAAGCCGGTGAAGATTTCTTGATCAAAGACTAGAAAGTTTCGTTTCATTAAGGCTTGCCATACACTGCTAGATTTATCTGGTCCTGTGAAGCAAATTGACCCAGAGGACCCTTTGAACAAAGCCTGGTCAGCTGCGTGTTGATTTCAGTACATCTGTCACATATTTTTTATGAAAAGAAATCAAATGTATTGAAATTGATATCCTATTTTCAAAAATATATCTAATTTACATTATACATGGATTCTCAGGCTAGCAATGGAGCTTGATTTGACAGAACAATTTGATGGCTCATTCTGGTGTCAAGTTTATAGACTTTGTATCTTGTTTTCCAAAATAATAAAAAGTCTGCTTTATATAATCAACGAAAATAACAAGCATTGACATGGCTGGACAAGCTGGGAGCTGGTTAATTGTAATCTGCCTTATAGTTATAACTGAGAAATTATGAAAGACTGATGAAACACGCTTCCTGAAAGACTGTTTGGATCACGAAATTTGCAAATGTGTATAGTCTTCCTTTCAAAGGTCAGAAAGTCATCACATGAGGTGGAGACATAGTAGAGTTGAAGTGACTAATTGTAAAAGCAAAAGCTAATAATAAAGTCAAAGTAAATCTTATAATTTAAATATTGGAGATTAGATTGGCTTCTGTTAGGAAGCAAAGTAGATACGTTTGACAGAAATGTACTTTATATATGAAAACATAAGTGAAACCACACAGGTTAACAAGGAAAGTTTAATTTCTTTTAGTGCAAGAAAATTTTGTGTAAGCTTTGTGAATCCCCCTTCTTGGCATCATTTGCTCTATAGTTATAACCAAAATATTCAGAGCTTCTTAAAGGCTTATAGAAAAACATTGAAACATGAAAAGCAAGTTTAAAACATGCCAAATAACTCTGCATCACCAACGAGTATTTCCTCACACCCCTATTCTGTACATTAATATGGTTGTCTTCAACCCATTGCTGTCGAGTCAATTGCGACTCATAGTGACCCTATAGGCTAGAGTAGAACTGCCCCACCGAGTTTCCAAGGAACAGTTGGTGGATTTGAACTACCAATCTTTTGGTTAGCAGCCAGGCTCTTAACTACTACACCACCAGGGCTTCATGGTTGTCTTAAGGTCATGAACTAGCTCTTCTTTTGTTGTCTCTTGCCTTATACTTTCTTCTGGTAAATAACTAACTAACAATGTGTAATATATATTTCCTTAACAAAAGAAGACATATCTTCTTTGTAAACCCATGCAGAGATTGATGCTAATCATTAAAGGACACCTCCACTGCTCCTTTTAAATTTTAAAGTAGAAATAAATGCAATGTTGGCAGTTAAGTAATAGTATTTTGAGATGTGATAAACGTGGCAGATTTCAGCTAAAGCAACTATAGACCTGCATTTCAGTCTTCGATTTCCCAACTCACGTATTTGGGGATGAACAGTTGTGTGTGACCAAAACCTTGAAACTATTTTGTTATCCCCCCAATCTATAGTACCCTGCTTAAAATTCAAGTAATTTTAAACTTTCATTTTGAATGAAGTATTTAGAAGCTTCTTAGAAGCACTTTTCTACCCTTGTTAACCTAATTTATAACAGAGCTGGTCTCTCTAATGTGTCATTGATTCGTAGGGGAATTGCTATTTAATTTTGAGGTTGAAAATATAAACTCTAACTGCCATGAAATCCATCTCTCTCAGAGCTTGATCCTGCTTTCATTCATCAACTGAAATACATTGAAGCCATGGTGTAATTAGTTTTACACCATATTTACAGCACAAAGACAGCTACTGAGAGTCATCTGTGTTGTCAGCATTTCGGGATTTCACTGGTTCTGAGTTGTTTTCCACGCAGTCTATTGTGAACGAAAAGGAACTGAGCGAACTATAAAGGCAGTATCCTATTCAGGCTGGTTGTCCCGTTTCTCCATTATACACGACAGTCAATACCTTTCCAACTACTGTATAAGCTCTCCTTGGGGGTGAGAACGCGTTACAACATTCATTCTATCATCGTGGAATAAAAATTAGGAATGAAAACATCTGCTTCCCAAATGGCATCAGTTTCACTTTAAAAGTAGGGCATAAAAAATGAATAATTACTGCATCTTTGTTCCAAACACACACACACACACACAAAAAAAACTTATCACTGCTTGCCTACCAGGTGCCAGGTATTTTATATGCATTATTTCTCTTTTATAACAGTGATGCAAGGTTGGTATTATTTTATTATTCCTACTTGACAGTTGAGGAAAACGAGTCTGAGATAAATTGAGTAAGGCTTCCCAAGGTCATACAGCTTAGGTAGCTGGAGGAATATTTAAGCCTTTGTCTAGCTTTCTCTGAAGACCGATCTCTTTCTCTGGCATGGGTCACCATCAATGCCGATGAGGTTTCGCATTGCAGATCCAGTTGTAGAATGTATGTTAGATTTTCTCCCCTTCCACTGATTCCTGAGAGGGTGAACTGGAGGGATTTTGTTTTTTTGTGATGTTGTAGGAACCATTAACATTTTAAAATCAATCTCATTTAATGTGTCAGCAGGGAATGGAAAGTTTCAATAGTTGCAGGCAACAACTAGTTATAGTTTTCATTTTAGATTGTACAGCATATTAGTTTAGAACAATACCGGCCAACAGAAATATAAAGAAAACCACATATGTAATTTAAAATTTTCTAGTAGCCATGTTAAAAAAGTAAAACGAGAACAACAACAAAAAAACAAACCCGTTGCCGTTGAGTTGACTGCGACTCATAGCGACCCTATAGGACAGTGTAGAACTGCCCCATAGGGTTTCCAAGGAGCGCCTGGTGGATTCAAACTGCAGACCTCTTGGTTAGCAGCCTAGCTCTTAACCACTGCACCACCAGGGTTTCCAAAAAGAGACAGACGAGGTTAATTTTAGTAATACATTTTATTTAATCTAACATGTTCAAAATGTTATCATTTCAACATAAAAAACGCCTGAAGAGATACTTTAGATTTTTTTTTTCATACAGAGTCTTTCATATGTATATAAATTATACTTAACAGAACATCTTAATTGGGATGTTAAATTGTTAAATTTTTATCGGGAATACTAGATCTTTATTTAGGTTTCATAAAATTTACAATTGAAAAAATATTCACATACCCAAGTTGTTCAGATCAAGTGAGGAGCTTATTAAAAACACAGCATCTCAGCTGCCACTCAGAAAGGCTGATTCCTTTCTGTTGTGGGGCCTCAATGCTTTTTTATTTTTACAATTTTAAATAATTAAAAAAATTGTTTGAATAGACTTAGATTTAATGAAAAGTTGGGAAAATTGTACAGAGTTCCCATATATCCCACATCCAGTTTCCTCTATTATTAACATCTTATGTTAATAAGGTACATTGGTCACATTTAATGAACCAATATTGACACTTTTTTATTAACTAAAATACATACTTTCCATGGTATTTTCAATCACAAAGAATATTGAATATACCATGGACTTCCAGAAGAATGAACCTGTCTTGGAAGAAATACAGCCAGAATGCTCCTTGGAAACGAGGATGGTGAGACCTCGTCTCATGTACTTTGAGCATATTATCAAGAGGTACTAGTCCTTGGAGAAGGACATCATGCTTGATAAAGTAAAGCGTCAGAGAAAAAGAGGAAGACCCTCAATGAGATGGACTGACACAGTGGCTGCAACAATGGGCTCAGGCATAACATTGTGATGATGGTGCAGGCAGGACCGGGCAGTGTTTCGTTCTGTTGTATGTAGGGTCGCTATGAGTTGAACCGACTAGATGGCATCTACCAACAACAACAACATACTTAATTTTGATTTTGTTAGTTTTTACCTTTTTCTCTTCCAGGATCCCACCCAGGTTACCACATTACATTCAGCTGTCATGTCCTGTGGGCCTCCTCTTGGCTATGCCTATTTCCACACTTTCCTTATTTCTGATGACCTTCACAGTTTTGAGAAGTACCAGTCAGGTATTTTGTAGACTATCCCTCAATTGGGATATGCTGATGTTTTTCTCACGATTAAACCGGGGTTATGGCATTTTGAGAGGAAGAGCAGAGGGTTAAAGTGTCATTCGCATCATATCATATCAAGTTTATATAATATCAACATGATTTCCCGTCTTTTTTTGATCAGATTCTAGAAGTCAGAAGAGCTGGACAGTGTAATAACACCATCTTGACTGAGTCAAGCCCTCCAAAATGCTAAACATCAACCATAACGAAACCTTTTACCACATTTCTCCAGTAATCTAGGGTTAGAGAGAATGTGTGTGTGTCTGTGTGTGTGTGTGTGTGTGTGTGTGTGTTATCTTTCTAGGTAAAAATGATAATGTTGTGTTTTTGAAGTTATGATTATTAGTTTTTTCAGGAAAACTAAGAAATATCTGGATCACGTAGTAAAGCTGAGAGAATGCAGAGCTCTGGATTCAAGCAGATCTGGGTTCAAATCTTTTGGTACTAAATCTCCTTTATAGTGAGATTCTTCATCTGTGAAAAGGGGATTAAAAACTTGCAACACATAGAGGTATTGAATATGTGATGAGGTACAACATTGAAAGTACCTGCTACATATTTGGCACTGAATGAATAACAATTCCCTTTCTGTTCTCTGATCTTCCAAGCTACCTAACCACGTATACAGGGAGAATCCTTCCAAGTGGCACTTGGTGATTTATAAATGAAACTTGGGGACAATTATAATTTCTATTCTCAAACTTTTATACAAGCAATCAATTTATTTTCATTTTTATAAAATAAGCAACATAATCATAAATAAAGCGATTAATGACTTCAGAAAGTTGCCTAACAAGCTGTTCATGGGTGTGCTAAGTTGTGCAAATGGTAAGATACATATATCTAGATTCCTTATACTGAATTTGAACACTATAAAATACATATAAAAACTCACGGAAAACAAATCCAGGATAAAACACTAGAACAGTCTCCAACTAGTTTCTAAAAGCAATTCCACACATTTTGTTTATTCTCTGCTGTCATTTTTTTTCAAGAATACTAAACCTCCTCATAGATGTTAGACGGTCTCATCACCTGCCATGAGAACACTGTGCTAAATATTTATATAGTCAAGGACTCTCTTTTAAAAAGCAACCTGTAAGATTTTTGCCAATTTTTATTGCATCTCTCTCTGTCTTTTTTTCCCCCTTTTCTCGGAAAAGAACCTTTTATTTCTCTCTAGCACTCATAATGAGATCAGCCATAGTGGAAATAGTCTGCCTCAAGTGATGGTGAAATGGAAATTGTTCCCATTTGGTGACGTGATTGCCATCTAGGGTTAAAGAGTGTTTGCACACTCGATGGATTATCTTTCTCTGTAACCAAATGTGTTTCTTAATTCTGAATACAGACCTTAGGCAATTATTAATCTTCAGTAGCACCCAAACCCAAGCCCAGTCTTTTTATGTTACCTCATTATTCCTGTTCATAAATGAAAATTTAATTTCTGCTACCATGTTTGGTGCAGTCAACTGTGATATTATTAATTATAGAACTGCTGGTAATGCCTAGGAATGATATTTTAATAAGTTTTAATCTCTTTCCCACATTCTAGTGTCTTTCATAATTATGTCTCTGTTTTTCTTCTTGCTTTTGTTTTCTTTGCAAACAAACCCAGCAGTGCAAGCTGTAATTCTGAGTCGGCTGGTGTTTCTGAGACAGACTTATCACTCATAATCCAGGATCTGTGAATTTGTTCAGAAAAAATATATATATAAAAAAAGAGAAAAGAAAGACAACTTTATTTCAAATGCCAGCTGCAATCTTGACCCACATCTCAGTCTTGCTTTAAGCTATAGTTTCTTCACAATTGCCAAGGGAACTTTTATGCATTTGGCAACGATTCTTGAGGGTTTTCTGCTGAAAATTGCTTTGTTATATCATAAGATGCATACATTCTTTTTTCGAGTTATGCTTTAAGGCAGTAGGGACTTCTTCAGACAGGAGGCACATATACCTGTGGTCATGTTTATATGACCTAAAGAGGGTGGAAATGGAGCTATTTCATTCCTATTCATTTGAAAGTCTGTTTCTGTGAAAGAGTGTCAGTCAGCATTATGAGAGCTGTACTGATTTCCTTGGTTAAATGGAGAGACTGAGGTCTAAGCTGTTTTGATTAGTGTTTCTTCCTTTTTATTATCCAGCACGCATACTACTTAGTTCTCTTATGCTACCCGCTCTGTGGTAATTTCTCTCTCTCTTTTCTTTTTTCCTCTTTTGCTTTTAGAACATTCTAAATTCAGTATGATGCATTTGTGTAATTGTACTTATCTGATCAACTAATGAGAAAGAGACGAACTAACACTCTTAATTCTAGTGTGTTTGGAGGATGAGCTCACTAAGTGCCTTTTTTCGTGTCTTATAGTGCCTGGCATGGAGAATTCACATCATGAAGAGAGGAGTCTAATCAAGAGGGAGATTGCAGGTAGAAATTGAGATCTACTCTATTTGTTCCACCAATATTTACTGAGTACTCTATGCGTTCTGGTTGCTGATCAGGTACTAAGAATATAAACAAACAGGAAAAAGCCAAAAATTGAAAACCTACTCATGATCATTTATTACAGTTTGTTACATGAAGAATTTTGAGAGAAGAATGAATGGGGCATGTTGATATATCAGGAATTGTTCTAGAGAAGGGTTGAAGGAGATTATGTAAGAGAGTGTGTGACTGAAGATTAGGAGACTTATAGCTGAAACTTTGAGAATCACCAAAATTTTAGAAATAAAGGGAGAGAATGGAAAGGAACTATTAAGAAAGTTAGGAGATATACAGGAGACAGTAGGAAAGAAAAAGAAAAGAAAGTTATAAGAGGTCGGGAAAGGAAGATAATCTTCAACAAAGCAACCTGCTTCAAGCTATGTAAGAAACAGAACAGTCTCCACGGATTTGGCAACATCAGGAGCAGGGCTCTGCAAACTTTTTCTGTAAAGTACCAGATAACAAATATTTTAGACCTTGCTGACAGTACGGTCTCTGTTACAATGATTCAACTCTATCATTGTAGGTTGAAAGCAGCCAGAGAACATATAAATGAATGAGTGTGGCTGTGTTCTAATAAAACTTTATTTACAATAACAGGTGGTGGGCTGAATTTGGCCTGTGGGCTGTACTCGCTGACCTCTGTATGTGAGAGGTGTAAGAAAATGGAGGTTTAGACACCTTAAGTTAGTTGCTTGTGGCTAGGCAGCCAATAACTCCCAGGCTCATGATCATTTCATTACATCATCTTGCCTCTGAAGTAATAAGTTGCAAAAGTCATTTAGGGCCACGTAGAATTGAATTCAATTTTCTCATTGGAAAATATAGCCCACATGCTCTAGTCACCTCCTTATTGGATCAGGATTTCATGCAAAGCCTCGCTTACATTCGTCTCAGGGCTAGTCTGTATGTGGATGGAAGCAGCAGTTTCTTATAGCTTAGTTTGAAGGTCAACCATCCTCTAAAATATTGTCCCTCAAAAGATGCCATGATATTTGACAATTTTTTATTAGGAACTCTTTTTAAAATGTACTTCTGCAAGGCAAAGTACACTGACATTAATGACTAAATTTTGAGTAATGTATTGGATAGTTTTCAAAAGATCCCAGGAAATTTAGTGATAAGTGGGGTCCAAAAGAAGTAGCCATCACCCATCTGTTGGCTTTTTGTACCATGATGGCTTACATGATTCTGTGATGCTGGAAGCTACGCCACCAATATTTCAAATATACCAGTAGGGTTGCCATAGTGGACAGGTTTCAGTGGAGCTTTCAGACTAAGACAGACTAGAAAGAAGAAAGGCCTAGTAATCTACTTCTAAAAATTAGCCAGTGAAAACCTTATGAGTCACAACAGAACATCGTCCAACGTGCTTGCTTCAGACATGTCATTAGGAAGGATTAATCACTGGAGGACGACACCGTGTTTGGAGAAGGAGAGGGTCACTGAGGGTGAGGGAGAGCCTGTGAGATGGATTGACACAATAGCTGCAGTGACAGACTCAAACATGCTGGTGATGGTGAGGATGATGCAGGACTGGGCAACATTTTGTACTGCTTTCCATAAGGTCACCCTGAGACAGAGTCAACTTATGAGTCAGAATCGACTTGACAGCAACGAGTTTGGGTTTTTTTTTTTTTTTTTTTGGTTTATCTACCTACCTATCTATGTATCTAAAAGAATTAGACCTCAAGCAAAGGGACTGTAGGAAAAAAAAAAGTCTTCCCTTACTACACACCTGATGAAATGATTTGAAATGAAAAATAAATATCTCGGCACCATTAGATACATATGCTGAGATGTAGTTCTTATACTACAGCCTTTTAAATTATGTTGCTGTGTGCTGTTACCAGTCCAAAGAGCCAGAGGTGTTCTGATGGTTCCATATTTCTCAGATATAAAAAGTATTGAAAAGAAGACTTAAAAATTTAAGTTTAATGGATGAGTTTCACAGAGGTATTTGACATATATGTATATATAGATATATATAGATAGATAGATATAGATAGATATATCTATATATATATATGGAAACTCTGGTCTTTAAGAGTTACGGCTGCTAACCAAAAGGTCAGCAGTTCGAATCCACCAGGCACCCCTTGGAAACCCTGTGGGGCAATTCTACTCTGTCC